>NC_040088.1:1898333-2214722 GCF_003369695.1 Bos indicus x Bos taurus
TCTTTTAACTCCAGTCCCCATTCCTGTCCCTCCAAAACGAAAAAGAAAAAAACAGTTGAACAAGTAAAAGTCTGTCTATAGATCTCTTCAGCTGTGAAATTCTGCAGAGAAGAGCCCCGCATCCTGCACATCTCATGTCCTGAAACATGGCTCAGTGCCCCGAGCATCTGCTCCTCACTCCCCAACAGTCCCCAGAGAAGAAAGATACCTCGTCCTCTAGAGTCGGTCTCATTTCCCTAGCGATTAGCAAAGGTGTGCTCACGGCTATGTGTGTTTCAACTGAAACCTCTGAAAAAGCGCCCTAGCTCTTGTAATGTTCTTCTCCATTGTTAAAGAGCAGGATTCCATACAGCGTTGCTTCGTGACTAACAAAGGTTGGGTTTGTGTTTCCCTTTGAGCAGCTCCTCAGCACTCCCAGTGCTGATGCAGGAACCTTCAGGCAACAAGGAGATGAGGCAGCGCCCCCAAAGGCCCTGCACCCTGACACAGAGAGCCTGCCCTCTCCTTTATGGCTTTTCAAACGTGTCTGAGAGACAACCTGCAGCCTGTCCACGGTAGGCACTCCGACCCCAGGATGCTCAGCCTTTATCAAGCATTCAGTGAGATAGACCGGGAGGGAGTGATCTGCCCTATGGTTCCTAGAAAAAGTTACTGAAAGCACAGTGGTGAGGGGCTCAGCTCCCCAGCCCAGAGATGAGCAAACGATAGACAGCATTGACCCTGATCCACCTTTCAGTGGCTTCTCCATCAGAGGGCAAGAGTATAAAATGACACCTACCCAGCAGGGCAACACCTGCCCAGCAGGGGGACACCTGCCCAGCAGGAAGACACCTACCCAGCAGGGGGACACCTGCCCAGCAGGATGGCTGCAAGAGTTAAACAAAACTAAGCATGCGATTCACTGAGCTCCAACCTTGGAATATGTCTGATCATCATGATAAGGGCAGCGATAACAGCAACCATATTTATTGAAAACCAGGAGCACTAGGCTCTGTCACCTGCTTGACACCCTCACAGCACACCATGGGGCTGGCAGGATCTTAGTCCCCAGCCGGGGCTTGAACCTGTGCCCTCAGCAGTGAAAGCACAAAGTCCCAACCACCAGACTACCAGGGAATTCCATCATGCTTTTTAAATGAGAACCGGTAATGGACTCAGAGACGTTAAGTAACTTCCACAAGGTCACACGACAGTGAAATGTTGGGGCAGAACCTGAATCTAATGTTTGCCGTCCTAACCACACTGCTGCTGCTGCTAAGGCGCTTCAGTCGACTTAGGCAAGAACGCTGGAGTGGGTTGCCATTTCCTTCTCCAGTGCATGAAAGTGAAAAGTGAAAGTGAAGTCGCTCAGTCGTGTCCGACTCCTAGCGACCCCATGGACTGCAGCCCACCAGGCTCCTCCGTCCATTGGATTTTCCAGGCAAGAGCACTGGAGTGGGGTGCCATTGCCTTCTCCCCTAACCACACTACTATCTACTTATTTAATGTTCATGAAAATATTGGAAGTGGATGCTATCTATGGCTCCATTTTACAGATGAGCAAACTGAGGCACTGAACAGGTGAATAACTTGTCTCAGGTCACCTGGGTCAGGAGTCTCTTTTCCACTGTCCTGCATGCCAGGCACTATGCAGAGTCCTCCACATACGGTTCCATTTGATCTTTGCAAACCATTTAAGAAAGGGATTATCACTCCATGTTATGAATCAGGACACTGAGACTTGAAGACATGCTGTAAGTTGCTTCCAGCTGTTACTGTTTTGTCTCTAAGTTGTGTCCAGCTCTTTCGTGACTCTGTGGATGGTAGCCCACCAAGCTCCTCTGTCCGTGGGATTCTCCAGGCAAGAATACCATTTCCTCCCCCGAAGCATGTTGCTGGCCCAGGGAACGAACCCACGTCTCTTGCATCTCCTGCACTGGCAGGCAGATTCTGTATCACTGGGCCACCTGGGAAGCCCCGCTTCTAGTTGCACAGCGGTGACACAGTGTTCCTGCGACCCAGGTCTGGCTGTGGCTGGCCACAGAGCCCTGAACTGCCACAGACCCAGCAGCTGCCTCCCCGTTTCCCGGGCCCACATCGCAAGTGGCCTCTCCTCTCCGTCCCCGGGGTCTCTTTTCCTCATCAGTCTAAAAAGCTAGAATTCTTTAGAGCTGGCCTCACACTGGGACTAAACTTTAATCTCAGGAACTCACTCAAAGGTCACAGGTCCTGAACAGAGACCTGGAGAGCTGCCAGTGATTGCCAGCTGAACCCTGTCACCTCTGCAACTCACCACCGTCACTGGGTTCACATATTACAAAACCCACTGACATCTTCTGCTGGCCTTTGAGGCAAACAATTAAAAACTGTTCTCTCACCAAACAAGTAGAAAACTCAGAGAGAAAAGTTCAACCCTTTGAAAAGTCTTCATGTAAATGTAATCGGTCCCAGCTAAGAGATTGATCCGGAGAAGGCAATGGCACCCCACTCCAGTACTCTTGCCTGGAAAATCCCACGGTCGGATGAGCCTGGAAGGCTGCAGTCCATGGGGTCGCTAGGAGTCGGACAGGACTGAGCGACTTCACTTTTCACTTTCATGCTTTGGAGAAGGAAATGGCAACCCACTTTCAGTGTTCTTGCCTGGAGAATCCCAGGGATGGCGGAGCCCTGGTGGGCTGCCGTCTATGAGGTCGCACAGAGTTGGACACGACTGAAGCGACTTAGCAGCAGCAGCAGCAAGACATTGATCAGTTAGCTTTATAAACTTACCTAAAAGGAACATTTTTCTCCCTAAAACTTGGAAAAGATCAGGAAGCTCCAAGTAGATAAATGCTGAGACTCAGTCTGTATCACTTAGGGTTTGTTCAGTGAGGCAGAACCAGGGTGAGAGATCTAGATGAGGGATTTCTTATGGAACTGGACCTTGTCCAACAGTGGAAGCAGAGTCAGGACTCTCCAGTCAGGGCTTCTTCACTTCCCTCTTCTAAATCCTGTGCAGATTTCTCTTGCAGGCAACCCTGATTGTGTTCTTGTGTGAGAGAAACCTCTTGTTCATGGGCGATACTTGTTGAGGGTTTTAGAAGTAAAACGGTGTGATGTCTGCAATTTGCTCTCAAATAATTTTGCAGAAAAATAATGTTTGTATATACTATGTTGGGCTTCCCAGGTGGCGCTAGTGGTAAAGAACCCACCTGCCAGTGCAGGAGATGTAAGAGAAGCGGGTTTGATCCCTGGGTTGGGAAGGTCCCCTGGAGAGGGGTATGGCAACTCACTCCAGTATTTCTGCTTGGAGAATCCCGTGGACAGAGGAGCCTGGTGAGCTACAGTCCAAATGGTCGCAGAGTGGGACACAACTGAAGCGACTTAGCACACATGCATATACTATATTATGGGCTTCCTGGCTGGTGCAGTGGT
Organism: Bos indicus x Bos taurus; assembly: GCF_003369695.1. Classification (NCBI taxonomy): domain Eukaryota; kingdom Metazoa; phylum Chordata; class Mammalia; order Artiodactyla; family Bovidae; genus Bos; species Bos indicus x Bos taurus. Next base: position 1,901,727 of record NC_040088.1, read on the forward strand.
AAAGAGTTCACCTGCCAGTGCAGGAGGTGCAAGAGACCTGGGTTCATTCCCTGGGTCAGGAAGATCCCCTGGAGAAGGAAATGGCAACCTGCTCCAGCATTCTTGCCAGGATAATCCCATGGACAGGGAGCCTATCGGGCTACAGTCCGTGGGGTTGCAGAGAGTCGGACACGGCTGAGCACGTGCACACACATTATATTAATACGCACAGTACCTGCGACATGATACACGGTCTCAGAGACAGGAACAGGAGACGTGGCAAAATGTGCATTAGGAGAACACGGCTGAGAGGTGAAAATGGCATGCTGGTGTTCACGGAACGTCCTTTTCCAACATGTTTGCAGTTTGAGATTTTCACAATAGAAAGTTGAAATTTTTTAAAAGTGCCTGAATGAATGCACGGACCAAGAAAATGCCACATATACACACAGTGGAATATTATTTGGCCTTTAAAAGGAAGGAAATCCTGCAAAGTGCAGAAACCTGGGTGAACCTTGACATTGTGCCAAGTGAAAGAAGCCGTTACAGGACAGATATCCACCTGTACAGACGATCCACCTGTGACAGGACAGATGTCCACCTGTACGGATGATCCACCTCTGACGGGACAGATGTCCACCTGTATGGACGATCCACCTGTGACAGGACAGATGTCCACCTGTACGGACGATCCACCTGTGACAGGACAGATGTCCACCTGTACGGACGATCCACCTGTGACAGGACAGATGTCCACCTGTACGGATGATCCACCTGTATGATCCATAGAGGCATGATCCACCTGTGACAGCTTTAACATAATTAAGCTCACAGAGCAAAGGACAGGATGGTGGTGGCCAGCTGCTGAAGGGTGTGCCCCTTATGTAAGACGAGTAACTTCCTGAATGTGCTGTACAGCATGGAGTCTAGAGATAACAGCACTGCCTTACACACTGAAATTCTGGTGAGGGGGTGGATCTCACGTGAAGTGTTCTTATCGCAATAAAATTCAAAAACAAGTTTTTAACCCAACCCACCGCAAAACCATCCTGGCTTCCTGGGAAGATAAGCCCTTTAAGGAATACAGTGGCCCTCCCTGTCTTTGCTGAGTCAGTTCAGGGTTAGCCATTTCACCTTTGGCAGGGTGCTGAGTCCATAACTTACAAGGTACTGGGTACAACATTATCTGCTTTGGGTTTAATACACGTGTTGGAACGCACTGCTTTACTCACACACACCCGTGGTCTTGTCCCCGTTGACACTGATCTCATCCATGAACTTGATGCCTCACTTGGCCCTGTTGTCAAGTCACACTTTAACCGGAAGGTCGCACACCTCCTTGGCCTCCCTGAACCTCCCACAGGAGGTCAGGAGTAACTCCGCCAGGCCTGATTCCCTCTGTGGGTCTCGTCCTCCTGCGGACTGGCTGGAGCAAGCGGCGGAAAGGGAGGGAATCAGCTGGGTGAGGGAGGCAGCGGTGCTGTGGACCCGGCCTGGGGGCTCGGCCACCCGGCGGCCCGCGGCCCCTCTCCCTCTGCTGTGCCCAGGGCGGCAGGACGTCTGCCGCACAAAGGCTCGCGGAGGGCACGCAGCCCAGGGGCAGCCGCAGTCGATGATTAACTCAACCCCGGCCGCAGCGCGCACTTCATGACCTCTCCTCCGCGCCCAGCGGAAAACAAGTTCTAGCACTCGGAACTGAAATCCTTCAACCCCAAACCTTTTACAGAGCCTTCATAGCAGGAAGAAACTGCTGCTCTGAAAAACGCGCATCCAAGCAGAAGTGATAAACATGTTTTACGTCCCAACACTTCACCTGTAAGAGACAAGGAAAGAGGAGCGGGAACACACAAAACAAGCAATAAACACGAGTTTAAACTTCTGAAACACCTCAAGCATACGGAAAAGCAGTCACCGCCCAGCTTTGTCAGATCTCAACATTGTCGTTTAGGCCCTAATACTTTTCTGAGAAATAAAATAATACAGATAGAGTTGAATTGTTTCCCTCTTTGGGCTTCGCCAGTGGCTCAGGGGTAAAGAATGAGCTTGCAATGCAGAAGATGTGGGTTCGATCTCTGGGTGGGGAAGATACCCTGGAGGAGGAAATGGAACCCCACTCCAATACTTTTGCTTAGAAAATCCCATGGACGGGGGAGCCTGGTAGGCTGCAGTCCATGGGGTCTCGAAGAGTCGGACACGACTGAGAGACTTCACTTTCACTTTTCACTTTCATGCATTGGAGAAGGAAATGGCAACCCACTCCAGTGTTGTTTCCTGGAGAATCCCAGGGACGGGGAACCTGGTGGGCTGCCGTCTATGGGGTCGCACAGAGTCGGACACGACTGAAGTGACTTAGCAGCAGCAGCAGGGGTAAAGAATGCGCTTGCAATGCAGAAGATGTGGGTTCGATCTCTGGGTTGGGAAGATGCCCTGGAGGAGGAAATGGAACCCCACCCCAGCACTCTTGCCTGGAGAATCCCATGGACAGAGGAGCCTGGTGGGCTACAGTCCACAGGGCCACAAAGAGCTGGACATGACTTAGCTACTAAACAATAACGAGTCCCTCCTTCCTCTTTTCTCAGAAATAGTGGCTCTCCTGACTTTCAGTTCAGCCACTCAGTCGTGTTTGACTCTTTGGGACCCCATGAATTGCAGCATGCCAGGCCTCCCTGTCCATCACCAACTCCAGGAGTTCACTCAGACTCACGTCCATCAAGTAGGTGATACCATCCAGCCATCTCATCCTCTGTCATCTCCTTTTCCTGACTTTGGTATCCATTATTCCCAAACATGTTTTATGATCACCACCTATCCCATGGATGGAGGAGCCTTGTAGGCTGCAGTCCATGGGGTCGCTAAGAGTCAGACACGACTGAGCAACTTCACTTTCACTTTTCACTTTCATGCATTGGTGAAGGAAATGGCAACCCACTCCAGTGTTCTTGCCTGGAGAATCCCAGGGATGGGGGAGCCTGGTGGGCTGCCGTCTATGGGGTCGCACAGAGTTGGACACGACTGAAGCAACTTAGCAGTAGCAGTATGCACATATTCATAATATATGGCACTGTTTCACGTGTCTTTCTGTAATTTGCTCTTTATTCAACAAGATGCTCTTGAGATCTTGCCTTGCTGATACAGTTCCTTTGGGCTCCAGCTCACTTACTATGAATGACTTTGCTGAATGACTTTGTCCCGATCTGTTTGCCCATCATCTGGCTGCGGGGCCTTCGGCTTGTGTGCAGTTCTCACGCTCTCACGTCGCCTGCCGTCAAGGTCCGCGCTCGGTGCGAGGGCTCCTCCCGGACGTCACTGCGCTGCTGGGCACTGGGCTGCACTCGCGCTTTCCGATTAGACCTCGTCAGATGCCTCCGCCAGGTGGGAGCAGTCCCGGCCCCTGCTCGTCCTCTGTGACGTTGCTGCTGCTGCGCATTTCAGCACGATCTTATTCCAGATATTTGGTCCACACTCAACCCAGGGGACCAAACCCCTGAATTAAAGTGAGTACCTATAATTCACTGGGGAAAAACACTCTTATAAACATGTAACTCAAAATAGCATCACTTTTATCCCTTATTCCTTATACCTATATTTATATTTTATATAAAATGTACTTACCTCTGAAATAAAGTAACAGCCTTCTAATATAAATGTCAACATCATGCTAATAATAATTTTAAAATAACAGCTAATATATATTGAGTATGGACTGGGCATTAGGAGTTTTCTGCATTCAGTAAATGCAATACCTCACTGTGACACCCTTACTTAGACATGATCATTATTATCCCAGTCTTGTCAAGGACCTGTTGTTCATTGTTGCTGTTTGGCTGTTCAGTCATGTCTGACTCTGTGACCCCGTGGACTGTAATGCACCAGGCCTCCCTGTCCATCACTAACTCCTGGAGTTTGCTCCAATTCATGTCCATCGAGTCAGTGATGCCATCCAACTATCTCATCCTCTGTCATCCCCTTCTCCTCCTGCCTTCAATCTTTAGTGAATCAGCTCTTCGCATCAGGTGGCCAAAGTATTGGAGCTTCAGCTTCAGCATCAGTGCTTCCAGTGAATATTGAGGGTCAGTTTCTTTTAGGATTGACTGGTTGGATCTCCTTGCAGTCCAAGGGACTCTCAAGAGTCTTAAGCAACTTGGCCAGAGCCATATGGCAAGGAATTGGTGAACACAGGATTTGAATCACCTCTCTAAGCTGCGTAGCCTCAGAAAATTTATTTCTTTTGCCTCCATTTCCTCACCTGTAAAAAGCAGGAAAATCATCACACTTGTCTGCTAAGGATGGATCTGATGATACAGTACAGGTAACGCATAACAGTCTCAAGTGCATGGAAAGCCCTTAAACAATGATTAGCTATCATTATTTTTCTGTTTATTAACTCTGCTGTTTAAGAATGTTATAAATAATCTTAATCTTAAAATGAAAAGCTAAAATTGGGGGCCTCTGCTGTCACAAGTATCTCATTCTAAGGGCTTCAAATAATTCTGACCACCATTGTCTCTGCTCAATCTGTCTTTATCAGTGCAAGATGGTGCTCATTTTGCATCTGGCTTACAAGCAGCCTCACTAGTTATTCTGAGCACCGTTACTGTTAAAATCTACAGGAATAAACAATGCAATTGAATGTGTACACCCAGTTCAAAAGAAGGAGAAATGACCGAATAATCGCCTAAGCCTCCAGAGAGGAATGGTAAAGAGGTTTTGCTTCATCAACAACCTTACATCACAATTAGAAAAATGTTGCTGACCTCTGAAGAACTAGCCAGTATACGAGATATTCGAATATATTTGAATCATAGGATTTCAGGTCTAGAATAGCTTCAGAGATGACCCCATCTCGGAGATTTAGACCATACGCTGGCACATGAAAGGCTCTAGGAAATCCTGTAACAATCTTTAAATCAGTTTCATTTTCTTGGCTTTCACATCCCTCACTGACTGGATCTCAGCATCCTTCCATTGTCAAGAACCCCTGCCCATCCTTGGGGACCAGCATCCCACAGACCTCGTTCCCCTTAGGGCTCATTGAGCTAAAGAAACTATTTTACACACGAGGAGACAGACCCAGAGGTGAGAGGGCAGCTGAAGGATGGGGCTCACCAGCCCAGGGTGCAGCCTTTCCATGTCATCCCACGCATTTTCCTTTTGGAAAGATAAGAGCTCCTTACCTAACCCTGCCACCATCCCACTGCCAGGAAAAAGCAAGCCACAGATCTCAGCATCTGTGCTTACAGTCAAATGCTTTCCCCTGCTCTCCTACATGAATGGTGGTGGTGGTGGTGTTTAGTGGCTAAGTTGTGTCCAGCTCTTTTGCAACCCCATGGACTATATAGTCTGCCAGTCTCCTCTGTCCATGGGATTTCCCAGGCAAGAAGACTGGAGTTGGTTGCCATTTCCTTCTCCAGGGGATCTTCCCGACCCAGGGATCAAACCCATGGCTCTTACATCTCCTGTATTCCTGTGGATTCTTTACCACTAGCGCCACCTGGGAAGCCCAATGATATTATGGCTACCATCTATTGACACCTATTAAGTGCTGAGTTAAATAGCTTAAATTATTACTGTAATTCTTACAGCCTGTGATCAATACCTCCATTTTATAGATGAACTAACAGAGGTTTAATAGGAAAACCAGCGGAGCAGGCACTTGCCTCTTTGAAAGCCCTGGTCCTTCTAATTATGGCAGTAAACTAACTTAGCCTGTTTATTAGTGATGAGTAAGAAGGCTTACCAAGGAAGCCTCTAGAAGAGACAAAACTTTCCAATTTTTATTAATTATTATTCATTATTCTGCCAAACAAAAAGAATTCCATCTCAATTTACAGGTGCTGGAAAGACTCCGAGATAGAGTAAGCCAGTCTCAAGGTCTCACGAAAGTTGCAGGCACAGCCTGGCCCTTGCTCTAAACTTCTACTTTTCCAGCACAACAGGGAATGTCTGAGCCATCTACGCGGTCTCCCAGGCCGGTTTGTAGCATCCCAAAGGGGAAGCAACTCGGTTTTGGTGGCAGAGCTAGGCTCGCACCCCGGGGCCACCCCGGCCTGGTGAGGTGCTCCCAGGGACGTTAGGGATCCTTCCTGAGATGCGGTTTCCTCGTCTGCAAAGGGCACAGGTTGTGTGACGCTTGGCACACGACTGACCTTCAGCGAAGGGCCGCTGTTTCCGCCGTGCCGCCCCTGGCGGTCCTCCCCCACTGGATCCCCCACGGCTGCCGCCGACAGCGTTCGGGCCCACTGACACGTGCCCCTCACCGCGTGGGCACCGCGGACGCAGGCGCCTCTTCGGTCCCTCAGTCTCGACCAGCTGCAGGCGGGGCGCTCCGCCACCTGTGCCCTCGGTGCCTACAGAGGCCTGACGAAAGGCGTGACTCAGACGCCCTCAGCGACCCCCCAGGCCGAGCGCACCCCAGCCCGAGCTCACCGCCGCGGCCTCCTGCCTGCGGAGGGGAGGCTGTCCGGCAGCTTCGGAAGATCCAGGCGAAGCTCAGCGGCCGGCCGGCGCTGATCCCGGGTCTTCGGGAGCCGCCTGCCTGGGATGTTCAAAGAATCCGCTCAGCCTCACGTTTTAACCTTGTCCACCGTGTGAGACTGGTCCCCTGTGCTCTCAATTCACTCAGCCTAGAGCCTGGGACAAACAGCATCACGTTCATCACGTCTGCATCTTTAGGTGAGACTTCACTCAGCTTTTGGGCTATTAAATTTTTTTAATTTGTATTTTTTTTAATTGGAGGATGATTGCTTTACAATGTTGTGTTGATTTCTGCCATACAACAATGCTAACCGGCCATAACTCTATATAAATAGAGAGCCACAACTATACACACACACACACACACACATCCCCTCCCTCTTGAGCCTCCCTTCCACCCCTGTCCCATCCCATCCCTCTAGGTCGACACAGGGCACCAGGCTGGGCTCCCTGTGTTATGTAACAGCTTTCCACCAGCTAGCTGTTTTACAAATGTGTGTTTTACACACATTTATATACGGGCTTCCCAGGTGGCGCTAGTGGTGAGGAATCCACCCGCCAGTGCAGGAGACCTGAGAGATACGGGTCCAATCCCTGGGTCAGGGAGACCCCCTGGGGGAGGGCATGGCAACAACTCCAGTATTCTTATCTGGAGAATCCCATGGACAGAGGGGCCTGGGGCGCTACAGTCCTGGGGGCACAAAGAGTTGGACACAACTGAAGTGACTACGCACGCATGCACGCACAGACTAAGCGCAGTGAATCCTCACATTCACTTATCAGGGCTTCTGCTCAGAGAAGTCAGGTAAGGTACCTAAGGACGCAGCTGGTCAGCAAGGCTGCTGGGGTTTGGATCCCGGTCCACATTATACAGAGCTTGAGCTCTTGAACCACATGGCACGGCCAGCAGCAGCGTCTCAGGGAGTCCATCATGGACTGGGCTCTCATGGTCTGTACTGATGAAACAGTACAATGGAACCCCATTAAATCATGGCCCATGCGGTTTAGTCCCAGAAAGCACTACAAGAAACACAATCTGCTGTTAAAAATGAATTTCAGATTTTTATATAAATTTCTCTACTATAATTAGGGAGTTCAGTCAAGCAGGGAAGACAGATGTGAAGTTGAGTTTGGCCTCATAGATGCTGCAGTGTGGAGCAGACAGGAACTGGCAGGCAGAGAGGAGGAAGAGATAAATCCCATGTGCCAGAGGCAGCAGACATTCCAGCAAGACCCTACCCATCTGCCCACTCCTCTCTACCTTGCTGACCTCACCTCCGGCTTGCTTTCAATTCTTTTTATGTCCCGCTGCTAGATTCAAGTTGGCGGCAGAACACACACCCTCTCAACAGCATCCCAAGCAGGGAGGCAGAGGAAGAGATTCTTCCTGTAAAAATAAGCACTCAGCAGACATTCCCAACCATATACCCACTGGTCAGGCTGGGTCATCTGCCCATCCCCAGACCCCTGAGCGACTGCCTATAAGGACTTCAGGTCCTCTGCATCCCCTGACCAGTTTCAGCCAATGGAGGACCACTGCAGAAGGTCCTTGTGAGAAAAGACAGTGATGGAGCAGGGGGATATCCCCCAGAGGATGTCTTCCCTGGGCGTGCCCTCAGGCTGACTGTGGGCTTCTCTCCTCTCAAGAGGGTCCCCCCCACTCGCATGCTAAGCTGCTTCCATCATGTCCAACTCACTGCAATGCTAGGGACCGCAGCCCGCCAGGCTCCTCCGTCCAGGGGATTCTCCAGGCAAGAACACTGGAGTGGGCTGCATTTCCTTCCCCAGAGGATCTTCCTGACCCAGGGTCGAACCTGTGTGTCTTACATCTTCTGCTTGGCAGGTGGGTTCTTTACCACGAGTGTCACCTGGGAACTGCCCCCCCCACCCACCACCACTTGACTCTCCTAAATTCTGTGATGACTCTCCTGATGCCTTTGGCCTAAGGAAGGTATGGCTCTGTTGCTACTGGCCTGTAATTGCTTCACTATCCCTTGGAGTCACATATGTTCACACCTCTATAAATATTCTATTTGAAATAACCCCTCCTAAATCACTTTGTACCATCTGTTGCTTCTTGGGGTCCTGATTTGCTACAACTTGTCATTACCAAAAAAGAACCATGATTTAGACCAATCCTGTTTTGTTACTGAATCCAAGCTCGGTCTGCTTGCCACATAACAGCCAATAATCAGGTTATAAGGTATTGAGGCATGGAATAGTGACTTTATTTGGAAGACCAGCCATCTGAAAAGACAGCGGAGGAGTGTCCTAGAGTACCACCTTATGGGGGTCTGGATGCAAGGATCTTTTATAGAACAGAGACGGGGAGGAGGTGAGGAGGTAAAGTAAAAAGCCCGTAAGTCTTGTGGAATATCTCCTGGCTTGGCCAGCGTCAGGAGGGGATGTGTTCATTTTTTTCTTCTCTGCATCTGTTCACAGGTGGGCAGGGTCAGAATGTCTCCCCCGGAGCTGAATAAAGGCACTTTAGTTGAACATTCCGGCAGAGGGGCCATTCAGAAGTTATAATAACAAAAGCTACGGAGAGCTAAGTTTAAAGAAAAAGAAGCAGACGGACGAGGAGTCAGATTCTGTCCTGTCCTGTCACAGCTTCACCCCCGGGTTCTTTTACTTGTTTGGCTGCAGGGTCTTCCTCGCTGCACAGGCGTTTCTCTAGCTGTGGCCAGTGGGGTGACTCTTTAGCTGTGGTGGGTGGGCTTCTCACTGCAGGTGGTTTCTGTCAGCGTGTTTCCCCTAACAGAAGTTGCAAGGTATTTTTTCTCTGTTTGTTGGTACTTTCCTTTCTTGACAGCTAGCATGACAGGGTGGGGGGGTCATGGCTTCACGGTCAAAATTGCTGCAGGAAAAGGTAAGAAGTGGGACCAGCCAAAGGCAGAGGAGGGAGTGGAGACGGAAAAGGCAAGAGAGAGCGGCTGGGCAGAGTCTCTGGGGTAACGTGCAGATCCTGGTCCAGCAGGAGTGCCTGGGTCCTGAGACCGCACGTCTAACAGCTGCCTCACTGCGGTCCAAACTGGCGGTCCCCGGACTCAGCAAATGTCCCGTCTTGATCTACTCAGCTTCGAGTCAGAACCAAGACCTGGCCGTCCTGGGCGTTGCCTTGGCAGGGAGAGGCTCCCGCCCAAGTTCATGCAAATCACACATCACTGGACCCAAACACCCCCACACCCAGCTTTCTGACCCCAGCCCTGCTGGAGAACTTGCATTTCTAACAAGGCCCCCAGGTGCTACAAATGATGCCTGACATTTTGAGAACCAGAGCTCTTAATTAGTAGAACTTTTTCTCCGCTATAGCATTAAGTGGGGGCTTCCCAGGTGGTGCCAGTGGTAAAGAACCTGCCTGTCAATGCAAGAGACGTAAGAGATGCAGGTTATATCCCTGGGTCGAGAAGATCCCCTGGAGGAGGGCATGGCAACCCACTTCAGTACTCTTGCCTGGAGAACCCCATGGACAAAGGAGCCTGGTGAGCTACAGTCCATGGGGTCGCAAGGAGTCGGAAACAACTGAAGCGACTTAGCAGCAGCAGCAGCATTAAGTGACCAAGACCAGTGTTATTTATCCTAGATGCTAACGATTCAAAGTGTTGATAAAGAAAAAGACAAATATTGATTGTTTCCCAAAGCCCCCAGCTGAAGGCGCCCTAGGCCCTGACCATCTAAAATACAGTCTAACTCCACCACCTCCTGGCGATCTTAGGAAGTGCAAAACATGTCCTATTTGAAAATGGCTCGCTGCAAATTAACCTTGGTAAACACATTAGATGGGAGACAGTAACCACCATCCTCCTCGCCTTTATTAAGGACATAAAGATGATTTGTGTAGTTAAGAAGTCGCCCCTTAGTTGACACCTAAATGGGGCCAGGCACACGAAGATAAAAGCAGCGATAGCTAAATATCGCTCGTACGGCGCAAAGCATCTGCGCTTCGGCAGTGCTTGGTTAGGACCTGTACTGTTCTGAGCTTCCTGTAGGAGCCGGGCGCGGGGAATTTAAGGAGCTTGCTCAAAGTCACTCAGCAAAATGTGGTGGAGACAGAAGGCAAAGCAGGTAATGTGCCTCCCTAGTCGCCTGCCCTAAATCTCCATTCTATGCTCCCTCCCAAAAAACAGCTGGAGGAAGTCAGGGAAAGTCGCTCAGTCGTGTCCGACTCTTTGGGGCCCCATGGACTATACAGTTCATGGAATTCTCCAGGCCAGAACACTGGAGTGGAGTAAAGTCCCCAATAAATATGTTTTAGGTTAGTTAACTCACCCCTCCCAGAAAAGTAGCCCTGGAATATGCTTCAGGCACGTTTTCCATCCCTTTCATTTCACACACAGTAAACAGCCAGGGGCACAGACAGGTGAGGCGACGCCTGAGGCCACACAGCTCCTCGAAGGGCCAGCAAGGCCACCTGAGCTTCTTCAGCCTTTCACCCTTGAGGGGGAATTGCCACATCTCTTGCACAGGTGGTGTCCCACAGGAAAAGCAGGACCGTGACTAGACCCCCAGTTTTGGACAATTAGGGGCTCTGATTATATTTGAGGACTATGATTCTAGGAATAAAAACTCATTAAAAATATAATGTAGGGACCACCACATTCTCCTCTACCTTTTAAAACATTATTTTGTAGCCATTCCAGCCATTAAAATTTTTGACATGTACTTGCTTGCTTGCTTGCTTGCTAAGTCACTTCAGTTGTGTCCGACTCTGTGCGACCCCATAGACGGCAGCCCAGCAGGCGCCCCCATCCCTGGGATTCTCCAGGCAAGAACACTGGAGTGGGTTTGACATGCACTAGCTGAAGCGACTTAGCAGCAACAGCAGCAGCTGGATGATTATTCAGGTAGTGATTTTCCTGTAACCCCTTTTCATTTGTCCTTGTCCAAAGTAATATCTGTCAAAGCATGTGTGTGGAGTTACTTGATAAATCTATTGTTTGATTTAGGCGTTTAGAATACACAGAATTTATATCTGTAAAGCCGAGAAGCATCTTTCTATCCATCCCATCGTATTTGGGGGATGTGACTGAGTCCTCAGGAGCCCTGGGACCTGATTCTTCTCCTGGCAGTGACACCTGCGTTTGTGTGATGGGGGGCATTACTGAACATTACTGAACCCATTTTATCATCTGAAAAGTGGGGTTATCAATTCGCATCTCATATAATTATTGGGACTAAATGAGATAGTCCAGAATTTGACAAGATGCCCCATTCATAGGGAGCTTCCCAGGTGGCGCTAGTGGTAAAGACCCTGCCTGCCAGTTCAGGTACGTGAGAGATACAGGTTCGATCCCTGGGTGGGGAAGATCCCATGGAGGAGGGCACAGCAACCCACTCCAGGGTTCTTGCCTGAGGAATCCCATGGACAGAGGAGCCTGGTGGGCTACAGTCCATGGGGTTGCAAAGAGTTGGACACGACTGAGCAACTAGCATGCACCCATGCACCCATTCATAGCAAGTATCCAGTTAATGCCAACTATTATAAAGAGCCGTCAACACTGTTCTTATGAGCATCACACGGCAGCTTTTCAAAACAAAGAACCGTGAATCTCAAGGCTGGTCATAAAATGTGGCATTTCATCGTTTTCTTTGAGAATATAGACCTTTCTTTGGAAGAAGGACTTGTTACCCATTTAACAGGTGGACACACGGAGACTCAAGAAAAAGTCATTCTCATCAATTCCCTACAGTGTTTACAGGACTCAGTCGGCAGAAGGGCCTTTCTAAATCTTGAAATTAGTAGGAGATTTTCATTTTTATTTTCTAAATATGTAGCTTGGGAGTTTATGCTGTTAAAAAGGTGCATCCTTCTTCCATATCAGGAAATAAACAAGCCATGAATTCTTAATGCTCCATCCTAAAAAGACTGAGAATGGTCTCCTCTGTGATTCATGGAGGACAGTCATGACTTCAAGAATAAATTGCTCGCATGGAGAACCCACTTAGAATTCATAAATTCATCCATCTTTTCAGGAGGAGGAAATTCAATTTGATCGTATTCTTTGAGCTGCTTATGCTGTAGACATAAAAATAAAGCAGCTTTCCAATTTAGAGGGGGCCTTATGACCCAGAATGTTCAAGTGATTATATGCAAACCGAAAAGCTGGAATTAGTAAAGCAGATTCAGATTCAAGCTCCAGACCCCGTTCAGTGGGGGACCTTGTTCTCTGGCTGAGGGAAGGTTGAGTGAAGGGGGTGGTTCCGGTCGAAACCAGGAGAGCACACTCCACTTCTTTCCTGCCCACAGCCGCTTATGCAGTGGCGTTCCAGACTTGCGAGCCCTACGAAGGAAGAGGGAAACGATCGTGCAATTGACAGAACACTGTTCTGCACACAGGTCTGATATAACACCATGCTCTGTGGTCTCTGCTTGTCCATATTATTTGCTCTTCTCTGGTTAGAAACGCCCAGGCGAATGAATAAAGCCGCATGCTTGTTGGTGGTGGTGGGTCGCCAAGCAGTGTCAGCCTCCGCGCCCCAACAGAGGGCAGCTCGCCAGGCTCCCTAACGTTGCAGGTGCCCAGGCGCTCTCAACCCCAGCAAAACAGGACAAGCCAGAGCCTACCAGGGCCCCCGACTCCAGGCTTACCCTGGATACAGGTTGAAAGTACTTGAGTAGCCCGAGAATAATACAAAGCTCCTCCTCGCAGCCTCACCCGGGACTTACGGCAACTTGGTTGCTGGGGAACCGCGGAGCCAGCAGGCGTGGTGGGGGATGCTCCCGGACCTCGGCCAAGCCATTGGTCTATTTCCAGTCTGACTCCAATTGCCTGCGTTTTTTCAGGCCTTTTCTGTAACCTGCCCGAACTTTTCTGAACATACATTCTGTCAGCTGAGGAGAAGAATTCATTCTACTAATGATTCTGAAAATCAATATTGTGGCTCACCAGAAATATTTTTTAATTGGACCATGATAAAATACAGTAGAATATAATTGAAATAGAACATACCACATAGAGTAAGGAAGAGTGTTTGTTTGTTTGTTTTTCCCAGATGTGTGTGTATCTCAATGTTTGAGGTGTGCCATGGAAACACATCACTTTCACAGACACTGTTGGTTCCCCACCTCTTTGCAAACAGAACCCTGTTTGTTTTTCCAGACAGCAGTGCCTCCGGCCCCAGGGAGGGAGCCATGCTTGCCTCAAGCCAGTCACCACATGTGGCAACGCATTACAATTTGCCGGTGATCTGTCTGCAGGTGAGGGGCTCTTGGAACTAGTTTTCTCCCTGAATCTGAATATTCATTGGAAGGACTGATGCTGATGCTGAAACGCCAATACTTTGGCCACGTGATTCGAAAACTGATTCATTTGGAAAGACCCTGATGCTGGGAAAGATTGGAGGCAGGAGGAGAAGGGGACGACAGAGGATGAGATGGTTGGATGGCATCACCAACACAATGGACATGAGTTTGAGTAGGCTCCGGGAGTTGGTGATGGACAGGGAAGCCTGGCATGCTGCAGTCCATGGGGTCACAAAGAGTCAGACACGACTGAGTGACTAAACTGAGCTGAGTCTGAAAGAGCCACACAAAGATGTTGCCCTGTCCTACTGGAAGCTTCCATGCAGGAGGTGATGCTCAGATCAGGGTAACTGTAAGAGAGGCCAGGGGTGAAAGTCAGCATTTCAAGGACAGTTCAATGGAAAGTCAAACTTTCCTTGATGACTTTATTAAAGCAGTATCATCCCTGGGGATGCAAATCTGTGTACTTATGTCATAAACAAGTGTTGTTGCTGCTGCTGCTAAGTCACTTCAGTCGTGTCCGACTCTGTGCGACCCCATAAACGGCAGCCCACCAGGCTCCCCCGTTCCTGGGATTCTCCAGGCAAGAACACTGGAGTGGGTGCCATTTCCTTCTCCAATGCATGAAAGTGAAAAGTGAAAGTGAAGTCGCTCAGTTGTGTCCAACTCTTGGTGACCCCATGGACTGCAGCCTACCAGGCTCCTCTGTCCATGGGACTTTCCAGGCAAGAAAATCCCACCCCACTGGAGTGGGGCGCCATTGCCTTCTCCAATCAACAAGTGTACTTAGGGTCTAAGCACTGTTTATTGGACATTCTGCTTCTTGTGGATAAAACGGTTTCCTGCAGAAACATGAACCATTCAGGCAAAGGGGAGAAATAAGTCATGAGAAAAATCTGAACAGACTCTAGAGTACCAGCTTCCTTGACTTGACAGTGTTGCAATCTTTTCTGCCTTTGCTGAAATTACCAGACTAGATCTTCCAGAAGCTTGGTCCCCGAAGCTCCTTCAGGTTTAAAGAGCTGGGATCATATGTTATCACCTAGAAATGCATGTCTTTGCCCCTTTGTGTCTCTGATAACTCTTCACAAACTTTTAAGATTATTCCACAAGCATTTGTTTTCCTGAGGGTCCTGGATGATGGGGCATGGGATGTCAGGATGCCTGAGACACAGTCCCAACCCTCACGGGGCTCACGGTCTAGTGGAGAGATGGGCATGGAAAGAAAAAGCCGCAAATATAGCCTGGCAAGTGCAGAAAGTCCCAGCTGAGCAGAGAAATGGGCTGCTCTTAATTCAGTTGCCTCAAGAATTTTGGTATAAAGCAGAAATTGTCAGAAGTGAAGGGCTTGTTACACTTCAGTTCCCATTATCAAGTCCCATTCTTGATAATGTTAAGAGATGAATGAAGACATTTTTCCAGGTGACTTTGAGGTTCAAAAGGGGGAGAAGAATAAGCAAAGTATTTGGATAAAAGGAAAAGGATGTTGGAGATTTCAGGAAATTATCAAGGCTTTAACAAGTGACTTCAGAGCAAAAGTTTTTGCTCTTTAAAAAAAAAAAATCCCTCAAGGCAAGAATATCTAAAGTCTGGCTATTAGCTTGAATTGAGGGCCAAGGGGAAATCTGAGATTGGCAACCATAAATTACAAATAGATCCTTCCAGATTCTTATTTTGCCCTTATCATTCATTCACTTGTCTGTGCCCTTATCATGAACAAGTTGCCTTGTTCACTAGTTTGACAAGCAGATTTTTTTAAAGCTGTCTTTTGCTAAGGCTTTCCCCCACCCCCCACCCGAAGAAATTTAACTAAATTTTCACTGAAGCACCAACTCCCTTTATTTTCATCCTGACGTGTGGGCTAAAGCACTTCAGTCGTGTTTTTCCCTTTGTGACCTTATGGACTGTAGCCCCCCAGGCTCCTCTGTCCATGGGGCTCTCCAGGCAGGAACACTGGAGTGGGCTGCCATGCCCCCTCCAGGGGACCTTCCAGAGCCAGCGATGAACCCACACCCCTTCATCTTCTGCATTGTCCGGTGGGCTCTCTACCACTGGCGCCACCTGGGAGACCCCTGATCCCGCTAGTTTACTGAATTATTTATCACTTATGTCAGTGATCACTAACAGGTACTACTCGTGTCAGCAGGTGTGGGGACAAACGTAATTGAGTCCTATAAATGTAAAATCCAGCAGGAAGAAGAACAGGAAACCCCCGGACCATGAAATAACCAACTCCCACGAGCCCTGGGATGCGGAGGGCATCTGAGTGTGTTTTCTAGGCTCTGTGTGTGCAATAAAAGAACCATTTATTTACAGAGGCAATGGAGGAAAAGTTAATCCAGAGGTAAATAACAAGATATATTTTGCTTTGGTCAATCATTCTGTTATCTGGGCTTTGAAATATACTACCCTGAAACAAATACAGTGGTTTGTGGACTGGAATGCAGCTTGATATTCTTGTTTTAAAAGACTTGCCTGACTTTAATCGGTACCTTCCGTCACTAGCCCAGTAGCTGACCAGCGATACCATTGGTCTTCAGGGCTACCTTCTCCAGAAACGTCTCATCCAGGCCACTCGGGGGCCTGACCTCTCCTGGGGCGTCTCTTCCGTTTCCGCCCCTCCACCCGCACGCTGCCTCCAAGGCCAGCCTGTGTGGGTGATGTTCACACACGGCGGGCGCGGTGCTGTGTGCACCTTGGCGCCCCGCTGAGTGTGGCCAACGGGGACTCATTCACGTGTGCTCGTCGTGACCGACTCTGTGTAACCCTGTGGACTGTAGCCCTCCAGGCTCCTCTGCCCTTGGGATTTTCCAGGAAAGAATACTGGAGTGGATTGTCACTTCCTCCTCCAGGGGAATCTTCCAGACCCAGGGATTGAACCCACGTCTCTGGTGTCTCCTGCGTTGGTAGGCGGATTCTTTACCGCTGAGCCACCTGGGAAGCCCTCAGTGGGATACCAGCCAGGACATTAGGGACAAGGGACAGGTGAGGTGGCCTCAGGCTGGGCATGTCCCTCAGGAGGAAGTCACTGTTCTTCTTAAAGCCACCAGCTTTCTCCCGCCATCTCTTTCTTTGTGGGCCCAGGGCTGCTACCCCTTGGGTTTCCAGGCTGAGACCCACCCACACCTTGGGGATGAATCTCTCGGGAGATACAGTTCCCCTGAATCGTCCTCATTTGACCGTGCCACCTGGAGCCTTCCGACCCTGACTGGTGCTCCCCTGGAGGGCTCCTGGATTCTGGCCATGGCCGTAAGATTCCAAAGACGCGGGAAGACAGTCGGTGGAGGGGAGACCCAGTTACTGACACACCTGCCTTTTAGGAGGAGCAATTGCCAGGACTGGCAAGCTGCTCTTCCCAACAGCAACTTGGTGGCAAGGGTGTGGGATTGTTTGAGAAACTCCCGACAACACATGCTCTCCAAACAGCTGTTCCTGGCTTTTAAACAAGGCAGTGTCCTTTTATGAGAGTTTGCACACTGTAACTTAGGGAAAAAACAGGATTCCCAGGAAATCGGCAGCAATAAACGATAACACGAGAGGGCGGGGAAAACTGTAGGTTCCGGTTTTCAAAACTTCTCTTCTTTTGGAAACTTGGAGCCGCGTTTCCAGTGCGCTGAATCACGAGAGTAGCACCAACGGCAGTAAATTAACCATTGCAAACCTCCATGCAGTGCTTCCTGGGCCCCAGGCAGGAGCACCAAGCTCCCTGGGCTCTTAATCTTCACCAACTGCCCCGAGAGTCGCTGTGACCGATCTTCGTACTTTAGAGATGAGGAATTTGCAGGCAATAGGAGAGCAGTGAGACACAGTCCATCCTACGGCTGGCAAAAGGCAAAGTGGATTCAAACCCAAGTCTGTCTGATTCCAGCACTGCCCGGGGCTGCCAAGGACTGGTGGGGAGGCAGACACCGGCTCAAATGCTGTCTTTGCTACTGAGTGCTTCGGTTGCCTCGGGCAAGTCACCAAGACCCAGGATCCATGTTTATACAATAAAGCCAATATTATCTGCATCCCAGGACTGCTGTCTAGATGGACCCAGGTCCTTTCTGCCCCCTACAGAGACCCCTGCCACATAGTGGACACTCTAGAACCTGCAGGAGAAGGGCAGGGAGTTGGAATTGCAAGGTCATCTCTTTGCAGATTTGCTTTTGTGAGTTTTCATTTGGCCAACTCACCTAGGGCTCCAGTTGGGGAATAATGATGCAGGTGGCTCCAGTGCTGAAGAATCTGCCTGCAATGCAGGAGACACAAGTTCGATCCCTGGGTCAGGAAGATCCCCTGGAGGAGGAAATGACAACTACTCTAGTGTTCTTGCCTGGGAAATCCCATGGACAGAAGAGTCTGGCGGGCCACAGTCCATGGGGTCACAGAGAGTTGGACATGACTGAACACGTGCACACACACACGTGAGCATTTATTTTGGAGGTCTGTGCCAAGAATGCTGTGTGCACGATCTCGTTTCAACTCCACCTAGTCCTAAGAGGGAGGAACGATCATTACCCGCATTTGAGCAGTGAATAAACTGAGCACCAGAGACGTGAAGTCACTGCCCAGGGCCACACGGCAAGGAGGTGGCAGAACCCACACTGGCTCCCACGTCCGCCTGGCTCAGACATCTCTGCTCTAACGCCCTGTCCTAAGCCGCACACCTTTCTTTATTGCATTTGACAAACATTTCTTTGCTCACTCTGTGCCAGGAACTGTTCCGAACACTTCAAATATTAACTTGTTTCGTCCTCATAAAAACTGCGGGAGGCAGGTGCTAGCAGCGGCTCGTTTCCACAGGCGGACAAAACGGGAGCCAGGGCAGTTAAGCCACTTGCCCAAGGCCACAGCCTTCCCAATTCCACAGCCACTTTTCCTCAAGTTTGCAAATGAAACCAACGTCAGGCGCTGTAGCATTTTGGAACTGACAAGTGTGAGTTGCCCATTGACTTAGCGATATGTACTCCTAGGTCACAAACGTGTCTTTTGCAAAGCAGTGAAGGAAGCAGACACTGGCTTTCAACCCGCAGCCTAGCTATAGAACAGCTGGATGTGGGTACAGGGCGGCGGGGATCATGGCCTCAGAGGGGACGCTAAAACAGCAAGCCCTGTACCGGCTTAACCTCCAAGATCGGAGAGAACTTCTAAGCCATTTGTCTGCAGGCAAAATAATTCTGCATTAAATGCTCCCAACAGGCAGCCCTGAGCTGCCAGGAGAAATGAGCAAGGGAAACGCCCATTATCTTGTTGGACAGACATGCAGTGGATACCCCGGGCTGAACACTAAAGGTTAATTGCTCTGAGTAATATTGTAGCATTTAATCCTGGTGCCAAAGGAACTGAGACAATATTGACCATGATTCAGCCAACATCAGAATGCAAATACGAATGGAAACCTGAATCCTCAGCAGAGAAAGTCCAGGAAAGAATCTGAGTGTCCAGGGCGAGCAGCAGGGGCTGAGGGGGGTCCCCTTGAACTGAAATGGGGGGACTTTCACACACCAACTCTGTGCCAGGAGCGACCTCCCTCGCCCACCAGAGCCCTGGCCTTCTCCTGATCGGTGCCGCTTTGCAGGTCCACCCTCTTGTACATGCTGCTTCCTGCGGGAGCCGATCTCCACGCTGAGGCTGAGCCAGGGTCTCCTCCTCAGTCTGTGTTCTCCTGATCGCTGCCGCTTTGCGGGTCCACCCTCTTGTACACGCTGCTTCCTGCGGGAGCCGATCTCCCCCCTGAGGCTGAGCCAGGGTCTCCTCCTCAGTCTGTGTTATCACTTTTCTGACTGCTGTGTGAACACTGTTTCTACTTTATGCACACGCATAATATATGTGTTTCTCCCTGTTCGTCTGTGGCTCAGATAAAACTGCACTTTTTGTATCTTTGTATCCTCTTGTAATCTTAGCGCTCGGTACAAAACCTTCCCATGACAAGCGCTCAATAAATGTTGAAAGGAAAGAGGATAGACGGAAGGATGGACGGCTAGCTGGCTGAATGGATGGGCGGTGGCCAGAGGGAGGGGTGAATAAGTGGGAGAGTGGATGGTAGGCATTTGGTTGGATGGGCAGGTGGGTAGGTAGGTGAATGGGGGATTGAGGGGGTGGTTGGATGGATGGATGAGTGGACAGGTGTTTAGATGCTTCTAGGAGGCAGCTAATGAAGGAATGACAGAGATCGTCTTCTCCACCTATAATTAATCCATAAAGTGTCAGCTGCTCAGTCATGTCTGACTCTTTGCGACCCTATGGACATGAGCTTGCCAGGCTCTTCTGTCCATGGAATTCTCCAGGCAAGACTGCTGGAGTGGGTAGTCATTCCCTTCTTCAGGGGCTCTTCCTGATCCAGGGATCGAAACTGCGTCTCCTGCATTGCAGGCTGATTCTTTACCACTGAGCCACTGGGGAGGGCATTCAGTGTAGTGAGGTTGGTGGTTGATCTGAAGGGTTGGTGATGCCAAGTTATTACAAGTAGCATCAGGTCCAGGTTTGAATTTCAACTCTGTCACTTCCAGCTGTGAGAAAACTTGGTAAATTTAACTTCTCTAAGCCTGCCTTTTCTCATCTATAAAACAGGCAGTAGGAATGATTGAAAAATAGCGTGAAAGACGATCTGAAAGAGCTTTGTCAGGATTTGAGAAAAATAGCACAGTGCAGTAACTGTTCAGTCAGTAACAGGTGGACATAGTAGCTGGTAGGTGGACGTAAACCAGGTGCTAATACAAATATTTTGAATTCAATTAATAAATGATTAATAGTGCACTAGGGTAGAGTTTCACAAATTATGGCATACTCACCAGGGGGGATAGAGAAAAAAGTTTCCCTTTAAATAAAATGAGCTTTAAATAATATTAACTCACCAAGTAAGGAAGTGGGAAAGTTATTCTCCATGCAATTTTATCTCAGGTGTGAATTACTGCTTCTAATTGTGTCAAGAAGGAAATCTTAGTCTGATGCTGGAATTTCTTTAACATCTTTTAACAGAACAAGGAGGTATGGATCTTCCGCAGGCAACAGCATCTATATATTCAGTTCAGTTCAGTTCAGTTCAGTCGCTCAGTCGTGTCCGACTCTTTGCGACCCCATGAACCGCAGCGCACCAGGCCGCCCTGTCCATCACCAGCTCCCGGAGTCCACCCAAACCCACGTGCATTGAGTCGGTGATGGCATCCAACCATCTCATCCTCTATAATCTAGCTGTTAGTAAAGGGTAAAAGCCTTCCTTTCACTTGTCTCACGTTTATTTTTGAATGTTGCCTTTTCCCAGGGTTCTTTATTCATATACTTGCTTTCCTTTCTGCCGGTGCCGGGCCTTGACGGCTGCGCAGGCTTGTCTGCAGTCGCGGTGGGCGGGGCCGCTCTCTGCTCGCGTGTGCGGGCTGCGGGCTGCTCACTGCGGCCGCTTCTCTCCGGGAGCGGGGACTGTGGGGTTGAGGTCCTCAGTGGTTGCAGCTCGTGGCTCAGTAGTTTCGGCCCCTAGACTGCAGAACACGGGCCCACCAGCTTTAGCGCACCGGCTTAGTTGCTCCGTGGCATGTGTGATCTTCCTGGACCGGGGATCAAACCCGTGCCTCCTGCATTGGCAGGCACCAGGAAAGCTGAGCCACCAGGAAAGCTCTTAATGTTACCTTTTAATTGTGGGAAGTAATATTGGTTTTCCTTTTATGGTAGTCATATCTAATGAATCGATTTAAAAGAAATAGGTAAGTAAGAGTGTAGGTGGCAGGGGAGGCCTGGCACAAACCGAAAGTGAGCAACAGGAATGATTTTTTTCATCCAATACATAGCTACCATTTAAAAAAAAAAAAAAAAAACTGAAAAGAATGCCTAGGCATCAAGCTGTTTTTAGATGGAGAGTTTATACCAACATGTGTATTACATACCCTGGTATCTCCGAACCTGCCCTATGAAGCAGCCCTATGAATTTTGGAAACCCTGTCATAGATTGAAGAAAATATAAATGTGGCCATATGGATAATGTTAAATCTCCCTATGAAAAATTTGCCATCTCTTTGCCTACAGTATCTGTTTTAACCTGTCAGAGCAGTGTACGTTATAGGTCCTTAGAGATAGCTTTTCTCAGTTTCTCAGCTCTGACTCTTTAGAGAAGCTAAGATAACCCAGATGTCTAAACAGTGCATGGGGTGAACTGGGAAATGTCCTTCTCCTGAGGGAGAGAAAATACTCACAACACTTGACTTAGAGCTTCTACCTAAATGCAAGAGAAAGACGGATGGCCATCATCTGAGAGTCTTGTTGAGAGTCAAAAACTCAAGTGTCTACAGGTTCAGAGATACCAGGGTATGTAATACACATGTGGGTGTAAACTCTCCATCTAAAAACAGCTTGATGCCTAGGCATTCTTTTCAGTTTTTTTTTTAATGGTAGTTATGTATTGGATGAAAAAAATCATTCCTGTTGCTTTAAACACACACACTTTGTGTACTAAATATACACAACTAAACGTTTCTATACATTTAATATATATTATGGGCTTTCCTGGAGGCTCAGTGTAAAGAACTCGCCTGCCAGTGCATGAGACACAGGTTTGATCCCTGGGCTGGGAAGATCTCCTGGAGAAGGAAATGGCAACCCACTCCAGTAGTCTTGCCTGGGAAATCCCACGGACAGAGAAGCCTGGTGGCCTACAGTGCATAGGGTCCCGAAAGAGTCAGACGTGACTTAGTGACCTTACAACAACAAATATGTATTATACATCACATTAAGTGCATTTTATTATAATGTAGTATATCAAGTCACATTAAACATGTATCCTATGAAATGTATGTAATTTCATTTTCACAAGGATACGTACACATTTTCATGGAAACAATGGAGTCTCCTACTCTTCTTTTTGGTACTCTTGATAGAAACTTGCCCAGAAGAAACAGTTCTGTTTCTTTTAAATTTACCCTCAGAAAAATGGCAGCACGCGGTGAGGACAAATGGAAAATGATGTGAGGAGGAGAGGAGGGGAGAGGCTGGGCGTCGGGGGAGCTCAGGGCCAGAGGAGGAGAGGAGGGGAGAGGCTGGGCGCGAGGGGCGGGGCAGATGGGTCGGAACCTGAACAAGTAACACGGCTCTTTCTTTCTTTCTCTTTCCATTTCATTGTTCTGATTATGAAAGTATGGTAACACATTTACAGGAGACTTGGGAAATACAGAACAAAGTTACATACAGTTCCACTGTATATCACAATTATTTTTTAAGTAAGTAAATTAAAATTCCTATCAATAACAATATCAAACTCTCAAAAATTGATAGAATGAATATACAGAAATGTAGGATATAAAAGACCTGAAAAACACCATGAACCAATTCAGCATAATTAAGATTTATTCAATTTTCAGACAACAGTGGGATAAAAATTCTATTCAAGTTCCCATAGACTTTAAACTAGGAGACACCGGAACATATCCAGGGACATAAAACAAGGTGCAAAAATCTCATGGTCTAAAGGTATTGAAATCATACAGAGTCTGTTCACTGTGGAATTATGTTAGAAATCAATATCAAAAGATATTTGAAAATAACCCGCATATTTTCAATGTGATGTGACATTTACCAAGAGAGGTCTTTGACTTAGCCACGGAAAGCCTCAATAAAGTTAGAAGACGGAAAAAGACACAGAGGGTGATTGCAGAGAAGAAAGCATGTAAATGAGAAATTAATATCAAAATGAGAAATTAATATCAGAGGTACTTGTAAAAACCCCATGTATCTGGAAATTAAATGCACACTTTTAAATGATGGGTGAACCTAAGAAGCCATACAAGGGAAATTTCAAAATGTTTGTATCAGAGTAAAAATGAGAAAAGAATTTACCAGAATTGTTGCATGCTGCTAAAATGGTCAGTAAAACTAAATACAACGTGGGATTTTGAATAAGGTGTGAAAGCAAAAAATGGCCACTAGCATAAATTTTTGTGAAATTTGAACACACTCTATAGTTAGTAACACCAGAACATGGCTCTTTAAAAAGGCACAGCCAGTTCCAGTCCATTCCAACAGCGATGAGAGGCTACTTTCAAGCCCTATCCCAATTTGAACCGTGAATTCTCATTTGAGGTTCCCTGATTGTTAAATTAATTCCTGCTTTTAAAAACTCTCTTCCCTTTAGCCATTCCTCTGCCGATGGACATCCAGGTGGCTTCCATGTCCTGGCTGCTGTAAACAGCGCTGCTGTGAACGCTGGGGTGCATGTGTCTTTTCAAATTATGGGTTTCTCTAAATGTATGTCCAGGAGTGGGGTTGCTGGGTCATATGGATAAAGACATAGCTTCTCAGGTGGCTCAACGGGTAATGAATCTGTTTACAATGCAGGAAACACAAGAGGCGCAGGTTTGATCCCTCTGTTGGTTGGGAAGATCCCATGGAGAAGGAAATGACAACCCACTCCAGTATTCTTGCCTGGGAAAATCCAACGGACAGAGGAGTCTGGAAGGCTACAGTTCATAGGGTTGGAAAGAGTCGGACACGACCGAAGTGACTGAGCATGCCTGCATGCACACGTGGATAGAGATGTGACACACACATGTAGTGGAATATTACTCAGCCACGAAAGGGAGCGAAGTAACTCCATTCGCGGCAGCGTGGCTGGACCTAGAGACTGTCGTTCTGACGTCAGATAGAGAAAGACAGGTGTCATATGACGCTGCTTATACGTGGAGTCTCAAGTAAGTAAAAGTGGTGTCGTACTGACGTCAGACAGAGAAAGACAAGTGTCATATGACGCTGCTTATACGTGGAGTCTCAAGTAAGTAAAAGTGATGTCATTCTGACGTCAGATAGAGAAAGACAGACGTCATATGACGTTGCTTATACGTGGAGTCTCAAGTAAGTAAAAGTGATGTCGTACTGACGTCAGATAGAGAAAGACAAGTGTCATATGACGTTGCTTCTATGTGGAGTCTCAAATAAGTAAAAGTGAGCTTATCGGCAAAACAGAAATAGAGATACAGGCGTAGAAAGCAAACTTACGGTCACCTAGTGGGGCAGAGCGAGAGGGATACATTGGGAGATTGGGATTGGCATGTATACACTGCCATAGATAAAATGGAGAAGTAATAAGGACCTACTGTACCACACAGGGAACTCTACTCAGTATTCTGAAATAGTCTATATGGCTGCTGCTGCTGCTGCTGCTGCTAAGTCACTTCAGTCGTGTCCGACTCTGTGTGACCCCATAGACGGCAGCCCACCAGGCTCCCCCGTCCCTGGGATTCTCCAGGCAAGAACACTGGAGTGGGTCGCCATTTCCTTCTCCAGCGCATGAAAGTGAAAAGTGACAGTGAAGTCGCTCAGTCGTGTCTGACCCTCAGTGACCCATGGACTGCGGCCTTCCAGGGTCCTCCGTCCATGGGGTTTTCCAGGCAAGAGTACTGGAGTGGGGTGCCATTGCCTTCTCCGAGCCTGTATGGGGAAAGAATCTAAAAAAGAGTGGATACCTGTGTATGTATAACTGATTCACTTGCACTTTGCTGTATGGCTGAAACTAACACAACAGTGTAAATCAACTATTTCCCCAAAAAAATTTTTTTTAAAAACACTCTTCTCTCTAACATCAGGGAGATGAATCACTAAGATCATGGCCCTCACATCACTTATTTCCACCTCTGCCCTGGTTGTGTAATGAAAGCTGATCAGGAAGGAAGCCAAATCCTAGAAAATAAAAGGAACTGGGTATTAAGAGTCAATTGTTTTGGCAGTTGACAAAAAATAAAGACACATGTCCAATAAACATGTGACAACATTTTCACCCTCGTGTTCACTGAGGAAAAATTACGAGGTGAAGTACTGACCTGAGGTCATCCTTTTTCACTAGGAAAATGTAAAGTAATTTTTAACTATGAATGTCCAAATTTAACCTGGACACAAAGAATCTGTCCCTCTCACACACTGCTTCATGCATCCCTTCATCTGTAGAAATACAGAATATAATCATGAGTGATGGAGAACCAGTCCCCGGCCTCACGGAAGCCTGTCTAGTGGAGAGGGATTTGACCATGTGTACCAGATGCCTTTAAAGCAGGACTACACTTTGATTCCCCACTTCAACATCTGTGAAATGCTTCTCAGAGGAAAATCTAGGAGGTGACTTCGGGAATGTTGCCGTAAGGATATCCATCTCTGTCATGTTTATAAGAGTGGAAAATGTCACACTTAAATGTATAACGCAGCTAGTACTTCCCATCTGGGACACAGCCACACAAAGAAACCCCCACACTCTTTTGAATGACATATTTGGCAGGGTGTACAGTGATAAAAACAAAAACATGATGTCTTAGCTTCAAAACAGTATTTCAGAATCAGTAATATTTGTGACTGGAGAAGGAAATGGCCACCCACTCCACCATCCTTGCCTGAAAAAACTCCATGGACGGAGGAGCCTGGCAGGTTACAGTCCATGGGGTCGCGAAGAATCAGATACAACTTAGTGACTGAACAGTATTTGTGAATTGACAGGGAGTGAGACAAACTCCAAAAGAGAGTGCTTCCCAGTGACAAGATTGTAGATTATTATTTCTTTTATGCTTGTTCTCTACATATTTTATCATGAACATCTATTCCTTCTGTCACGAGGGGGAAAGGGAGCAGTTTTTGAAGCTCTGTTCTCTTTTTTAAACTGTTAAAAATTGTTGAGGAATCCCAGAGTGCTTTTATTGATGCATATTAGAGCTACAGAAATTTGCTTTATTAGAAATTAAAACTAAGGCTTTTAAGAACAATTATTTATAAATTCATTTTTTAAAAAATGATAAATCCATACCATGTTAATAAAATTAACATTTTATGAAAAATAGCTCTGTTTCTAAAAGCTTCCGACAAAACGGTTCGGTTTGTTCCAAAACTGAAACAAAAGGCAAAAGAAATGGTTTGCTTTTTCGTGTTTGCTAATCGTTTTAATTTCCGCCTTCAGAGGAGACGGCTGGATTCTCAAATACGCTCCGCGTCCGATGTGTCTCCATATGTTGCTTTGGTTAAAATACAGGAAGAAAATCCAGCCCCACACATTTCATAGTTGGAAAAGGAAAGCGTATTTCAACACCCCCTTCAGACAGTCAGAAGTTGTGTGCTCTGAAGCTGCACCAAAACTTGGCAAGGGAGTAGTTCCTTAAGGCTAGGTGTGGTGTGAGATCTAAAAGCGCACTATGACATTTCTTCTCGCTATACCTGCGGGCAGATGAGCGAGAAAAAGGCACGGAGCGTCTGAGGGATAATCCGAACCCTGGGTAACCTCGTGGGCACCTGGAAGGCCGGAGAGGCCCCGCGGCCTGGACCGCGCCGGGAGGACCACCGTCGTGAAGGCCCCGAAGGGAGGTGTGTCGCTCTGGGGCGCCAGCCCAGGAGAGCTGGAGGGAGGGTGCCACTTTTTCATGTGTTTACTTTTGTTTGAACAACCTTTTGAATTATTTATTTCACTCTCCCCCAGGTGCATTTCCATTTAAAAAATCAACTTTCCTAAGGTCATTGGCATAGATCAGTTCCTTGAGAGGCAGACTCTGAGATGGAGACTTGCCTCCGGGGAGTTTAGTGGGCTGCACGCTCATAGCCATTGCTAGGGCGCTGGGGGCACAAATGGGGCGAGGCTGGGCAGAGGGAGGAGGGCGCTGCTGACCACCCGACGGGGAGCTGGGTCCGCCTCTCAGGGCTGCCCCACGGGGGCCAGGCGACCCGGTCTGTGTATCTGTACACCCCTCATGTGACG
Organism: Bos indicus x Bos taurus; assembly: GCF_003369695.1. Classification (NCBI taxonomy): domain Eukaryota; kingdom Metazoa; phylum Chordata; class Mammalia; order Artiodactyla; family Bovidae; genus Bos; species Bos indicus x Bos taurus. Next base: position 1,929,107 of record NC_040088.1, read on the forward strand.
CGGACTGCCCAAGGAACATGCTGATCCGTGCTGGGTGAGTTCCAGAGAAAGAGACAGAGAGCGCCATCACAGCCAAGCCTCCAGAAGCTGGGATGAAGCCCTCAGTCCTGGAGGGGCAGTCTGAGCGGGCACTGCAGCACCCCCTACTTCAGTGTCAGAGCTGGGGTTGAACCCCGTCCCTCCAGTTGACTCTGGAGCCTCTGTAAAGGGACTCTGAACACTTTCTTCCTGCGATGCAGACTCTGTCTGCCCAGCCCTGTGGGTGGTGACCATCGCAGCTCACCCCTAAGTTCATGGCGCAAGATGCAGGGCGGGCTCTGTCCCCCAGCCTGTCCGGTGAGGATGCTGGCTCCCTGCTCCCTGCTCCTATCGTGGCGGGGACTCGCCCCGCTCCCCAATCACAAACACGACAAGCAGGGCAACCTGCAGTTCGCGCCGGGCTCTCAGGGGCTGGCTTCTGCGAAAGCGGAGGCCTTTTTCAGCAGGTTCACGCACTTCCCCATGGTGACGGGAATAAGCTAACAGACCAGGAAGGGGAAAGGAAACTGTAGAGACTGTGCCTTGAAAGACTCCAAAGCGCCCATGTTGATACAGTGAAATACTCGATGTAGAAATATCCACGTGTGTATATGCATGCGTGCGCATGCTCAGTCACATCTGACTCTTTGTGACCCCACAGACTGTAGCCCACCAGGCCCCTCTGTCCATGGGGATTCTCCAGGCAAGAACACTGGGGTGGGTTGCCCTTTCCTTTTCTAGGGGATCTCCCTGACCCAGGGATCAAGCCCTTGTCTCCTGCATCGGCAGGCGAATTCTTTACCGCGGTGGCACCTGGGAGGCCCAGAAATATCCGTGTCCATCTCTAAAAGACCGTGGGTGGTGTCCCCGGCTATGGGGGCCACAGACGCCTCTTACGCCACGTGGCCGTGAGGAACGCCGTGACGGCCCACGCCTGTCTTTTCTCTGTTCCGGAAGCCCCCACAGAAAGAGATCCCTAGTGGGCCTCCGAGTCGTGGCTCACGTTCGCTGTCATGCAGACAGAGCTGAGGTGGTTTTCTGACATTCCTGCTCAGGAAACCCCATCCGCCTTCCTGAAAGCAGGAAAAGAAAACAAAGGAAACCCCTGCCTGCCCTGGAGTCTATATTTTCTGCCTCTTCTTTCATTCACTGCGAGCAGGAAAACCCCGTGAGAATTCACACGAGGAGGGAAAATTATTAGCCCCTCATAATACCATATTTCCAGCTCAATTTGCCGAAGTATTTACAGATGCTTCTAATGTAAAACAGCTTTCTGACTGAAATCTCGTACGCAGAGCACGCTGACAGCAGTGCAATATCTAGGCAGCTTTAGCCCATGTTCGCAGTAACGAAGTCTTGGAACCAGCGAGAAAGACGGGAGAAAGTCAAATCCTAGCATCCCCAAGAACAGGGGCTAACCGGGAAGCCGTTACTTCCGACGATGAGAAGGAAGATCCGGATGACCGAAGCTGGGGATCCTGCGAGGCGTGAGGTGTCCAGGGCAGTCCGGTGGATCTGCGCCCCTTCTCGGCGGCCTCCCCGAGCTGTGCGGTTCCTCCTGCAGCCTGTGTGTCCCTGCAGATTCTGAACAAGCAGGTGGAAACCACTGCGGAGCTGGTGCTGGAGACTGGTGTGCAAAACCAGGTGGGCCAGATTGTGGGGGCCCCCTTACCCCGTCCACACTCAAAGTCGAGTCCCCAGATCCAGAGTAGGATCCGTGAGGTCATGATTTCCCTTCTCATCAGCACTGTCACGTAGAAGATGATATCATCCCTTTCTCAGCCGTGCCCGACTCTCTGCGACCCCATGGACTGTAGCCCGCCAGGCTCTTCTGTCCGTGGGCTTTCCCAGGCAAGAATGTTGGAGTGGGCTGCCATTTCCTGCTCCAGGGCATCTTCCCGGCCTCCAGACCAAGACCGAAACTCTGTGCCAGGCACTGGGACCAAGTCTCTCTGTGAATGATCCCATTTGGCTCCAGCAACAAGTCTATGGCGTGGGTGCTGCCAATACCCCCATTTCACAGACGGTAAAACTGAAGCACAGAAAGGGCAGGCCACCTCCTCAAGGTCGCACAGCTAGTCAGCCACTAACGCAGGATTCTTTTTCAGACTGCATGGCTCTAGAGCCTGGGTTTCTCTGCAAGACTGGGCCCTGGGTTTTGCCTTTTGCTATCTCCAGAATCAGTCCATGGTTTAATTTGGAGCAAGACGTGTGTCTTCTTTGAAACTCTGTTTCCTCCTTACCCAAGTGGGCACTTCTTCTTGTGTCGTGGGATTTTACGAAGGAGCGTATCAGGTACCGTGGGCTTCCCAGGTGGCACTGGTAGTAAAGAACCTGCCTGCCAGCGCAGGAGGCGTTAAGAGACACAGGTTCGGCCCCTGGGTCAGGGAGATCCCCTGGAGGAGGAAACGACACCCCACTCCAGCATTCCTGCCTGGAGAATCCCATGGACAGAGGAGCCTGGCGGGCTACAGTCCATGGGGTCGCAAAAAGTCAGACACGACTGAGGCAACTCAGCACACACACACACATATATCAGGTAGAGGAAAGTGACCTGAAAATGCCAAGCAAGAGTGGACACAGAACGGCAGGGTTAGATTTACTCTCAGCCCAAGCAGGACGGGGCACGCGTGACTACACCGTGATGTCTGGGTCAGTCCCCCTCTCCGGGGCAGTGATCAAAAGCATGACTGAAATTGACTCGGAGTGAGTCGGGAGAGGTCTTCGTGTAGAAAGAAGTGTCTGCCACTCTGGCCCAGGGACGCCTGGAAAAAGTGTCAGAGACTTCAGATTTCCAGTGACTCTTCAACACGGGGACCACCCCCTGTCCACATTCCAGGGAAGCAGTCTGATAAGAGGAGCTGACAGCTTCATGAGTGTGTCAATATTTGAGGAGGGGTGGAGAACGTAAAGAAAGAAGATTAGGAGGAGAAACCGGGTCATGAGATGTGACGATGAGCGCCAGCTGAAGCATGCGTGACCGGGAGCGGCTCCCGCCAGGTGGACAGTCAGAAGCAGACTCTTCCCCCAGAAGTCTGTGGACTTGCTGCCGCCTCCAGCCAGGGCCCTGAGCTTGGTTTAACGCTCTGCAGTCACCCTCTTGAGCTCACTAACCGTTTTATCATTGAACTTGTGTTGTGGCCGCAAAACAGCCTATAAGAAAAGTCAAGTCAGAGCACTGACGACATCAAATGCTGGGGAGCGCTCACAGGTGGTCGCGGGGACGGCCGCGGGGACGGAAGACGTTATGACCACTTTGGAAGACTGTCTGGCGGTTTCGTATAAAATGAAACATGCTCATACCATGTGATGCAACAGTCACACACCTTGGCATTTTCCCAAAGGAATGGAAAACTTATGTTCATACAAATACCTGCATGTGGATGTTTACAGCAGTTTTATCCATAATGGCCAAAACCTGAAAGTCGCTAAGATGTTCTTCAGAAGCTGAATGGATAAATAAACTGGCGTATCCAGACAATGGAATATTATCCAGAGCTAAAAAGAAATGAGCTAGCAAGCCATGAAAAGACATGGAGGAAACTTACATGCGTATTTCAAAGGGAAGGAAGCCCGTCTGAAAAAGGCTGCAAACTGTACGATCCAACCACGTGACGTCCTGGGAAAAGGAAAACTGTGGCGATGTTAAAAAGATGAACAACTTCCCAAGGTTTAGGGGGAAGGAAGGATGAAGAGGCGGAACACAGAAGACCTTTAGGACAGTGACCTCATCCCGTGTGACACTTCAGTGGCAGACATGTATCACTGTGCACTTGCCAAACCCGTAGAGTATATACCATCATGAGTGGACTGTAACATGGAGAGAGGGCCTGTGGACACAGCAGGGGAGGGAGAGGGTGGAGGGACTGAGAGAGTGGCCTTGACATATACGCCACCGTGTGTAAAGTAGACAGCTAGTGGGAAGCTGCTCCGTAAGGCAGGGAGCCCAGCCCGGCTCTCTGTGATGACTTAGAGGGTGGGATGGGGCTGGGTGGGAGGGAGGCTCTCCACGGAGGGGAGAGGAGATGTATGCGTAGATATATAGAGAGAGATCTGTTTATGACTGGTGCATGCTGTTGTACAGAGGAGATCAGCACAACACTGTAAAGCAATTGTCCTCTAGTTTTAAAAAATTAGTTAATTTAAAAAAAATTCTAGAAGAGAGTGAACACAGAAGATCTTTAGGACAGTGACCTTATCCTGTATGATACTATCATTATCCCATATGATACGTCAATTCATCAAAACTGTGGATTTTAAGTAATTATAATGTAGGTTCATTGACTGTAAAAAATGTCCCGTTCTGGAGTGGGCCGCTGATAGTGGGGTAGAGCGTACACGTGTGGAAGCAGCTGGTGTACAGGGAATCCCCATACCTCCCTCTCAGTTTTGCTGTGAAGCTAAAAAATAAGAGTCTTTTAAAAAACCTGATGGAAAGGGGTGGGTGTGTGAACACAGGAAGGACACGCCATCACACGTCCACTGTCTGTTGCTGCCCGTTCACGGGTCTCCATGGTGCCCACAGGCAGGAAACCCTGTGGACCCTGGTGGGCGGGTGTCTAGCAAGCCTCAAGGCGAGTAGAAGTGAAGTGTGGTACAGCTACAAGCGAGTTTGTAGGGGCACTGGCAGCCCTGAGCAGCCTCGGTTTCCACTCATAATCAGAAATGGGCTCAGAGCAGAAAGAAGGCCACGCATTCTAAGCACAGACAGCAGAAGGACCCGCGGTACCTCTTCCCCTTCATGCCTGCTCCCTGCAGGGATGGCTAAGAGGAGGAAAGATGCAGCAGCCAGTGGCTTCTTTCCCCTCAACCTGCGCTTCCTCCTCAGTCAGCTGAAGGCAGACAGTGCGGGCCCAACGCGTGAGCGCCTCGAAGCAACGTCTACAATCGAGCCAGTGTGTGTGGCACTTACTCTGTTTTAGTAAAAGAGGGAATATAAGTTGTGTGAGTTGGGGTATTCCAAGAAGGAGTTCATTGCATTTAAAACCGATATTGCATGCTAGAAAATTGAATGGTAAAACTCATGCTAATAACTGAAATTTTCAATTTTTCTTTACTTAGAATGACTTAGAATAGTAAGTAAAATATATAACACGTAGTGAGAGGCTGTGGAAGAAAGGAAAATGCTTTCTGTTTTAGAACCTCTGCATGTGTGCTTATTCGTGCTCTGCTGCTGCTGCTGCTGCTAAGTCGCTTCTCTGTGCGACCCCATAGACAGCAGCCAACCAGGCTCCCCCGTCCCTGGGATTCTCCAGGTAAGAACACTGGAGTGTGTTGCCATTTCCTTCTCCAATGCCTGAAAGTGAAAATTGAAAGTCAAGTTGCTTAGTCATGTCCGACTCTTTGCGACCCCATGGACTACAGCCTACCAGGCTCCTCCGTCCATGGGATTCCCCAGACAAGAATACTGGAGTGGCTTGACATTTCGTCCTCCAGGTGATCTCTCCAGGGACCCAGGGATGAAGCCCTAGTCTCTTGTGTCTCCTGCACCGGCAGGTGGATCCGTTACCACCGCACTATCTGGGAAGCCCTCCAGGACCTCTCCCAGCACTATTTCCTGCTTTCAGAACAAGGGTCTCTGGATTTCCCTCTTGCACGAGGTCCTGCCCATCACTGAGCAAGCCCTGCCCATGGGACCACTCCTCAGTAACACTCGGGGAGGGTCTGTGATAGACCAGACAAGCTCCCTGCCCAGACGATGTTTCTTCATGCTAAGACGCCATCCAAGGGTACCTCCTGTCACACATACTGACGGGGGAGCCGGTGCATTCAGGGAGGGCTTGCTGAGCCCTCCTCTACAGCAGGGAGAGGCCTTCCTGCTCTGCAGGGTGCTGGGCTTCAGAGACACAAAACCCAGCACACAAAAAACACAGAAGCCCCCGCAGCCAAGAGGGGCGACAGAGACTGAGGGCTGGGGAGAGCGAACCGCTGGCTCCCACTCAGCAGCTGGTCAGCCATGGGGTGAGCCTGGGGTCCGCTGTGAGCCTGGGGTCCTCTGTGAGCCTGGGGTCCGGGAGCCTGGGGTCGGCTGTGAGCCTGGGGTCCGGGAGCCTGGGGTCCTCAGTGAGCCTGTGGTCCTCTGTGAGCCTGGGGTCCAGGAGCCTGGGGTCTGCTGTGAACCTAGGGTCCGCTGTGGGCCTGGGGTCTGCTGTGGGCCTGGAGTCGTCTGTGAGCCTGGGGTCCACTGTGAGCCTGGGGTCCGGGAGCCTGGGGTCGGCTGTGAGCCTGAGGTCCGGGAGCCTGGGGTCCTCTGGGAGCCTGGGGTCCGCTGTGGGCCTGGGGTCCGCTGAGGGCCGGGGTCTACTGAGGGCCGGGGTCCGGGCGCCCAGGCCCTCTTCCTGCTGGCCGCCTGACCCCGTGCCTGTGTCTGTGTTGGCACGCTGTGCACGCCTGACGGGTGGAGTCCAGCTTATGGACCTAATTGCGGTGCATCCAGTTGTGAGTTGAGTGTTTATTTCAGCAGCACGTCTGCTCCTCACATAGGCCTTTCTCAAAGGGGCCTCTCTAGCTCCCCCTGCTTCTCCCTCCTAGCAGCCTCAGCTTTTGTTTCATAATGAGGATCCCACTCTGTGACTCTGTTTATCTTCAGTACTCTGTGTTTAATTGTAGTGAGCCTGGGCAGGGTGGGGCAGGGCCTCTAAGCACAGGCCTGTATACAGCTGGTGCTTGACAAGTATTCATGACGGTGCTGGGATGCATATATTAATGAACAAAGCCACGTAATTACTAGTTTTATTTCTCTGGAGTGTTTTCTCAAGAACACTGAACAACATAACTCACCATGTTTCCCTTTTTGCACTGGCTGTTAGGAAGCTCAAAGCCACATCTGAGCAAGTTTATAAGCCCAGACATACACTCGCCAGTGCTCTTACTCCCATTCAACGTACCCACTCTCATGTTTCTATCTTCTTTTGTTCAGTTCAGTTCAGTTCAGTTGCTCAGTTGTGTCTGACTCTTTGAGACCCCACGGACTGCAGCACGCCAGGCTTCCCTGTCCATCACCAACTCCTGGAGCTTGCTCAAACTCATGTCTATTGAGTTGGTGATGCCTTCTTTGGTTATCTTTTTAAAAAATTTAAAAATTGACTTATAACTTACATACCATACAATTCACTTGCCTTACTTGCATAATTCAGTGATTTTTGGTATATTTACAGAGTTGTGTAACTATCAGCTTAGCGTTTTGTTTTTGTTTGGCCATGTGGCCTATGGGATCTTAGTTCCTGGACCAGGGATCAAACCTGTGCCCCTTCCTTGGGAGTGTGGAGTCCTAACCACTGGACCGCCGAGGAAGTCCCTGGTTATCTTTCTGTTTATGCTCTCCTATTGTAGTGCATGTGTCTTTCCAAGATGTTGTAGTAAATATCCTTGCTGGAATTAAGTACATCGAATGGCCTGTCTTGAATTTCTAGCTTGCAGAAAAGAAGAATGCCCTTTCCAGTGCCAGGCCTTGTCTCCAGAGCAGTAAACCACCCTTATGTTACCTGCTTTCCAGTACCCACAGGCCTTTGGGAGGGATGTTTACATGACTGGAGGCTGTGGGGGGTGAGATGGTGTTTCCTCCCCCTTCCGTGGTGTCCCAGAAAGAATGAAGGTGAAAGGCAAGCAGAGCAGCAAAACCTCACAGGACGTGTTTTCCCGGCTTTCCCCAGGCCCCGTGGTCACTGGGGAAGGGAGCCAGCTGCCCGGGTCAGCCTGAGTGGACGCGGCCGGTGAGGACAGGACTCGTGGGGCCAGGCAGGCGTCAGCACAAGAGCAATCGGGGGCTCAGGTTCTCTGGGAGAGGCGAGGCCAGCCCCCGAGCCAGGAAGAGAACCTGCTCCTGCAGGGCGGTCCGGGAGAGGCGAGCTCCACCCAGGCTTGTGTTTGCCCTGCTCTGTGTATTCAGCCAGCAGGCTCCGGACGAGGAAGCAAAGGGCAAGGAGCTGGGCTCAGCTGACAGCCTGGCACTGGGCAGCACCAGCGGGACACACAGCACTCCACGCAGAAGCAGCTCCAGGAGATACCCGAGGACAGAAGACACTCCCACCGGGGGCTTGCAGGTAACTGCTTCCAGATCTTTTCAGCGTGGCCGGAGAGTTTGTTCTTTTTGTTATTTGCAGGCGATGAATTGTGGAAGCCAGAGGCCAGAGAGGGTTGAGCTTGACCCTGGCTCTGCCAGTAAGTCACTGTGTGGTGTTGGGTCTGCGAGGGCCTCAGTTTCACCATCTGTGAAATGGACCCAAAGATAGCCCTTTCTAAAAGGATACAAGGACTACATGATAATGTGGGTAGTGTTGAGTTCAAAACAGCAGGAATAACTCCTATTTGCATGGACCCATTGCGTGTCATTTCAAGTGTAAACCTTAGGGGGAGAGTCAAGTGGATGGAGGGGCATGCTGTGTGCTTGGGGGACCGCCATCAGAACTACAGTCCCCCAGTGCAGAGCCAACTTTGAGTCTGTGTCTAGGGGAAGTCTAAGGAGGTGAAGGAGACGGGGAGAAGGACTTCCCCAGGGACTTTTGTGAATCTGGCTCTTGACATAAATTCTTATTTGACATTCAAGACCTCCCCTGGAGGCACCTGCAGGATTCAGATCCCAACAGCAGACTCCGGAAATCTGCACTGCCTTCAGAAACTCCATTTACTGCCTTGAACAGCCATGGTGATGAGAGAGCAGGTGGTCTGGAGCCCGAATGATGCCCAATCCAGTCTCAATCCCACCACTGACCGGCTGGGTGCCCTGGGGTGGGTGACTTCATTCTCTGAGCTTTAGTGTCTTCATCTGTAAAACAGGAAGTTAATAGTCTCGAGATCTAAGTGACGTCCACGAGGGCTGAGGGACCAAGGCAGGGAACACCTACCGATGTGCTTAATGAGCATTAACTGTTATTTTTATTATTGTCATCATCTCCATGTGATATTAGGAAAATGAGGTTGCGGAGGGGTGGGCAGGGACTCCTAGATCTCACGGAAGGGAAGCTGTGAAACTGAGCTCCCGTCAGAGCCGACTTCAGTGAGATGAGTTGCCGGGGTCCAGCCCCGGCTGATCCAGGGTATTCGAAGCGGGGATGGCGTCGGCGACCTATTTATTTAAATATTTTATCAAAGATATAAAGAGTAATAGAATGAGGATAGCTCAGTAGGAAAATTCAGTGGAGAAAAGAGGCTGAGTAGCTTGGTTTACGCGGGAGACCAATAAAACTTCAAGACAAGAAGTTTGCACCACTTACGTAGGCCGCAGGTGTCCTTCCGTTCTCCCGAAGGAGAGGAGACACTGAGGCCTCCTCGGTCGGATCTTAGAAGCCCAGGCAAAATTAGTAAGCATGGCGGGTTCCGTGCTCCAGATGGAGACTCAACCAGAGTGAGAGAGAGAGTGACATGGGGAGACCAGTATTTTGAGAAACTGATCCCAATTCTTTATTTTCCATGGTCTACTTTTATACACTGAGATGTTATGCAAAAGTCACGCGGGGTCAGCAGTCCTGACTTTTATCAAAGTCAGGTGCTTCATACAAATGTATACAGAGGTCTTAGGGGTGTTACATCATCTTCTGGCCAGGGGGCCTGCTGACAATTTATGACCCTCTCCTTGTGACAGTGGTCAGTCAACCAGGACACTTATTTCTCCAGGGGTGATTATTCTTAAAACAGACGCCACCCAAATAAAGTTACATTCCTATAGGATGAGGGTGTAGTGGGTTTTAGTTAAGGAAAGAATTTACTTAGCCTAAGGTCTAACGTGATTAATATCAAAGGTTAATACTTATTTCTTCTATATATTCATTAATGTGTGTAAGGGCAGGGGATATGGAGATTTAGCAACAAACATTGGCTCAACAAATGAAAAACCCTTCATCAACACAATTTCTAATCAGCCCATTATACTTATACTAATAGTTTTCTAACTTTTCTAAGGAACCTGTTTTTAGAAGGTTTAAAGCATCTCGTGCCTCTCACGGTTGGGAGGCTGTGAGCAATCACATGTGGCCGGACAAGCCTGTCAGGCAGGCCAGAGAACCTTCAGAGGAGTTTGTAGGTTAAAACACTCTTATCACGCCCAGGAGTTTTTATTAACTGGAGCTCTAGGTTAACTCCTTCTCCGAAAGAGGTGGTGGGGGACAGCCCCCCGTAAAGTCAGAGGTGTAGGTGAGAGCACAAAGTAGTAAAGTAGGCAGGCTCTGGTTATGGGGGTAGATGCTCGAGGATTTCCAGGGGGACTCCTGAGGCTCGATCCCGCCTTTGCGTATGTCGAGCCTCCTTCCTCATGACCTTTGCCATGGGCGGAGTACCTCACTCTGGCCCCCAACAATGAGTGAGGCTCTGTCCTCTCCTTGGGGGCAGAATTTAAGAGACACCAAAAAACTCCATCTTTGAGATAAATTATATTTTAAAGCAATATTTTTAAATTTCTCAATGAATGTGAAAACATCCACAATGAACCAAGTAACCACACATTTTGTAAAGAACCACTCCCAGCATTAATTCTGTTTTTTTAAGATAATATATTATTGAAATGTATATATGTACTATTTAATCTTGATGGCCGAGTTTTCTGGAACCCCCTTAAATTTTTCACCAGGAGGCATCTGACCCCACTCTCATCATGCCCTGCTAGAGCTGAGCTGCCTTAGAGGCCAGGAGTGTATAGATCCTGGGGCAGGGGGGTGTGTGTGTGTGCGCATGTGCACACGCATGCTCCATCACTCAGTCCTGTCCGACTCTTTGTGACCCCATGGACTGTACCCCTCCAGGCTCCTCTGTCCATGAGATTTCCCAGGCAAGAATACTGGAGTGGGTTGCCATTTCCTTCTCCAGGGGAATCTCTCAGACCCAGGGATTGAACCTGTGTCTCCTGCGTTGGTAAGCAGATTCTTTACCAATGAGCCACCTGGGAAGCCATATAGATCCTTGCTCTGCCCCTAAATTAAAACCAAGGGAGGGCCCTGCCAACATGGATTTCAACTGAAGGAGTCCCAAATCAGGGTGGCTGTTTTTTCCCAAAGGGTTCTGAAACTCGGGAAGGGTTGTCTTTGTAGGGAAAGGCATGTGCTTCAGGAGAGAACCGGGCCTGGCTGAACCCATCCTGTCTGGCTTCTGGTGGCGACGGGGATGCACAGGGAGGTTTGGGAAAGGCCCGGGAGGGCGGGCCCGCTCCTGCAGGCCTGCCCGAGCCGCTGGCGGCTCAAACATTGGTGGAGAGTCACCGTGTCAGCAGCCTCTCCTGCTGCCCAGAGCTGGGCTGGGCAGCCTGAAGGGTCTGAATGCCTTAGTCCTGTGGAACCAGGTTCAACCTTAGCTCTGCCTCACCAGAGCTTCCTATCTGATCAGGGTTACTTTACTCTCCTTTATCCATTAAATCAGCAGATATAACTTGAGGGCACACTCGTGCAAGCAGGATAAGTGGGGTACCTGCCCCCACGGAGTTTACATTCTCAGGGTGAGGGGCTTGCATCATTAAGCCTCAGTCTCTTCATCTGTGTAATGGGGGGATAACGGGCTGCTGTAAGAGAAAACGCAAACAGTGGAAGTCAAGTGCCCGGTGCTGGGCTCCTTGCAGGGCAACGCGGGGAGGCACTCACTCTGAGGTGCCCACGGTACCTGCCCAACCTTGAAGGGGTCGCCTCCTTGCATTTTGCGCCCTGACGCCTCTCCTGCCCCACCCTACTCCTGACCCTGCCAAGCTCATAGTAAGGCTGCGGCTAATGTTACCTGCCATCACTATTAGCCTAAAGATGTTTGGGGCAACACCCGGGATAAGATACTGAGCTCCGAGGCTTCTAGGAACCGCGATGGGTAAAGGGATGCGAACACAAGAAAGCATTCCAGTAGCAGGATCTCAATTCCCAGGTCTCCTCAAACACTCAGCAGCGCTTTGATAAGGAGGCCCTCGCCCTGAACCCACACGTACCAGGGCTCTGGGCGCAGGGCTGGGGGCGCAGAGAGGAACGGCTTTCAGCCCTGTCTGCACACAGCAGCCCGCGTCACGGTGCAGGACCACGGGGCCCTGCACATCTGTTCTCGTCACTCACCTTGAGGCTGTCTTTGGAGCTGGGGGCAGAGGGCTTGTTCTGCTGGGCATGCCAGCCTGCTCCTGTTGGCACCGCCCTCAGTGGGTGGTGAGAAGGGTCGCCAGTTTACCTACGTTCCACTGCACTGATCAAAGGTGTTCCCGTTCACCCAGTGACTAACTCTGTCACCAGCGCACCCTTTGAGGACTTCCTCCTCCATCTGACAGTGGCCGCTGCAGAAACGCTCTTTCTCTAGGGCAGCTGGTACCATGTTTGGTGTTTGATCTGTTTGGAGAAGGAGGACATATCATTAACTTGTAACTCAATGAAGAGTCAGTGGTGGGAGGGGTGGGCGGGGATAAGAGGAAGGGTGTTTAAGGGAAGGAACTTGTAAGGAGTAGTAGAGACTGAAGGCACAGGAAATGAATATAGACATTTAATTGCATCATATGGTTAATATCATTGCATTGGCAACCATATTACAATATATAAATGTATCAAAGTAAAACATGTTGCGCCTTAAACTTATAAATGTTACTTGTCAAAGTCATTCAGTTAAAACCCTCTAAAATTGATTAATTGATTAAGTACATTAAAGAAGGCCCCATGAACACCAATCCCTGGAGTAAAGGAGGAGAGATGCAAAAGAAACTTCCCTGAATGGCCAATTCACTTGTGGGTCAAAACAGAGCTAGAGGGATTACAACACTAATAAGTGAAATAAACAGCAAGAACTGTTTTCTCATCCGACTGCTGCCAAGCCCTTGGGCTAAATCTTTCCAAAGATTATTGATGACTTTTCAATTTTTTATTCACTTTAGGTCTGGCTTGACTATTTATGTTTTTGATTTCTCATTGTAAAAACAGATATGCAATAAATATTTTATAGTCTATGCTGTATTACATTATATGCAAATACTTAATAAAATTTAGCATAACTTACATGGTAGAGGAGATAGTAAGAGTAAGAAAAAGTTTAGAGCATGAACTGTGGAGCCAGGCTGCTAAGGGTTAAGTCCTGATGCTCCCTCTTACTAGGTGATGATCTGTATTAGTCAACTAAGCAGTGTAACAAAAAAAACAAGCAAGCAACCCACAGACTGGGTGACTTGAACAACAGATATTTGTTTCCCCGAAACCCTAGAGGCTAATAAATCCAAGATGAAGATCCTAACTAATTCTGGTTTTGGTGGAAGTTCTTTTCCTCACTTGCAGCCCTCACACCTCTGACCTCTTGTGGGGTCCTCACGTGGTAGAGAGAGAAAACAAGCTCTTGGGTGTTTTCTCTAATAAGGCTGCTAATCCTTAGGATTAGAGCCCCACCCTTATAACTTCCTCTAGTCTGTCTCTAAATACAGTCATGCTGGGTTAGGGTTTCTACATGTGAATTTGGAGGGGAACATAATTCAGCTCATAGCCTGGTCTTAGGCAAGGAAGTCAGGCTCTCTGGACCCACGTGATGCATCCGTAAAGTGGGGACAACAAGAACACCCAGCTCAGGAGTTCCCTGCTGGCCTAGTGCTTGGGATATGTCACCATCGCTGCCGCGGCCTGGCTCAGATCCTTGGTCAGGAAACTGAAATCCTGCATGCCACGTGGACAGTTTGGCCAAAAAAAAAAAAAAGTGCTTTGAAAGGGTTGCAAACATCTTCAGACTTGCTGAGATGGCTGTGATTTGTGGACGTTGAAAGCCAGTGCCCTTCCTCTCTCTGAGAATCCGGTCCTTGGTTCTATGTACCAGGGGAGCCAGCATCTGGGGGAGTCCCTGGCCCAAAATGTCCAGGATGGCACCTCTCAGCCCTCGCCATCATGGAAGTCACCCGGAGATCCTGAAAATATTCTGATGCCCGGGCCCCAGCCAGGGGTTCCGACGGGATGGGTCTGGCGGGGCCTGGACACAGGGACTGAAATCTCCCATGAGGTTGGAATGTGTAACAGTGTGAAGACTGGCCTCAGTAACAGAGCTGGGAAATGGAGAAGTAGGGAGACTTTCTCATCTGAATGACCCCCAGCCAAAGACCTAGCCCACGTTCTCCAAATGCTAGGTCTTTGAGTCTAATTTCAAAAACAAGCCTCTCTGCCATATGGAGACTCGTGCTTAATATCAGATTAAAGAACATTCATAAGAACAAAACTATGCACACCATCAGGTCATTAAAGGGCGTTTTGATACCACCTTCAATTTTTTTTTTCCAAAATAAAAACTGAGCTCTTTCAAAGAATATGTTTTTCTTGATGGATAAAACTCATCATCTGATTTATTCTTCTCCTCTGTTGGAGACTGGAGGAAGCTTCATCACAGACAGGAATGGTCCAGTCTGGACCACCTGCACCTCAGCTTTGCCATCTGCTAAATGGGGATAAAAAGGGTTCCTGCCACACAGAGTCCCTGACACGGCTTTCAGGGTAATCGACTCATCCTGGCTTGCCTAGGACTTCCCTGGCTGTAACAGGAAAGGCCCGCCTCCCCAGAATGTCCTCATCCCCAGGACATCCTGGGGGCTGCTCTCTGTCACAGCCCCCATGCCTGTGTGCACTTGCTGAAAATACAGATCCAGGATGCCGGCCTGACCGTGAGGTGATCACGGGAATCAGAAGTGCTGCCCAGTTCTTTAGTTGCTTGTGTCAGACAACTCTGGGAGTATCAGTGATGATCAAGGTGATACTTCTAATCATGAAGAACCTTCAGGGCGCCCCTTCACCACGTGCCACACCCTGTTTGCGGCACCTTCTATGTATTAGTGCCTTGAACTCTCACAGCGACCTCTAGAGTGTGTGCCCTGATGATCCCCATTTTACAGAAGAGGAAGCTGAGGCCCCGGGAGGCCCGGTAACTTGCCGGTGTCACTCATTCAGTAGGTGGCTGAGTGGGGACTCGCACCTGGGTGTTTAGTCCCCAGAGCCCACGAGCCCACAGCCTTATTTGACAGCACTGCTCTCCACCTAGAGGTCTCAGCACTGGCACATCCCCAGTCAGCTGTGATCAACGTTACGACCTTATTAGTTGTACCGTCTTTGGGGTGGGTGTCCCTGGTGGCTCAGCCGGTAAAGAATCTGCCTGCAGTGTGGGAGACGCAGGTTCGATCCCTGGATCAGGAAGATCCCCTGGAGGAGGGCATGGCAGCCCACTCCAGTATCTTGCCTGGAGAATCCCATGGACAGAGGAGCCTGGTGGGCTACAGTCCATGGGGTCGCAAGAGTCGGACACGACTGAGCGACTGAAAACAGCAGCAACATCTTTGGGGTACAAAAGGACTTGCCGTGCTCGTGCAAACCTTGAACGAAAGGTTTAATTGCTGAACGTGAAAGCATTTCCTTTGATGTCCCCAGACATTTTGGCCTTACTGGCGGGCTGCGGCCGATGGGGTCGCGGAGTCCGACAGGACTGAGCGCATGCACCGCAGGCCCAAAGCGTTTGCTTCGGCCAATACTGACGTTGACCGATAGGTGGCAGTCACCGCCTGTTTTCGTCTCATGGAAATCGGGCCCCTTGCAAAATTTGAAAGGCAGAAGCAAGTTCACAACACATATTCTGTAACTGCTGGCGGAAACCAATGTTATCTGAGTCCAAGTTGTCCCTGCAAAAGACGTGCAAATGGATTTTCCTTCTTTCAGGCCATTTGGCCTCGACACTGCCGGAGAGGCGCCTTAAAACCTGCAACGGCTGGGATATGGAACTCAGACGCTTTCGGGTTGAAAGTTTCTGTCCTGTCTGCACACACCTCTCTCAGGGCAAAGATTTTTCATAATCTCAAACATTTTAATTGAAGTTACCTCTCAAGTTGGATTAAATGTAAATTGAATAATAGAGCTTTGAAAGTTTATAAGCCCATTAGTAAATTATTTTTACTTTTGAAAAAGCTAGATTTAGATGGAGACATCATCTACTGTGTATCCATTTTTGCAAATGGCCTTGGTCAGCTGAGGCGTTTCACCTGCGAGTTCCAGTTTTCTCATCTGTAAAACTGGAGCGATGATGCCTCTGCCTTGTGGGTTTGTTGTGAGGAGTAAATTCATTTACGGCACGTGGAGCTCTCAGGACAGTTTCCCAGCAGGTGATGAGCACTCACCAAATTTGTTGTTATTATTATATCAGGGCATCCTTGGTGGCTCAGAAGTAAAGGATCCGCCTGCCAAAGCAGAAGACACAGGTTCGATCCCTGGGTCGGGAAGATCCCCTGGAGAAGGGCATGGCACCCCACTCCAGTATCTTGCCTGGAGAATCCCAGGGACAGAGGAGCCTGGCGGGCTACAGTCCATGGGGTTACAAAGAGTCAGACATGACTGAGCGACTAACACATGACTTAGCAACTAAACTACATTATTTTTATTAATATTACTATCGTTCAAACGTAACATTATTTATTGAAGCTGTGCCAGGTGTCTCTTGCTGTGCGAAGCTTTTCTCAGGTTGCCTGAGGGGCCTGCTCTCCAGATGCGGCGCAGGCGCTTCTCGCAGCGGAGGCTCTCGGGGTGAGGGCTCCAGTCGCTGCAGCTCATGGGCCCAGGAGTTGCTGCTCCCCGGCTCTAAAGCCCACGCCGCAGCAGCGGTGGCGCACAGGCTTAACTGCTCCGAAGCACGTGGGATCTTCCTGGACCAGGGATCAGATCCGTGTCTCCTGTACCGGCAGGCGGGTTCTTTACCACTGAGCCACCAGAGAAGCCCCTACTATTACTGTCTCATCATTACTATGGTTGTTAGAGTTGTCATTATTTTTATACACGGTGGGTTCAGTTCCTGGTCAGTCTTAATTTGGGCAACACTTAATCTCTCAGCTGCTTCAATCTCATTATTTGCAAAATGAGTATATGTTACCGAGGCTGATGTTGAGCAAAACCTATAAAGTTTCTAGAAAAGGCCAGGCAGTAAATATCTTAGGCTTTGCAGCCATATGGTCTCTGTTGAAATGCCTCAACTCTGCCTCAGTACATGAAGCAGCTGTAGGTAGACTATAGATAAATGACATGGCTGTCTTCCAATAGAATTTTATTTATGGATACCACAATTTGAATTTCATATAATTCTCATGTGTCACAATCTATGATTCTTCTGATTTTTTCCCCCAACCCTTTATAAGTGTAAAACCCATTCTCAGCACACAGGCCAGCCTAAAACAGGCGGTGAACTGGATTTGTTCCCCAGCTGTCATTTGCTGACCCTGGCCTTGAATATTCAATATTATTTTCGTAGTATCCCATTTATAGATGAAGCGATGGCCTATTGGGAGTATGGATATCTTGGATTTTATAAACAGAAAATATTGCAACATAACTGGGGTCCTGTACGTTTTAGCACTGTCCAGCTTTATTACCTGTTGTAATGATCTGTGGTTAATACATAAAATCCCGATTCTGATATCTACCAGGCAGGTTCCCCCAAGAAAGCCCTTTTATGGCCCCCCAAATTTCTGATTACTCAAGTCTCCTCCCATGGAAATCCTTGGAGATGCATTGGCTGCGTTTGGCCAGGAATTAAAATCCCTGGCTGTTATTCCAAAAGCCAGCAGGCTGATGAGTCGGCAGCCAGGTCTTTGGAGAAGGGCTACGTTGGAATCACTGTGGGCGTGAAAAAGCGGCTTTCACTAGTCAGGCAGCAGAGGGACTGGAAGAGCCCCGCCTCCGGAAGAGACGTCCTCCGGGTCAAGACCTCACGCGGCCCTTCTCTGGATGTGCGTCCTGGGCGCGTTCGGGAGCCTCAGTGCCCTCCTTTCCAGGGGAAGGGAATTCTGCAGGGAACATCCCAGAGGCTGGAGCAGAGGCAGCCTGTGCAGGAATCTCCCTCTGCCGTCTTTAACCAGCTGATCTTTGGAAGGCGATTTCACCTCCTCGTGACTCAGCTTCCTCTCGGCTAGAGTGACCTGACGGTGACACCTGTTCACGCGGGCATGCAGGGCCACGCGAGACGCCGCGGGATGCGCTCTGGGAAAGCAGCGCTTGGAGCTGAGGACGTGTGAGCAGTTGTGAACTCTCGTCGTTAGTGTTGTCGTGAGGCTCTTGAAGGGCTTAGGGATAACGTGGGTTAGGGCCTAGTTCAGTGCTTCGGGGTGAGAGATTGTTACTAATAATTATTCCCTCCACTCAACTAATAAGTTATAATTTGACACCTGATCAGTGCAGACGCACTGCTGAGCTATAATGGTGGGTAACGAGAGACAGTCCCTGCCCTCTCGGTGCTTACAGCTACTGGGGACGGGGGATGGAAGTCAAGTGTTCTGTATTGCCCTCAGAGTTAAGTCTGGATCAGTTGTACTTCATTCAGAACCATCCTACCCAGTGTTGCCGCTTCCTGCCCTCTTCTGTGCCCCCGTTAATGTTCATATATAATAATAGATATGTTACCTATTACCTTCTTGTTCATAGCATTGAACCATAGGTGTTTGGATTAGCAAACACTTCTATATTGCTTACAAAGAACCATGCATTGTTCTAACCACCTTACAAGCATTAACTCATTGTGTACTTGTAGCAGCCCTGTGAGGCACAGAGAGGCTAATTAACTCATCCAAGGACACGCAGCAGCAAGGGGCAGGGAGAGCGTTCAAGCCCAGGTTGTCCTGTTCCTGGTCTGTGCTCACCACCACTGCACGTCCTGCCTTGAGCTATCAGATGTGGCCTGATGTGTGGATTTACTGTCTGTTACTGACTGTCCACCCAACAGATTTCAACTCCATGAAGTCAAAGGGGCTCATCTGTTTAATTCACAGCTGCAACCCTGGTGTCTGCTTCAGCATATGGTGCAAAGCTGGTGCTCAGCGTACATTTGGTGAATCAGTAAATGAATGAAAATATAGCCAAATAGATATATATAAATATAGATATCTATCATATATGATAGATACATATGTAACACGTAGTGCTAAGTGCCATGAAAAAATGCCTGTGCTCAAGAGGTTTTAACAGAGGACTTAATTTAGTTTGAGGATCAGAGAATATTAAAAATTAGAAGTATCATTTTAACTGTCTGCATTCTAAAATCTCCTTGATCTAATAGCTGTGACTGGCTAAGGAGGACGAAAATGATACCTATGTGGAATATGTTTTTCATGATGATAATAATCCCCCAGAAATGAAACACAGTTGAAAATTGGGACTGCATTTTAAAGAAATCTTAGGGATCTTCCCTAGTGGCTCAGTGGTAAAGAACCCGCCTGCCAATGCAGGAAACATAAGTTCCATCCCTGGTCCAGGAAGGTCCCACACGCTCCAGAGCAGCCGAGCCCGTGAGCCCCAACTACTGAGCCCGGGCCCCAGAGACAGGGAGCTGAAAGTGCCGAGCCCGTGAGCCCCAACTACTGAGCCCGGGCCCCAGAGACAGGGAGCTGAAAGTGCCGAGCCCGTGAGCCCCAACTACTGAGCCCGGGCCCCAGAGACAGGGAGCTGAAAGTGCCGAGCCCGTGAGCCCCAACTACTGAGCCCGGGCCCCAGAGACAGGGAGCTGAAAGTGCCGAGCCCGTGTGCCCCAACTACTGAGCCCGGGCCCCAGAGACAGGGAGCTGAAAGTGCCGAGCCCGTGTGCCCCAACTACTGAGCCCGGGCCCCAGAGACAGGGAGCTGAAAGTGCCGAGCCCGTGAGCCCCAACTACTGAGCCCGGGCCCCAGAGACAGGGAGCTGAAAGTGCCGAGCCCGTGAGCCCCAACTACTGAGCCCGGGCCCCAGAGACAGGGAGCTGAAAGTGCCGAGCCCGTGTGCCCCAACTACTGAGCCCGGGCCCCAGAGACAGGGAGCTGAAAGTGCCGAGCCCGTGTGCCCCAACTACTGAGCCCGGGCCCCAGAGACAGGGAGCTGAAAGTGCCGAGCCCGTGTGCCCCAACTACTGAGCCCGGGCCCCAGAGACAGGGAGCTGAAAGTGCCGAGCCCGTGTGCCCCAACTACTGAGCCCGGGCCCCAGAGACAGGGAGCTGAAAGTGCCGAGCCCGTGTGCCCCAACTACTGAGCCCGGGCCCCAGAGACAGGGAGCTGAAAGTGCCGAGCCCATGAGCCACAGCTGCCGAAGCCTGCATGCCCCAGAGCCCACGCTTTGCCCCAGAGAAGTCACTGCAGGGAGAAGCCACAACTAGAGGAAAGCCTGTGCAGCAACAGAGACCCAGCACAGCCAAAAACAAATCGATTTTGAGAAAATTTATGGGCGTATAGTGGGTTTACAATGTTGCGTTACCTCCTGCTGTACAGCCAAGTGAATCAGTTATACATACACATGTATCCACTCTTTATTAGGTTCCCAAACTCTATTCTGGAGAAGGAAATGGCAACCCACTCCAATATTCTTGCCTGGAGAATCCCATGGACAGAGGAGCCTGGCGGGCTACAGTCCATAAGGTCACAAGAGTCAGACACGACTTAGCGACTAAACCACCAAACTCTTTATTACACTTTTTTTTTTTTAGCCACGCCACACAGCTTGTGGGATCTTAGTTCCCCGACCAGGGACAGAACCTGTGCTCCCTGCAGCTCAAGTGTGGAGTTCTAACTGCTGCACCAACAGTGAAGCTCCTGCATTTGACTTTAATTCTGTTGAATTCACGAGCCCCAAATCTTCCCTCATTCCTCAAAACAGACATGAGCAATTGGTCTCCCTGCACTTGTGATAATACGCCCACAGTGACTGGGCAGGTCTCTGCATCTTAGTTTTGTATGCAGAAGTGAGGCTCCCGTTTCTCTTGGGTTTTAATTTTCTGAGTCTCTCTTTTTCTCTGTTGCAGGAACAATGGGTAACCAAATGAGTGTTCCCCAAAGAGTGGAAGACCAAGAGAATGACCCGGAAGCAGACACTCACAAGGTGGTGTTGTTACGCTCTCTGCATCGTTAGCTATTGGTCGGGAGGGTCGGGGTGACGGCAGAAGGAGGAGCCTGCCCAAGGCTCTCGGGGCGAGCGGTGCGGCGGTTGCTGCTCTCGGGGGTTGCTCAGTGGGACGCAAACCTCGAGAACCCATCGAGGAGCTGTTAAAAGTGCAGGCTCTTAGGGCCCCACTCAAGGCCCAGGGATCCAGAAATCGCAGGGAAGGGGCCCATGGAACCTGAGTCTCCGTGGTGACTGATTCCCATCCATCGGTGCACAGGTGCAAGTGGGTCTGGACCAGTGGTTCTCAACTGTGGGTGGTTCTGCCTCGCCACTGGCAGTGTCTGGAGACGTTTCTTGGTTGTCACAACTCTAGTATCCAGGAAACTTCCAAACACAAGCTTCTTTTAAACAAAACTGCTACAAAAATATAAAGTCTTCCAAAAGATGCATATTTCGTCTTTTAGCTTTTTTTCCCTCTCTACACTTATTAACATATATTACACTATTAATAGTGTTAGCAAAATAAGACAATATATGCAAAGTACTTAGCATATAATCAATATTCAGTTAATGCCAACTATGAGTGAGATCATTTATTACGAAAATGACATCGGGTAACAAATATTTTTTTTGCAATCTTTTTTTCTTTCCATGTGAGTATATATGTGTATATATGTGTAACCTTTTTAAATGTCAGCAATAAATAACAGAAGAGAAAAAAATAATTCAGCAGTGACCTAAAATTGGAAAGGGGTTGCAACAGCTCGATGAAGGGAGTGGGCATGGAGCAGAAAAGTAGCAACGGGCGACTTCCTGAATCTGAGGAGAGTGTGGCCTGGAGGCTGTGCTTGTGTGCGGGACCCTGGGGTGTGGTTAACCTCCCGGCCCGTCCTGCTCTTGTCCCCTCACCAGGCGCACCAGCGCCCCCCTTTGCCCGGGAGTCCCATCTGTACGGAGGGGTCTGTCCTGCCTGGGCTCACGGGGCTTGCTGAGAACAGGCATAGACTGTGCAAAGCTCTTGTCAACCCGGGCATCCTGTCCTTTAGATCGGGGTATTGGTTTCTCTGAGGCGTCACAGAAATCAGGGTGGTTTCTAGAAGTGGAGACTTTAATTTGTGAGGCGCCCTTGTAGCCTTGAGTTTCTTTCCTGAGTTTTTCTGATTTTTCTCATCCAAGACTTGGCTAATACTGCCACACATTCTGTTCCAGGTCACGTCTGGGGACGCGTGTGGTCAAAACGGCCTGCCGGTCATCACGTCCGCCCGCACTGTTCAACTCTACGATGAAGGTGAGTGTCCCGGCGGGCTGCTCGTCCTGAGGGTGGGGATGAGGATGGGGAAGGGCTGCTGGCCCTGCTCACGGTGAGGCAGATGCCGGGGCTGAAGCCGCGCGGAAGGCACGCGTGTCGCTCCTGGGGCTGCAAACACAGCGCCACACAGTGGACGGCTCAAGCAACAGCAGTGTATTGTCTCTGCTGGGGCTGGAAGGGAATTCAGGGCGTGGGCAAGGTCAGGATCTTCTGAGAGACCTGTGTGTGAAAAAATCTGTTCCCTGGGGACTTCCCTGGTGGTCCAGCAGTTAAGACTTCGCCTTCCAACGCAGGCGTGGCAGGTTCAATCCCTGGTCAGGGAGCTAAGACTCCCCCATGCCTCATGACCAAAAAACCAAAACAAAAAACAGAAGCAATACTGTAACAAATTCAATAAAGACTTAAAAAATTGGTCCACATCAAACAAACAAGAAATAGTCTTGAAAAAAAGGACTGTCCCCTGCCTCTGCTTTGACTCCCAGGGGCCTCAGACTCTTTGGCTTCGACACAGTCCCCCTCTTTGGTTTTCCCAGCATCTTCCTTCTATGAGCATCTGTCTCTGGGTCCAAGCCTCTCTCTTCTGTACAGACACAGGCACTTGGGGCTGTGCACAGCCCCGGCCTCTTCTTGACTTGATCCTCAGCAGAGACCCTACTTCCAAATGGGGCCGTAGGAACTGGGGTTAGGACTCCGTCATCTCAGCAATTCAACTCTTAACAGCAGTCTCTGGGGTGTGTATGATGTCTGCAAGAGTCTGAGGATTTACAGCAATAAGTGAAAACCAACAGAATAGAAACACTGGGAGGTTGGGTTCTTTGGAGTCCAACAGACCAAAGTTAAAACCCCTGCCCTGGAACTTACTGGCTGTGGGACCTGGAGTGAGCCACGTGGCTTTCTAAGCCTCAGTTTTCTCATCTGTAAAGTGGGGATAATGATACCTATCTCGTAGAATTGATGAGAGAACTCGAGGAGATCAAGCGTCTTACTTATTACCCAGCACTTAGGAATTCCAAACAGACAAGTGAAATACAGAAGACAGCGGAGGGCGGTGTTGAAACTGGACAATGTGCTTATCTATTTGATTTTATTCTGGAGTATAAGGCTATAACGGGGGAGCCTGGTGGGCTGCCGTCTATGGGGTCACACAGAGTCGGACACGACTGAAGTGACTTAGCAGCAGCAGCAGCATAAGGCTATAAGGGCTTCCCTGGTGACTCAGTGGTAAAGAATCTGCCAATGCAGGAGAGGCAGGAGATGCAGGTTTGATCCCTGGGTCAGGAAGATCCCTGGAGAAGGAAATGGCAATCCACTCCAATATTCTTGCCTGGGAAATTCTATAGACAGGAGGCTGGTAGGCTACAGTCCATAGGGTCACAAAGACTTGGACACAACTTAGCACCTAAACAACAGCAAGGCTATAAATTCCAAGCATCAAAATTGACTGAGTTCTACTATGTGAAAATTATCAGTAAATCATATGAGAGCAGGGTGTCCCAGTGGTTGAGGGTAAGAACTCTGGAATCAGACTGCTGGTTTTGCCACCTGCCAGCTGTGTGACCTTGAGCCAGTTACTTAACCTCTCTGAACCTCAGCCTCCTTGTCAATGAAGTGGGATAATAACAGTACCTAAGCATAAGTATCAGATGTAATAAAAGCACACGTTTCAGGGCACGTAGTAAGTGCCCTGTGCGTGTTGGCTGTGTGACTGTATGATGGTTACGGTCCCTGTCACTTGCACGAGAGTTTCTGGGCTTCAGTGCCCTTCCCTGCACAGTGAGGAGATGAATCACAGCACTGGTCCAGAAGCTCTAGAATTTCCCAGTGTAAGAGAAGACGCTGCTCTCTGTTTCCCCCGTCTACGCTCTGCTGCTCACAGCACATCTGACAGCAGTTATGTGGGTTTTCCATACCAAGGGGATCTGTGACACCAGCTGGGTGTCCCACAGTTCAGTTCAGTTCTGACACCGTTTACCAAGAGTTAGCATCGGCTCGCACTGCTTATGGGCTCGGTATCATAAGACTACCTCCCACTAAAGTTGCCAGTGGCAAGTGGGGAGTCCCCGGCTTACCCACAACTTCTCTCCTGCTCGGCTACAGAGCAGAGGTTCCCACGACTTCCCCCTCAGGTTCAGTCATTTGCCAGAACAGCTCACAGAGCATAGGAGAGCTGTATGCTTGCTAGATAGTTGCTGTTCAGTCACTCAGTCATGTCCAATCCTTCTGCGACCCCCTGGACTGTAGCCCCCAGGCTCCTCTGTCCATGGCATTTCCCAGGCAAAAATACTGGACTGGGTTGCCAGTCTCTTCTCCAGGGGATCTTCCTGACCCAGGGATTGCACCCATGTCTTCTGCATTGGCAGGCAGATTCTTTATGCTCAGGTACCAGGGAAGCCCCTTAGCAGGTCACCAGTTCATTCTAAGCAGATACAACTCGGCGATGACGGCCGATGGAGGAGGTGATGGGAGAGGTGATGGGAGGGACCCTGGGGTGGGGAGCGTCCATGCTTTCTCTGGACAAGCCACCCGTCCAGAACCTCCACGTGCTTATCAACCCAGAAGCAATCTGAACCCTGTCTTCACAGACGTTTGTAAAGGTTTCACTACGTAGGCATGATTGATTAGATCGCTGGCTATTGATGGTAGACCTCAATTTTCAGCTGCTCTCCCCTCCTGGAAGATTGGCCGGGGTGGTGAAGCTGAAATCCTAGCCCTCTGATCACATGTCTTGTTTCTCTGGCAACCGGGAACCCCATCCTTAGAGGGGCTTTTCCAAAATCACCTCATTAACATAAACTCAAATGTGGTTAAAAGGGGCTGGCTTGTTATCAATAACAAAGGTCATCTTCTTGACTCTTAAAGGTAAGTTTTAGGAGCTCTGTGCCAGGAACAGGGATGAAGACCAAGCATATATTTCTTATTATATGATGTCCCAGGATCTTACCTTGGTTGCTTATTAAAAGCGTAGATGCCCAGGTCCCATCTTTCCAGAATACCCTCCAGTTGAGCCCTGGGGGTCTGAACTGCTGAACGTTTTCTAGAGGGTTCAGAGGCACAGGCAGGATTGGCAACCACAGGATGAGATTAAAGTCGCAAGTCTCTTCCTGCCTTTCAACCTGTGAGTCAGATTTCTGCTCTGATGTGCGTGGAATGGACTGAATTGGCGGCAGCAGCTTTGGTGAGAGCGGCGTAAAGCTGGCGGCTGAGACGCACCCACTTGGACAGGAGCTCGTGTCGTTTTTATCATTTGCAAACTGTCGACATTCTCGACTGATCTAGAGGCCCTGACAACCTAATGTGTCCTTCAGAAGTGGTTCTTTGTCGTCTTTCCATCACTGTTGTTGCTGAGGTTATGCCCCTATTTTTAATACGGGGCACAGGGTGAGGAGAGCGTCGGAAGCAGAACATGGGAGCAGAACGGTGGAAATCGAGACGGCCCCTCGTCTTCTCCCTCTCCTTGTTTCTCCCCCTTTCCGTACTTTCCTCTCTGCTCCCAGCAATTATATATATAGTATATACATACGTAATGTGTGTATATATTACATGGAATGTGTGTGTGTATATATGTAATTGGCAGGTCTTCCTGTAAAGAGGAAAACAGGTAACGAAATACAGGGTGACAATCTGGGACAGTTTGTTGCTGTGGGTACCTACATACCGAGGGGAAAAAAAATCTCGTTTGAGTGACCCGTGCTTGGTTGTACCAGCTTATGTGCGACGCAGCCTTGCGTCAGCACCGCTGAAGGATCTGTAGCAAGTTTAAGTTAATCCTCTGAGGCCAAAACCTCCGCCTGCGTCCACTGACACTGTGCCCTCTGCAACTCTCTTTGGACTAATGATCCCTTTGAATGGGGAAAGCAGCTTATCATCCTTGAGCTGTTTTCTCCAGGTTATTTATCACTTTCAGTACAGTTTTTAGAGGGCTACACAAGTGGGATCCTGGGTGATTTTTTTTTTTTAATCCTTTGGACAGAATTCTTTGGCCATGTCTTTTGGTGCATGTTTGGTTCATTTGGTGTATGCGTGTGTGTATGCACAGAGAGAAAGTCAGGCTTCCCTGCTGGCTCAGTGGTAAAGAATCCGCTTGCCAATGCAAGAGACACAGCTTCGATCCCTGGGTCGGGAAGATCCCCTGGAGGAGGGCATGGCATCCCGCCCAGTGCTCTTCCCTGAAAAATCCCGTGGACAGAGAGCCTGGTGGGCTACAGTCCACAGGGTCACAAAGAGCTGGGCATGACTGAGTGACTGAACAAAAACAGAGAAAAGTGACTAGAAAAATAGATATATGGGCCCTTGGGTGACTGTTTTCCTTCTTTTTATCTATACTTTTCCTCTCCTTTTTTCTACTATTGAAGACGTTCACTGCCAGGCGGGAACATCTCCCATGAAGACCTACTGAGAAGCAGCGCCTGAGCACACAGCCTAGGGAGCAGGGTCCTAAACTCACGTCGTGGCTTCGCTGTGTGACCTTAGGCCAGTTGCTGAGCCTCTCTGGTCTCACATCTGTAAAATGGGAATCGTAGTAACAGTAGGACAAAGCTTTGAAGATTGTTGGGAAGCTTAAGTGAGTTGATACACCTGCAGTACTTGGAAGAGTATCTAACATGTGGTCAACATGTGAGGAAAGTTTATTTTTCTGTTTTGGATTTAATGTTAATAAAGGCCATCATTCGGGTATGAAGTTAACTGATTAGCTCATCTAGATAGCTCTTGCAAATTTAAAATATAACCTTGAAAGTTTTTCCCCCCTGCATCCCTTATACTTTTTCAGTGTTTTATTTTTTGTCTTCCGGACACACTGTGGGAGAGATCAATCAGGCACAACCCTTCTTTACAATCGATCCATGAAATTACATTCTATTTCCTTGTAGAAATAAATTTATCTTTCATAGTATTTTTTCTTGGTGAGGGTAAGAGACCAGGGATCTTGATATCAAACCAACATCTAGTAGTACAACTCATGTAGATGAGGGCTTTCTCGCCAAAGCTTAGCATTATACTTCATCTTCAAAAACAATATCTCAGAAAATCAAAATGTCTGATGTTTATTTCCATATTATATTTCTAACTTCAGTTGCCAATTTCAGATGCCGTTTGAAAGTCTTGTTTCAGGGAAGCTGGTAATGGTGCCAACGCCACGGGCAGTGTGACTTACTGCTGTGCACAACCCCATTTCTTGCACCTTTGGGTCAGAGGCTAATGTGTTTGCTCTGTCAAAAGGTGGTTGTTTAAATTCGTTTCTTCAGTTCCTCCCTTTCTTTTTCCAATACATGTTGATTTGAAATCCAGAGTAGCCGGGGAAGTACTTCCCAAAGAGCTACATGTCCATCAGGAGGGTGGCTGCATCAGTTAGAGCAGATTCACACGATGCTATACCCCTGTGCAGAGATAGGAATGAACCACCCCCGACTACAAAACTATCATGCCAGAACAGGAGGCCAGATGTCCACGTCCGAATCTCCAGGGCCTGGGAATGTCACTTCACATGTCAAAAGCAGGTTTTGTGATGGGATTAGATTAAGGATCTTGAGGTGGGGAGCTGAGCCTGGATTATTCAGGTAGACCCAATAAAAGGACCATAGGGTCCTTTTAAGAGGGGTATTACCAAATTGGTTGTAGGCAAAGAGATGTATAGTCATCATTTTGTGGACAAAGGTCCATCTAGTCAAGGCTATGGTTTTTCCAGTAGTCACATATGGATGTGAGAGTTGAACCATAAAGAAGGCTGAGTGCTGAAAAATTGCTGCTTTTGAACTGTGGTATTGGAGAAGACTCTTGAGAGTCCCTTGGACAGCAAGGAGATCCAACCCGTCCATCCTAAAGGAAATCAGTCCTGAATATTCATTGGAAGGACTGATGCTGAAGCTGAAACTCCAATAGTTTGGCCACCTGATGCAAAGAAAAGACCCCGATGCTGGGAAAGATTGAAGGCAGGAGGAGAAGGGGACGACAGAGGATGAAATGGTTGGATGTCATCACCGACTCAATGGACATGAATTAGAGCAAACTCTGGAAGACAGTGAAGGACAGAGGAGCCTGCGGTTCTTGGGGTTACAAAAAGTCAGACACGACTTAGCAACTGAGCAGCAGCATCTCCACTTAGGTCCTAGCCAGACTGAAGCCCTCTTCCTCGGTGGGGAAGGTTCTTTTTTCATTCAGATTCACACAATCAGAAAAGAAACTGATGCTGAGCCTAAAACAGCACAAGCTTTACTCAACGGCCAGAGAATGGAAAAGCGGGGACTTAGTTCGAAAATCAACTTCTCACCCTGACTTGGCCTGGGACACAATGTATATACGGAAGGTCAAGGCAAAAGGGGGGGCGCTGAGTGAAGAGAGGGAGGGGTATTCATGACTCACCTGAGCACAGGGCTATGCTACGCCCGGGGCTGGGCGAGCACCCCTTTTCAGTCCTTGTAGACAGTCTTTCAGCTGTTGCCATGGCAGTTGTCAACGGTCACAGCGCTGGTGGTTGTGATATAAGATACTTGTGTTGTTTTAAGGCACAAAAGTGGGGGTAGTTTGTTAGAATGGCAACAAGAAACTAATACGAGTGCCCTGAAGACCCGGAGGCTCGCAGACCGCGTGCTGGCTCTGTCACGCGTGCGCGCTAAGCCGCTTCCGTCCTGTCTGACTCTGTGTGACCCCGTGGACCATAGCCTGCCAGGCTCCTCTGTGCATGGGACTCTCCAGGCAAGGATACTGGAGTGGGTTGCTCTGCCCTCCTCCGAGGGATCTTCCCAACCCAGGGATGGAACCTACGTCTCTTACGTCCCCTGCATTTACAGGCACATCCTTTATCGCTTGTGCCTCCTGGGAATCCCGGCTCTGTCACTCAGTAGCTATGTAACCTTGGCTAGAAATGTGTCCTCTCAGAGACTCTCCTGGAAAGTGGAAATAATAATAACACGAGCTGTATAGAGCGACTGGCACAGGATAAGTGAAGAAATAAACACGACAGGGGAAAACCACACCAGGGTCCACAGTGACGAGTGTCCTTTACCAATGGCCTCTCCCCTGCTGCATGGCCTGACCAAGCTTTCCACCTGTGTATACACCTAAAACCTCACCAGTTTTTAGGGAAATAAAAGCACCTCGTTTTCCTCCTTCTTTGATTTCTATCAAATTTATCACAATTGTTCACCCTTTTAAGAAAGCTGTTCTCACTGCTAATGAATGGCAGAGACTAAAGCATGATTTATCTGTCAGAAAACATCATTTTTCAGAAACAGAAGACTTGTTTCTGTTTCACCTGGATAAGAAGTTTCTAAAAAAATTTGTCTTTCATTTTTGTTTGTAGTCAATTTTTTCCTAAAAAGAAAAACTGCCTAATTTTGATTTTTTTAAAAAAGAAGTAAGTGGAATAATTTTTGGACTGAAAATCCTGACTTGCATAAACGATCCGCCTGCCAATGCTGTGCCATAACGAGTGAGAAGAGAAGCCAGTCAGGATGCCTGGGCAAAGTGTGCTGGGAGACCCAACCCGAAACTCAGCCGCCTGATAGAGGGACAACCTGGGACCAGCATCGCTGGCTGGGAAGGGGCAAATAGGTCTGTGCGCTTGGCACTCACGGTCTTCCCCCAGTTGGCTGGCTTTTAAAATGTTTCCCCTACTTGGATAAAAGTTCCTGAGAACAAAACATTTCGTTTGTTGTTGCAGTAACCCCAGAGTTTAGCACAGGCTCCGAGATGCACAGAAAGCTTGCTGAGGACGGATAGATTAATGAGCCGGGACACACCAGACCAGCGGCAGTAGAGGGGCAAGAGAAGCAGCTGAAGAGCAAGTCCTAGATCCTGATGGATCCTCTGCAAGTAATGCAGCCCTAAGTGAAGGCACTTTTAGTTATGAAAAGGAGTGTGGGGGTTAGCCCTTCCAAGTGCGGTGCGGCGGCTCGCCAGCATTGTCAGATACCAGGTGCGTGTTGTAAATACGCACCGCGGCTCCAAGCTGGCCCTACCCACGCGTCCCGTCCTCGGGCGATGGGACCCAAGAGCAGGAAAGGCCACCGTGCGCCGCTGTTTTTTCTCCCTTTATTGGGAACGAAAGGAGGGTCCTCGCCGGAAGCCCATGCCCCAAGCAGGCGTCCGCTTAAACCTCACGGGCCAGCAGGAGGGCACGAGCCCACGCTAGTTGCGGGGCTTCTGGGAGGTCGGGGGCCGCTCTGGGCGAAGAGGAGGCGCGGGCCGGGCCCTGGACTGGCCTGGTGTCCGCCAGCGCGGGCTCCCAAGGACGCAGCTGGACCGCAGAGAGCAGCGCGCGTTTCCCCGGGCGCTGGCGCCTCTCCTGGGCGCCGCCCTCTCTGCCCTTCCGCGCTCCCTGGATACACCTCCTTCAGTAGACAGTCTCCTGACCCTCAGCTCTGCGCCCGCGGCCCCGCTGGACACGCCACCCACACAGACCCTGCGGCTCCAGCCCTCTGCTTCAAGCTGTTACAGACGGTTCTGAAAACGGGCCGCCAGATGGCCCAGCTCCGTGCCCCTCCTTGCGGCAGGCACGTCCTCTGTGAAATCTCATACTTCTCCACCTCTTAGCGCTTTTTCTCGTTAGAAATTCTCCTGGAGAATTTCCGTTTGATAGACGTAGCCCATCCATTTCTTCTCGTTGGCTTGAAAGTCACCTGCCTTGACTGTGAATCCTCTGTTCATCCTCAGCGTTCACGCGCCGCCCCAGAGCTGCGCTGGTTTGTTAGCACAGGGTCTTCATTTTGAAAACTGAGCTATAACTCACATACCGTATAATTCGCCCTTTTCAAGTGTATTATGCGATGTAGTCCTCTTTACTATATTCACAAGGTACTACAGCCGTCTCCTCTGTCTGATTCCACATTTCATCAAAGAAATTTCATCAAACAAATCCCTTGAGCAGTTAATCTCTACTCCCCTCCCCCACCCAGGCCACCGTGAACGTGCTCCCTGCCTTTGGATTCGCCTGCCCTGGACAGTTTATACACAGAGAGTCATACCATAGGTGGCATTTTGTATTTGGATCCTTTCACCGAGCGTACCGTTTTCAAGGTTCACCTGGGTTGGAGTGTCTTTGATTATGGTTATCTTGGTGGGTGTGAGGTGGTCACACGGTGTGGTTTTGATTGCCTTTCCCTGATGACTGAGCATAATGAACATCTTCTATCATGCTCATTGATCATTTGCATCTCCCACTCTGGAGAATACGTCGTCTTTTTTAAAGAATTTATTCATGTACTTGGCTGTGCTGGATCTTACCTGTGCCACGAGGGATCTGGGTTGCATCGTGTGGGATCCTTCCGTGCAGCCTCCGGACCCTCTAGTTGGGGCGCTCAGGCTCAGTGGTTGCAGCAGATGGGCTCAGTGGTTGTGGCACGTGGGCTCAGTGGCTCCACGTGTGTGGGATCTTAGCTCCCCAACCAGGGATCGAACCCATGGCCTCTGCATTGCAAGGTGGATTCTTTACCGCTGGGCCACCGGAGAAGCCCCTGTAGCGTCTTCCCGACCTGGCTCTTTTCCCCGCCCTTTTCCTCTGAGCCCCTTGTCTCCTATTGCTTTCTGGCTGGCTGTTCTCAGTGTCCACACGAGTACTTGCCGCTGTTCAGCAGTGTTCAGCGTGGGCTGAATTCAACCTGCTCCCACCTGCCATCTCCAGAGTTTAGCCTTCCTGTCCTGACAGCTGAGAGCATCAAGGGAACGCTGTGTGATTTTCGCTGGTAAGTCTCTTTCTTTTCGCATTTAAAGGTGTTTAATACTGTGTGCGTGATCCGCGTTCCTGCTACGTATCTTCCCTGCCACCCTTGGGGGTGAGAGACACTTACCATATTGCTGTCGGAAATGTGAATCTCTGGAGCCTCTTTTCGGGAATTAATCTGGCAGTGTCTATTTTTAAAAATTAAATGCACATTAATTTGGGTGCAGCGATTCTACATCTGTAACTCTATTCTATAGAAATAAAGCACTAGCTTAGGACCTTCGATCATAGAAGTTTTCCCCAGCACTGTTTGTAATGAACGTGGAAAAAAAATTATTTGGAAACTATCATAATGTTCATTGATCAGCCAGTGACATAAATCTCTTTTGGTATATTCATATTAAGGAATGTTTTACAGCTATTTTTAAAAGATAAGATAGATTCGGGATGTATTGATTGAGGAAGGGGAGAACTGAGGTTATCTCAGTCCATTTGGGCAGCTATCCAACCAGTCCATTCTGACGGAGATCATCCCTGGGATTTCTTTAGAAGGAATGATGCTAAAGCTGACACTCCAGTACTTTGGCCACCTCATGCGAAGAGTTGACTCATTGGAAAAGACTCTGATGCTGGGAGGGATTGTGGGCAGGAGGAGAAGGGGACAACAGAGGATGAGATAGCTGGATGGCATCACTGACTCGATGGACGTGAGTCTGAGTGAACTCCGGGAGTTGGTGATGGACAGGGAGGCCTGGCGTGCTGTGATTCATGGGGTCACAAAGAGTTGGACATGACTGAGTGACTGAACTGAACTGAACTGAACAAAAATACCAGAGACCTGGAGGCTTAAACAATACCCGTTTATTTCTCATGATTCTAGAGGCTGAGAAGTCCAAGCTCAAGGTGCCAGTGGACTCCTTGCCTGGGGAGGGACCAGGTCCTGGTTCACAGTCAGTCATCTCTTCACTGTATCCTCACATGGTGGAGGCGGGACCTCCTTTATAAGGACACTAATCCTATTGATGAGGGCTCCATCCTCATAACCTAGTTCAGTTCAGTTCAGTCACTCAGTCATGTCCGACTCTTTGCAATGCCATGAATCACAGCACGCCAGGCCTCCCTGTCCATCACCAACTCCCAGAGTTTACTCAGACTCATGTCCATCGAGTCAGTGATGCCATCCAGCCATCTCATCCTCTGTTGTCCCCTTCTCCTCCTGCCCACAATCCCTCCCAGCATCAGAGTCTTTTCCAATGAGTCAACTCTTCGCATGAGGTGGCCAAAGTACTGGAGTTTTAGCTTTAGCATCATTCCTTCCAAAGAAATCCCAGGGCTGATGTCCTTCAGAATGGACTGGTTGGATCTCTTTGCAGTCCAAGGGACTCTCAAGAGTCTTCTCCAACACCACAGTTTAAAAGCATCAATTCTTCAGCGCTCAGCCTTCTTCACAGTCCAATTCTCACATCCATACATGACCACAGGAAAAACCATAGCCTTGAGTAGACAGACCTTTGTTGGCAAAGTAATGTCTCTGCTTTTGAATATGTTATCTAGGTTGGTCATAACTTTCCTTCCAACGAGTAAGTGTCTTTTAATTTCATGGCTGCAGTCACTATCTGCAGTGATTTTGGAGCCCCAAAAAATAAAGTCTGACACTGCTTCCACTGTTTCCCCATCTATTTCCCATGAAGTGATGGGACCAGATGCCATGATCTTAGTTTTCTGAATGTTGAGCTTTAAGCCAACTTTTTCACTCTCCACTTTCACTTTCATCAAGAGGCTTTTTAGTTCCTCTTCACTTTCTGCCATAACGGTGGTGTCATCTGCATATCTGAGGTTATTGATATTTCTCCCGGCAGTCTTGATTCCAGCTTGTGGTTCTTCCAGCCCAGCATTTCTCATGATGTACTCTACATATAAGTTAAATAAGCAGGGTGACAATATACAGCCTTGACGTACTCCTTTTCCTATTTGGAACCAGTCTGTTGTTCCATGTCCAGTTCTAACTGTTGCTTCCTGACCTGCATACAGATTTCTCAAGAGGCAGGTCAGGTGGTCTGGTATTCCCATCTCTTTCAGAATTGTCCACAGTTTATTGTGATCCACACAGTCAAAGGCTTTGGCATAGTCAATAAAGCAGAAATAGATGTTTTTCTGGAACTCTCTTGCTGTTTCCATGATTCAGCGGATGTTGGCAATTTGATCTCTGGTTCCTCTGCCTTTTACTAAAACCAGCTTGAACATCTGGAAGTTCACGGTTCACGTATTGCTGAAGTCTGGCTTGGAGAATTTTGAGCCTTACTTTACTAGCATGTGAGATGAGTGCAATTGTGTGGTAGTTTGAGCATTCTTTGGCATTGCCTTTCTTTGGGATTGGAATGAAAACTGACCTTTTCCAGTCCTGTGGCCACTGCTGAGTTTTCCAACTTTGCTGGCATATTGAGTGCAGCACTTTCACAGCATCATCTTTCAGGATTTGAAACCTAATCCCCTCCCAAAAGCTCCACCTCCTAATACCATCACAGTGGAAGTTAGGATTTCAGCATATGAACTGTGGGGGACACAAACATTCAATCCATAACAATGATACATAAAAGCAATTAAAAATGATATCTAATATCAGTCTATTTTTGTAAAAACCAACAAGGACAAATACAGCCTCCTAGAACTTGTATCTGGGATGCTTGTATATATTTGTCTGAGCATGAACGACGTCTGATAAGGTACACCAGGCTGAAAGACTCGTTCTACTGCGGTGAAGGTGAGGGACAGCGGCGGGGAAAGGGAAGCACTGGGAGGCTGACCATACGGGAGGTAAGACGTGTTACGCGCGTGCTACTAGTAAATTGAGAGACAATGAAACATCTGTCTTTGAGTGACAGTATCTGCTCATGTTGGAGCAAAGACTGGTTCTGCAATAGGTAATCTTTGCATGTTCCAGACTTTTATAAGCGTATGACTGACAGGAGATGCATGCAAAGGCGGGAGGGAGGCTCCCCTGGTGGGACAGTGGTGAAGAATCCGCCTGCCAGTGCAGGAGACACGGGTTTGATCTGCGATCCAGGAATATCCCACATGCCTCGGGACGACTAAGCCCGTGCCCCGCAATTGCTCTGGAGCGCAGGCTCCGCAATGAGAGAAGCTCGGGTGCTGCAAGTAGGGAGTCGCCCCCGCTCAGCACAACTGCAGAAAAGCCCACACGGCAATGGAGACCCAACAGCCAAAAATAAACAAAAGAATAGAGGGGAGGGAAAATTCTGAGAGTCGCTGGTGCAGTCTGGCCCCTACAGCGACTAACAGAGATGGCTGGCTTCAGAGGATGCTTTCGAGAGAGAGTGTGGGGTAAGTCAGCTTTTGCCCACGTAACGCTGAACCCAGCATTTTTGTCACCAAATGTTCAGACACATCGTATTCAGCTGAGAGTTCAGAGTTCTTCCCTCCTGCCCCCCAAACCTATCCCTTTCTTTTACTTTTGCTGCACTCTTGGAGAGGACATCCTGCCCTGTTAATATGGAGATGGAAAGCATGAAATCTGATCATTCGGTGAAGGTTTCAAATCTAACATCTTCCTTCAAGCCACAAGCAGCTGACCCGTGAATCCTTATTTCAAGATCTTTAAAACAACAAACGCATTTATACAACACATAAAGCCTCGGTTGTTTGAAGTGTCATTTGACTCCCGCAGCCTGACCGCAGAGGGGTCATTTTTGCAAAACTGAGGTCTTCATCCGTCTGCCCCAGGGTCCGTGGTAATCCTTTGATATTCGACTAGAGTTCGCCTTTGAAGACTTAGTGTGCCATCATCTACTTTTCCTTCTCCTTTGGTGAGCTATTCCAACTCCCTCGGGTCCTCATCCAACAATAACCATGTGTGTGATCTTTACACGGCTCTGTGAACTCCACCATCATTTGCAATTTCCCTTTGCGATTCGTGTGCGTTGTATTTCCTCTTAGCTTTTGTCCTGACTGGTCACCGTAGTGACGCATATGACCGTGTAGGAGTGGGGAGTTGTAAGTGGACGCTTCGTTCATGAATAAAATTATGACGACAGTTTCTAGTTCCCTCTTTAACCTTCAGCCCTAGAAAT
This sequence comes from Bos indicus x Bos taurus, assembly GCF_003369695.1. Lineage (NCBI taxonomy): Eukaryota > Metazoa > Chordata > Mammalia > Artiodactyla > Bovidae > Bos > Bos indicus x Bos taurus. The sequence continues at coordinate 1,964,947 of NC_040088.1, forward strand.
GTTTGGATATTGAGTTCTTAAGAGAAAAGAATTCTAGGGACTGCCCTGGTGGCCCAGTGGCAAATAACTCGGGCTCCCAACGCAGGGCCCTGGGTTCAACCCCTGCTCGGGGAACCAGACCCACACGCTCCAACCAAGACCTGGTGCAGCCAAACGTTTTTTAAAAAGTGACTTTATTCTCAGAGCTGCAGTTTCTACGCCTGTAAAATGGGAGGGACCGTGGTACCTGGCATGGATTGCTGTAATACAGAAACAAAACATTTCTTGTCACATTCAGCATTTCCTTTACCGCCTGACATGCAGGAAGCATTCAGTGAATATCAGCTATTGTGTTTACAGCTGTATCAAGTGAAGATTGTAGCCTTGGCTCACGAAAAAGGCAAATAAAAGGTAGCCCTTACTCAGAGATTCTGAATAGTGCCATATGAGCTTGTACGTGTGTGTGTTAAATAGGTAACAGATTGCTGACGAAGCAGCTTGTCTTGACTAAGAATACTTGGTGCTTGGAAAAAGCATCCTTGAACCTTCCACAGCCCAGGTTCTCAGATTTCTGAAGATCAGTGAATTCGTATCATTGCCCTTTAAAGTGCATTTATTGGTTTGGGCTGTGCGGGGTCTTCACTGCTGCTCAGGCTTTTCCCTGGCTGCCGCCCACGGGGCTGCCGTCCAGCTGGGGTGTGTGGGCCCCCAGTGCCGCGGCTCCTCTTGTTGCGGAGCCTGGGCTGGAGGGCGCTCAGGCTTCAGTGGCCGTGGCTCCCGGGCTCCAGAGCACAGGCTCAGTAGTTGTGACAGGCGGGCTTCGTTGCCGCTCAGCATGTGGGATCTTCCTGAATCGGGGACCGAACCCATGTCTCCTCCACTGGTAGGCGGATTCTTCACCATTGAGCCACCAGGGAAGCCCATATCGTTACTCTTTTAAAGTCTTTCCAGACCCCCCAAGTGTATAGGTTAAATCATTGGAATAATTCCTTTCCTTAGGCTTCTATTTAGGAAATGACACGGTCATTAGATTAATAACATATAAATGTCACAAAACAACTAATGTTTATCCAGTACCCACCTGTGTTAAGTACCTTGTAGGAAGCATTTTGCTTAGTCCTCACAATTACCTTTTGAAGAGGACAATTATTTTCCTGTCCATTTTTTTTTTAATTGAAGAAAATTGAGGAAACATGATATAAAGGAACTTATCCAGGTCACATATTTCATTTTTAGAGTTAATCAGGTTCCTCTGATCCACAATCTAAGTACTTTTCAGTGACACTAAGGTGCCACCAGAAGTGAGTTCTGCATCACGTGTCTAGATAAAATGACTTTCTTAAGTAAGACACACACACATACACACACACACAATACAAAATGTCTTTTCTGCACTAAAGAGATCAACATTTTCGGCTCTCCTAAATAGTTGGGAGCCACCATTTGCAGTCTTACTTGATTTCTTCTTGTTTTCCTTAAACTCTTACGCATTTATTGCAGGGGAAGTAAAAGCTCTTTGCTATGTCATCTGTCTGCTTTGTGAGAAAACTTTTTATTGAAACCAGATTCCAGATGGACTTTTCCCAAGGTTTTCATAGGAATGAAAAGCTTCGTTCCGGTCACCCAGAAGGAACTTTTTATTCTTTCCATAATAATGTGAGGAAGGCGTGGAGGTCATCCCCATGTTTGCAAGACTATAAACCCTGGAACTCAAGTGGGTTTTCTTCCTAGTCGTTCACAAAGATTGTGCATGTGTAAGTTACTGTTTCAGAATATAATTTATTTGCTTTTTAATGCTTATCCAAGGTCTCAAGTGACTGTAGTATTTTTCCCCACGTGAATTTTTTCCTTCCTTTTTAGTGAGAAAGCAAAGTGTTGGTGGGTTTGTTTTGTTTTTCTGTTTGTATCTATCCAGCTCCTTATGACTCACTTTTTCTTGCATTTCATTTTCTTTCCTCTCCTTCATCCTGTATTAAATGCCTCCTAGATATATTTGAAGAGCCTGGAGACAACTTCTCAAGGAGAAGGTTGATTGCTATTAATTAACAAGTGAAATAGGAACTGACTAAGTCGCTGAAATTCTCTCCAAGTCACAGAGTATGTACTTAATTTAAAACTGGCATAAGTGGAAAAACAAAACAAAAAAACGAAGCTCTACTGGCTGTGGAATGGTAAACCAGCTTCAGGGACAGCTGGATCCAGGTGTCCAAATGCGACCACAGATCTCGTAGGGCTTTTACCTGTGTTGATTCTCAGGCAAGCGCTCTCGAATGTGATAGCCGAGGCCACCAACTCCAGATGTACCCCTTACTGGCTTGACTACTGCAGCACAAAGATCACAACTCTGTTCTGGTAGGCTCAGCAAAAATCATAAGATTTACTTTTGTTAGTCCAGCTTAGGTCATGTGGCCACCTGAGAGGTGAGCATCTTAGCAAGAGAAGTAGAAGCTGCAAGTGATGGGACTGGACACGTGCTCACCCCAGTTTGGGGGGTGGGCGGAGCTTCGTAGTTACGGGCTGCCCTGTCTAAGAAGCCCTCGGTCCCACAAGTCACCGAAACACTCAGCCCACCCTCTGATACCAGCACTTGTGGCTGGCGTCTGCTGTAGCCCTCGGTGCGTTGAAGTTCACTCTAGGTTCTTGGTGTAAGGATGGATCCTTTGTCAAAGCAATGCACTGGCACTTTTTAAAAGTCTGTCCCGGCAAAGGTTTTTTCCAAAACACTTTTTCTCCGACCAAAATGCTCTTACTTAGCACTAGCTCCTTGGGTTCCCGGCCAGAGAGTAAGGAAGACAGGCAAAAGACTCAGAGGTCCGTCCACGTTCTCGGCGTTTGAAAAGCCCTCCGTTGTTCCGACTCTTCGGCTCCCCTTTCTCGTCAGCTGTGTCCTCTTTTCCTGGCATGGGGCGTCCCCACAAGTCATTCACGTTCACTCTGACACTTGGGCTGCTTGACATGCGTACTTGGCATCCTGACACGTCCCTCCGTCACTTCCTCGTTCCCTCTCCCTCCCTCCCTCTTCCCTTCTGAGTATAATGTTTACCACAGTTATGAAGTCCAGGACCACAGAAAAATGATAAACATGAGCTGGAAGACACATCCAGTGTTCACGCAGAGTGGTGTCCCTGCACCCCGAGTTTATGGCGGCCCCTAGTGCTTGGCGGAGAAGGCAGTGGCACCCCACTCCAGTGCTCTTGCCTGGAGCATCCCATGGACGGAGGGGCCTGGTAAGCTGCAGTCCATGGGGTCGCTGGGAGTCGGACACGACTGAGTGACTTCACTTTCACTTTTTACTTTCATGCATTGGAGAAAGAGATGGCAATCCACTCCAGTGTTCTTGCCTGGAGAATCCCAGGGACGGGAAGCCTGGTGGGCTGCCGTCTATGGGGTCGCAGAGTCAGACACGACTGAAGCGACTTAGCAGCAGAAGCAGCAGCAGCAGCTAGTGCCTGGCACTGGTCCTCTGGCCGTTTCTTCTCTGCTCTCAAAGCTTGAAGAGGAGGCCACCATCTGCCTAGGAGTCCGGTGTGCACGCTCGCTCTCTGTTTCTGTCTCTCTCTCTCCTTTACTGTTTGTTCCTGACTTTAGACGCTGGGAGATACTAGAGTTTGGCAAAAATAATTGCTAAATGTATGTATCTCTCACTAGTTATAACCAATGTATGACCTAAAGAAACCTCAGTGCTCTTCTTTTTAAAAAATAACTTACTTATTTGGCTGCTCCAGGTCTTAGTTGCAATGTGTGGGGTCTTTGACCTTTGTTGGGGCACTATGTAGTTACGATGTGTGAGAATCTTTTCACTGTGGCATGCGGCATCTGGTTCCCTGACCAGGGATCGAACCCGGCCTCCCTGCCGTGGGAACATGCAGTCTTAGCCACTGGACCACCAGGGAAGTCTGTAGCTTCTCTTCTTTCTCTTTTCCTACAGATATTAAGACGAGTTGACTCCAAACTACACAATCACAGCTATCTGTCAATTATTAAGCAGCTGCTATCAAAAGGCAGGGTTCCTGATACTTTGTATGAATTTTGTCCTTGAAACATCACAACTGCTCTACATGGGAGCTTCTGTTTCTCCCATTTTACATATAAAGAAACTCAGAGATTTGCAGTGACTTGCCCAAGGTCACTCGGCTTGTGGGTAGAGAATCCTGATCTTTTAAAATACGCTTGATTGATTTTGGCTGCCCTGCATCTTTGCATGCACACTCGTGCCTCCCCTGGTTGTGGCGGGCAGGGGCTGCTGCCTCCGTGAGGGGCTCAGCCTCGCTGCCAGGGCCTTTCTTGTTGCTGAGCACGGGCTCTAGGGTGCATGGGCTTCAGTAGTTGCAGCCTGAGGGTTGCCTTGTGGCCTGTGGGATCTTCCCAGGTCAGGGGTCGAACCTGCGTCCCCCGCGCCGGCAGGTCTCCACCCCTGGACCTCCAGGGCAGCCCGAGGAGCTTGGTCTTCACCTGTGATACCCAGTTTTGCAGTGTATCTTTCTCCTGAATATCGCACTGCTTTATAACAGCGACCCAGAAAGTGAGGCGGTTCAGTGAGGTCTGTGCAGAGTTCAAAGCAGAAACGGGTGGATTCTGGGAGCAGAGCCCCTCCCTGGAGGAGGCAGAACCCATGTGCAGTCTTGTGGCTGGGGGTCTAACCCACCTGCTTGTGTAGACGCCTGCCCTTCCAGATGTCAGAATGGCAGCATCTGAGTAGTCCTTTTTAAAATCTGCCTGTATTCTCGGCAGCTGACGCTAGTGCAGGAGAGACGGAGAGCGAGTGACCTCTGGAATAAGCTGTGCTCGCTGGGCGGCCGGGAGAGGCTGCCCCAGCTTCCCTGGCTGTCACTTTTCTCCCTCAGCAGCAACGATGATGACTTATGTTTATGCTGTTCATTGAGCACTTGCTATATTCCAGGCACCACTTGATGTGCTTTGAGAATATTAACCCATGGAATCTCCGTAACAAAATTACAGGGGTAGGTTCCACTGTTTTCCTCACTTTACCAGAAAACTGAGGCAGAGAAAAGCTCAGTAACTCAGAGTCAAATAGACAGTCCAGCTTTGTGCTTCGCAAATGCATGTTTTGGCAACACCCAGAGATACTTCTGGGGTCCCCAGTCAGGGTGCTCTGGGGTGTTGGGGCATTCTGGGGTGCTCAGTGTCTCGTGGGGTGCTACCCAACACCCTGTGGGGCACAAGGTGGACCCGACAAAGAATTCTCCCGACCAAGACAGGGGGCCGAGGTCGGGAGATTGTTCCCCTAAGCCTGTGGCAGCTGGCCTGCCTCCCAGGTGAAATTGCGATGCCCTGCTTCTTGCAGGATCCCTGGGGATAAAGCTGAGAGTCGGTGTGTCCCTCAAACGGCCCCGGCAGGTGCTTTCCTGCTTGGCTTCCTCCCCCTCGCCTCGGTCGGAAGACGCCTGGACAGCTGACCTCTGCCCCGCAGAGGGGTCAGGGCCCAGTAGGGTCCCCAGCCCATCTCCCCCGCCTCTGCGTGTGAAATGCGGGGAGTCCGTCCGCGACCCTCGGATGTCCTCTCTGGGGTGAATGACCGCTGCTCATGTTTGCCTTTACAGTCGATCTGGGAATCAGCATGCAGGAGGATAATGTGGCCGCTTCTTCCCCCAAGACAATGGAGACCAGCGCGGCTGCGGAGGCCAACGGCGAGAGTCTTGGGAAGGACGCCAAACCCCAGGCACCAGCTGCTAAATCTCGTTTTTTCTTGACACTCTCTCGGCCTGTACCAGGGCGTACCGGAGACCAAGCCACGGATTCATCCAGTGGATCCGTGAGGCTTGATGTCAGCTCCGATAAAGCTCCAGGAAACAAAGACCCGAGTGAGCCCATGGCCCTTCCGGTGGCAGCTGCACCCGGGCATGGCCCGGATAAAACCCCCGGGCAGACCCCGGCCCAGGCGGAGGGCCTCCCCGCCACCCCTGGGCCGGAGCACCCTCCGTCTGAGTCCGGGGCAGCAGCCCCCGCCAAGCCCAAGGACTCCAGCTTCTTTGACAAACTCTTCAAGCTGGACAAGGGACGGGACAAAGCCCCCGTGGACCTCCCGCTGGAGGCTGAGAGCACAGAGCATCCTCACCCGGCCGCCGAAGCTCCTGGGTTATCCAAGCAGTCCGAGGATGGCCCTGCAGAGAGGGTGAGACGATCTGTTTTGCTCTTGCTGCAGGCTCGGGGTGGGGTGCCAGGGGCGCTTGTGGGGCAGGACGATCGCGCGGGTCTTGCTCTGCCATCACTGAGGGGTCCTGACGAGGTGACGAGCCGTAGGTCCCTCTAGAACAACCAGCACATTGGAGCCCGGTGCCTGCCCGTGTTTCTGTGGCAGAAACATCTGTTGCCAGAACAATAACAGCTGTGGCATCTGTTTTATGTAACAGAAAAGAGGAGGTGACTAACATACGGATGAATCCATCCTTCCATTTATCAAAGGCAGAGCTGGACAGGTTGCATTTATGATCAGTGGAGTCTGGAGGAAAGGCATGAGCAGAATAAAGACGGTTTCCAAAAGACTGAAATGTCTGCCTGTCTGAGTAGCTGGCTTCGTATGCAGTGTGTCTATGGGCTTTTTTTTGAAATGCATTGCATTTCGTACTTTTAATAGCCTGGGCTAATCTTTAACTATCTTTTGCACTAAAGTGTGTGTAAAGGGCTTTTACAGCTCCGGGCCAACCCTTTTGTGTACAAATTATTTTCCAACAAGCTGGGGTAATCCCTTTGTAAAAACAAGATTTTTTTTTTCTTTTAAGAGGCATCCAAATCAGTTGCTTTCTTTCCTGTGCAGAAAAAGGCAAGTTCTTTTGATCTTAAAAAAGAGCATTTACTTTTAACTTTGAGAGTTTGTTTGTATTGGGGACCCAGAAAAGAACTCTTTGAGTGAAGAAGGAAATAAAAGTAGATACATTGTATTTTAAGGCACTCATTCCTGTAGTTAATAGATTTTTAAGCAACAGTATTTTTCAAAATTTGGGAGTCAAGAATCTCTAGTTGAGATTAGAGCCAGGAAAAAATTAGGTGGGCTGATTATTATTACATGGTTGTCAATATAATTGTCTTAATGACAGCTAGCTTCCCTGCCAAGTTGCTAATAGTAACGCTGACTGTCGTTTATTTAGCATTTACAATGTGCCAGGCACTGTCCGGATGTTATTTTTATTCAGGAAAATAAGTATCGCATTAATCTGACACCAACAGGTGGTGTCAGGAATGATATTGTAAATACTAGACAATAGCTGAAAATTCTAGACAGAGCTGGGGAAAAGATCATAAGGTTCGTATGTTAAGGCTCATGCTATCAGCGTTCTTGTCCTTTCTGTAAATTTTTATTCCAAGAACTGCTTTTTCAATTTTCTTTCGAAAGTTAGAAAAATTGCCCTTTAAATGCCCCTTCCCTAAATGCAACAGTTCAGGAGCCTACTGAATAAACTTTCTGTTTAATTCAAAGTGAGTCTTCAAATGTATGCTGGCATCAAATCTTTGGCCTTTCCTGGTGGCTCAGATGGTAAAAGAATCTGCCTGCAGTTCAGGAGACTCAGGTTCAACCTCTGGGTTGGAAAGGTCCCCTGGAGAAGGGAATGGCTCCCACTCCAGTGTTCCTGCCTGGAGAATCCCACGGACAGAGGAGGCTGGCGGGCTACCGTCCATGGGGTCAACAGAGTCGCATATGGCAGAAGCAACTTAGCGTGCACGCACACATCAGATCCTTACTGAGTGTGACGCTACCAGACGCAGGTGAGGCACGACCACGGTGGTGGACAGCATAAGGTCGCTGGCCTCAGGGAGTCTGTGGTCGAGCGAGAGAAGAGGTACAAAAAGTCCACAGTTACGATGCAAGCACCCAGGGCTCTGGTGGGGGAGGCCAAGCATTGGGGAAGTTGTCCGGACTCAAGGAGAATCAGGCTAGGTGGCCCAGGGAAGCGTCCATCAAATATTTGCACCCGGAGCCCAGAGTCCTTGTCTTGGGTCAAGGACATCAATATTCATGAATATTTGAAAAACTACTGACTGTTTTACTTGAGCCTTGTGGCTTCCTGTTATTGGCCATGGGCTCCCCAGGCCATTCTGAGTTTTGCATGGTCACGTTTCATTTCCATGGGCGTCCAAAGCCAGCCCATTGCCCGAATTGAGAAAAGACTGCGTTATTTATGGGAAGAGAATGAAGGACTGAGTATCCCATCTCTGAATAGAAGTCTCTTGACACATCCAAACCCCCAAAGCAGTCAAGTAAACCAGTTCCGTCTCTGATAACCAACCCTTGAACATATTTAACCATAGAAACTTAAGGCAGTCAGTCCATTCCTATCCTAAAAAATGGGCAGGAAGGTTTAAGAATTGTGCTTTATCAACTCTATTTTTTTTAATTGCGCGCTCTTTGGGACAGCACCTCAGCTGGAGTGGAATGAGTTCCAAAATCAAGTTTGATCCAGGAGGTGGGGGTCTGTGTTGGCAACATGGCAGGTATTTAATATAGCCAGGCCCGTGGGTGATATTTGGAAGTTACAGTAACCTCTCAGAAGATCTAAAAATCGCCACTCATCGTCAATGTGGAATTAAGTGCATTTGTTTCCTTAGACTCAGCCACGAAATTTGCATCTGTGTTTGTTACACAGAAAATTTCCATTTTTGGTTGGTTGTATCACTGGAATTTGAAATACGGAGTGCCCGCTCTGCCTGTCTGCCTGCGTGCGTGCTCAGTCCTGTCCTTTGCGACCCCATGGACTGTAGCCCGCCAGGCTCCTCTGTCCATGGATTCTCCAGGCAAGAATGCTGGAGTGGGTTGCCATGCCCTCCTCCAGGGGATCTTCCCGACCCAGGGATCAAACCTGCACTGGCCTACGTGCTGATAAAAATGGAAAAGTTATGAAAGAGCTGCTGATGTCTCTGCTAGTCCGTTAACTTGTGGATATTCAGATACATATGTTTGCAAAGATTTTTAACAACAACAGAACAGCCTTATTATTAAGAGTTCTGACCTGCTCTCTGGCTGTACAGCCTGTATTTAGGGGGAAAAATCAATTGTCTTGGAAGTAGAATGAAAGAGGATGGCCCTCAGAAAGTAACAGGAATAAAACTTCTCAATCAATGGCTTTCTTGGTGGGAAGAGCACATTATGCATCCGCGGCCATCAATGTATCGATTCAGAATTCTGAGGGTAAATTATGCCCTGGGCTCAGCTGTCCCTCCCCGCCAGCCCACACAAACCCTTCCCCCCAGTTTCACTGCTGTGTCCCTTGCTGGATTGGAATTCCAACCACAAACCCACAGAGCTGTGAACTGGGAAAAAGATACCACCATTTCATTCTAGGGGAAACACACAAATCTTCTGTGTTTTCAGAACGACAATCTTATTTTTGTGCCTCATAAAACTACATTCAGAGCATAGCATAATTAAAACAAGGCCAGAATTCATGAACAAATGAAGCATTTACTACATAGGCCAAAGAAAAGATAAATTATATGCCTGAAAGGTTTCACTGAGCTGTGATTCAACAAACCAATGTGTTGGCAGGGGGGCATTTTTTTTTTCTCCTCTCCCCAACAATTGGACCAGAACTTTAAGATAAGCATTTAGTTAGGAACTTCATTTCCCTGAAAACTGATCACATCATGGAAACTTTTTTGGTTAAAAAAAGAAAAACACTAAATTTCTGTTGTCACTGGCAATTCCAGAGGTGTCTTTGTGTGGGGGGTAAAGGGGTGTTTTAAGTGTTAAGCCAAACACAGATGCAGATTGAAACAAGGATATTCTTTTTCTTTTAAAGTTGAAGTAAATTTTGCGATTGTTATTTAAACACCAAATTTGTGCAAGGCATCTAAATGAAAAATTATGGTCCTGGACCCTCAAAGATTGTATAATCTAGTAAGAGACACACATTTTTAAGGGAGGCTGTGATAAAGGCACTGATCCACAAATTTGTTCAGGCTACAGATATTAAGAGAGCGTCGGATATTAAGCTACAGATATTAAGAGATGCGCTGATCACCTCAGTCTCAATATGCCCCAAACTGAACTGTTCATCCACACCCCACAGCGATTACAGCAAAATGCCCACTCATTTAATCCATAGGCGTCTCGTCTCAGGTGATGGCAACTCCATCTCACAGCACCGCTCTTTAGTGGTGGGGTTGGAATGGAAGAACCAAGGTCCCCGGAGCCCTCTGTGTGGCATAAAGCAGTGAGCTAACACATACGCGTTTCCGTCAGGCGACACGGGTTTCACGTCTGCCTCTGTCACCTTTCGGCTGTGCGACCCTGGGCGAGTCACACAACTACTCTGAGCCTCAGTCTCTTCATCTGTACAATGGGGATAATAATCATATCAGGCACATTTTTACAGTTTTCACACCTATGAGAGCTAAGTCTTTGAGGTACTTGACACAGAGATATTGCATTTTGAGAAAAATAAAATTTAACTACTATCATGGTTTTTCTTCCTGTTACTTCACAATTTTAGTCTTTTTACTCTTCCCTTCCATAGTCTTCAACTAAAACTTGCAGAGATAGCACAATTGAATCCGACTTGAAAACTGCATACGCTGAGGCCTATGTCCTAATCTGGGTTGGAAAAAAAAGATGCAGAACTGGTGAAATTATTTTAGAAAGAATAGAACTACAGTGCTTATACACACGAGCCTCAGTTTCCTAGTCTGACACTTAAGGTCTCTACTAGCTCTCTTCTGTCTGTCTTCCTAACCGTATTTTCTCCTATTCCCTTAAATTCATCTGGTCAAAATTGCCAACATGTGACCTGAGCAGACACCATCTGCTCCCCAGGCCTCTCTCTGCCTTCATCTCCTTCTCTCTCTGTTTATCAGAAATTAACTTTACCTTCAAGGGCCAAATTCTCCATGAAGCTGACCAGATGTCCCCCATCCTGGGTGGTTTCTGAGGACATGAATTCCTCTAGTATTCTGGGGGTATTCTATATATTCAGTGAAATTCTGCGATAAAATCTCTTTGAAGGAATCATCTCATTGAAACATCAAAATGTCCAAGAGAATTTTAATATCTTTATCATTTTACAGATTAAGAAATCAAAACTTTAGTGAAACCAAGCCACTTACCCCAATTATGCAGCAAAAAACAATTGTCCATCTCCAAAACCCATGCTTCTCATTCTCAATGTTATATTTTTACCAATTATTGGAAACTGCAATAACACCGTGAGTATGGAAAACTGAATGATAATGAGAGGAAGTGCTGTTCAAAAATGTTAGTACATGCAAATATGGAAATTCCAAGTTAACCTCAAATCAAAAGCAAACAAACAAGAAAACCCCACCTATCTCCAACATTAGAAAGGCCAAGTAAATTATGAGGTGTGTTTTTATTTCATGCTGTTTACCTCTGGTGATAAGGTCATGACTTAAGAGAAGTATCTAACCAAAAGACTTTGTCAAAACAGAGGGAAAACTCATCTTGAATTACCAAGTTATGAAATAAGCAAGTCTTTTAGCTATGGTTGTTCAGTAGCTAAGTCATGTCCGACTCCGAACCCATGGACTGCAGCACGCCAGGCTTTCCTGTCCTTCACTATCTCACGGAGTTTTCTCAGACTCATGTCCATGGAGTCAGTGATGCCACCCGACCATCTCGTCCTCTGTTGCCCCCTTTCCCAGCATCAGGGTCTTTTCCAATGAGTTGGCTTTTTTGCATCAGGTGGCCAAAGTATTGGAACTTCAGTTTCAGCTTCAGCAGCCGTCCTTCCAATGAATATTCAGGGTTGATTTCCTTTAGGAGTCACTGGTTTAATCCTTGCTGTTCAAGGGCCTCTCAAGAGTCTTCTACAGCACCACAATTCAAATTTTAGCTATAACACAATTTTAGCTATAGCACTGTAATTTTATGAACTTTATAAATTAGCACTAAGAAACATTTGATATGAAACATTTATAGTAGCCAAGGTGATGTGTAAGTGATAGGAGCCTGAATGGATATGGAAATGAGTTCAGATTCTACCACTTACTAGCTGTTTGGTAAAGTTAAATAATAGCAGTTGCCCCAGTTTTTAATAGCTTGTTATTCCTAGGCCAGACAGTAAGCATTTGGCACACCTTATCTGCTTTGATTCTTATAACAACACCACAAGGTAGACGTTTTTGTTGCCTTTTAACAAATGAGGAAACAGGCTCAGAGAAGTCAAGTTACTGGTTCAAGGCCACACAAGTGAATTGCAGGCAGAGCTGGAATTAAGACCCAGCAGTGAGCAAAGCCTGTGCCACTCTGTCATTTCAGAACCTGTGTTTCATCCACAAGAGGAAGACACTGCCTGCCCTCGAGGCTGCTGAGAGGACAGAGGTGACATAAGCTGTCAGCAGTCAGGAGGCCAAACAGAAGGGTGGTATTTGCTAAATGGTCAGAAGCTTAGAGATAAAGAATCATGAGCTGGAGCAAACGGTCTTCCAGCATGATGGAGTTGGAGTAGTAGATAATCTAGGGTAACTTTGGCTGCAATTAAAAAAAATAAAAATAAAACTGCGGACTCAACAGTAGCTTAGTTCATGTGGAAAATGTACATTTCTTGTACAAAATAAATAAGAATTCGAGAAGTGAAGGGTTCCGTCCAGTTGAGCATCTTCATGGCCCCAGGAAGCATCTGTCTTCAGCACCCTCTGGGTATCAACTTGGTTCACAGGCTTGATCCCTTGTGGGTGTTCGTTTTCTTTCTTTGTGGTATAGTTAATGTACAATATCCTATCACTTTCAGGCATACAACGCAGTGATTCACAATTTTTAAAGGTTATACTCCATTTACAGTTGCTATAAAATACTGGTTTTGTGGTTTTAAGAAGGCTGCCATAGTTCTAAGCAGTGTGTAGAGTCATAATGTCCTACCAGATGAAAGACGAGTTTCCTAAAATTTACCCATTGGAGGAGCTGAGTCACATGTTTGGTTGGAGGTGCAAGGTGGGGGAAGGGTGGAAAGTTCCTTCAACAGAAAGCAGGCTCTGCCAGCAAAGGTGATAAGCCACAGGTAGAAAGCAGATACATTATTTTCTATCCAACATCATGTCAGAAACTCACTAAGTGGATGAGATGCTGCAGTATCTCCCGACGGTCATTTATTTAAATACACTCGTTGCACTGGCTCTTTAACTTGACTGTGACCCACAGAAAAAGATGGATGAGATGAAGAATCCACAGAAAGTGCCATTCTTACAGCAAGTAGCATGGGCTGGTATTTTCTACTCTTTCTAGCCTATTTCATTTGATAGTTTTTAATGCTAATTTTGGGCTTCCCTGGTGTCTCAGCAGTAAGGAATCCACCTGCCAATGCAGGAGATGCAGGTTCCATCCCTGGGTCAGGAAGATCCCCTGGAGGAGGGCCAGGCAACCCACTCCAGTTTTCTTTCCTGGGGAATCCGTGGACACAGGAGCCTGGCGGGCCACAGTCCATGGGGTTGCAAAGACTCAGACACAATTTAGTAATTACACAGCAACAATGCTGGTTTTGACCCACTGACCTGTGTTCCATTCCCCACATAGTCACAATCTGAAGTTGGAAGGACTCTTCTATCACCATCGTCCTTTTCACACAGGGAGACAGTGATCCTGAAGGGTGTGACTGCTCCCTATGCAACTTGGTGTCTGCAGGTGGTCCTGCCTGGCACACCTCGGCAGGCAGTAATGTTCCTTAGATGAATCTGACAAGGATAAAGACGGTACCCATCATGTTCCAATTTCTCAAAGCGTGTTAGAGGATGTTGCTGTAATCTCATGATAGCTCTGCTGAACACAACCTTCAAGAAAAATGGTTTCAAAACATTTATATGCTGTGTTGTTGTTGTATTTAGTTGCTGAGTCATGTCCGACTCTTTTGTGACTGTGATCCTCCAGGCCCTTCTGTCCTTGGGATTTCCCAGGCAAGAGTACTGGAGCCGGCTGCCATTTCCTTCTCCAACCCAGGGACTGAATCAACATCCCAGGCATTGGCAGGCAGATTCTTTACCACTGAGCCACCGAGTCCCCTGGACTGCAGGAGATCCACCAGTCCATCCTAAAGGAAATCCATCCTGACTATTCGTTGGAAGAACTGTGCTGAAGCTGAAGCTCCAATACTTTGGCCACCTGATGCAAAGAGCTAACTCATTGGAAAAGACCCTGATGCTGGGAGGGATTGGGGGCAGGAGGAGAAGGGGACCACAGAGGATGAGATGGCTGGATGGCATCACCAATGCAATGGACATGAGTTTGAGCAAGCTCCGGGAGTTGGTGATGGACAGGGAGGCCTGGTGTGCTGCAGTCCATGGGATCACAAAGAGTCAGACATGACTGAGCGACTGAACTGAACTGAGCCACTAGGGGAGCAATATGTATGCTACAGATGCTTTAACAAACTGCAGAATCATATATCTCTCCTATTTATTTGATATTTTCATTCAGTCTTTAACATGTTATGGTGCTAATCCCCATGGTTGAATATTAATTGAATTGTATTTTGCAATGAACTTGCAAACTACGTTTTGAGTTTGCTTACCCTTTGGCATTATCCAGTCTTATTCTCTTCTTCAAGGCTATCAGAGCAGCCCTGATTCGGTGAGCATTTACTAACTCAGAAGAGCCAGAGGCAACTGACTGACTAACACAGAACAGCACTCAGAGGCGTGAAACAACTTGGCTGAGATCACACGGCTGGAAAGTGGCGGATTCCGGTCTGTCAGCTACGTGGTTGACCACTGTGTACATGAGCTCAAAAAGAGGGAACATTTCGGACTTTTAGAAACATCTTATATCTTGTTTAAATTCCTGAAGCTAGCATTTCCCAAACTGATGTTCTGTAGACTCATCCGTTCAGTGGGATCAGCCTGGAAATAGAGTACCAGCATCAAACAGTTTTGGGAAATAGCAGTTGGTCTGTCCTCTCTCGAGAAGGTTCGCAGTGGACATCGGCCACTAAAGGCTCTGAGAAGTCCTCAGCAGGCACCCCTGCTCTGCTTTGTTTATCTGAGTGTTTCTCAGGCTTCAGTCTGCATAGAGCGATCATTTGTCCAGCCAGTTGGGTATATCTCCCAAGGAATGGTTCTTCTAGAAGATGCTGAGCTAGGCACATAGACCAAAGTTGAAAAATGGGCTCTCATGGGATGTATGAAGCTGCACACAGGTTTTATTTGACCTCTGTCCACGGAATTCTCCAGGCCAGAATACTGGAGTGGTAGCCCTTCTCTTCTCCAGGGGACCTTCGAGACCCAGGGATGGAACCCAGGTCTCCTGCATTGCAGGCAGATTCTTCACTGTCTGAGCCACCAGGGAAGCCCATTTGGCATATACAGTGTTTTATAATAATATTTTAGTCCATTGATAACATTTTGCAATTGACAAAGTTGACCGCAGTTTTGAAGTGTGAGATTTCAGTAGAATCCCTATTTCGCGTGTTTCTGAAAGTAGGAACGTTCCTCGGCGGTCGGGTATGCACTGTGCCTGCCCTCCGGAGGGGCGCTCCTCCAGTTTGCCCGCGCACCCGCCTCCCCCGTCGGCCCCCAGAGCGCAGCTCCTGAGCTGCTCTTTGCGCTGCTCTGTTCTCATGTCAGAGTTGGGAGTACAGAAAAAATCCCCAACAGAGACCATTTTTCATCCTTCGTAGCCTGTAAGACAATTTGAAGCAATGTAGGCTAATAATAAATCCAGCCTTAGGGTCAGTTCGTAAGCAGGTGTTGAACAGTGAATCGGAAGGATCAGTACTTTTCGTTTATTCATTCATCAAACATCTGAGTGCTTTCTTTGTGCCAGGAATGATTTTAGGATGAACAGAATGTTATACCCCGTGCGAGCTTTCATTATAGCATAAAGATCAACAATTTTGTTGTTGTTCAGTCGCTCAGTCGTATCCGACTCTTTACAACCCCATGGACCTCAGCACACCAGGCCTCCCTGTCCATCACCATCTCCCAGAGTTTACTCAGATTCATGTCCATTAAGTTAATGATGCCATCCAGCCATCTCATCCTCTGCTGCCCTCTTCTCCTTTTGCCCCCAATCTTTCCCAGCATCAGGGTCTTTTCCAGTGAGTCTCCTCTTCGCATTAGGTGGCCAAAGAATTGGAGCTTCAGCTGCAGCATCAATCCTTCCAATGAATATTCAGGGTTCATTTCCTTTAGGATTGACTGGTTTGATCTCCTTGCAGTCCAAGGGACTCTCAAGCGTCTTCTCCAGCACCAAATTCAAAAGCACCAATTCTTCGGCGCTCAGCTTTCTTTATGGTCCAACTCTCATATCTGTACATGACTACTGGAAAAACCATAGCTTTGACAGTACAGACCTTTGTTGGCAAAGTGATGTCTCTGCTTTTTATGCTGTCAAGGCTATGATCCATGAAGGAGAAGACCAATAACCAAGAAAATAAGCAGTTCCAGTGTATGAAAAGGGTCACGAATGAAATAAACAGAGTTTTGAGATAGAAAGCAGAGGAGAGAGGAAGCTGGTAATTAGGATTGGATAGAGGGTGGGGTCAGGAAAGATTCGGTCTAATGCAAAAATTCAGGAAAAAAGATGTCATTTTTCTTTTCCTGAATAAGTCCAAACAATTCTTAGAAAATATGCAGCCTAATTTTGCAGCATTCAAAACCGTTTTCTCACTTTCGGGAAGTGTTGGTTAAACAGATGACGAACTTGTTCCAGGCTATGGGTTATCTGCTTTTGTATTTTAAAGTTTTTTTTTTTTAATGTTGGATCTTTTTTCTCTCTAATAAATGTAAAATATCGTTATCAGCCTCGGGGTTGTCCATGTTGGAACTAATCACAGGACAGAAGCGCCTTCCACAGATTCTTTTTTGCCCGACATGACCTGGAATTACTCTGTGCCCACTCTTTACCCACTGTAATCGTATTTTTCAATTTTATATCATACATAGTGGACTTTATTTAAGGATATGCCAACTCCTGTGTCCTTAGGAATATCCCCAAAGTAATTACTGCTGCCAGAAAAAGAAGCAAGGAAAGAACGTTTTATTGCTTAATTCTCTACCCGCATTTCACTTGCCATCGGAAATCAAGTTGAAAAATTCACTTACCCCTCAAGTGGAGGAGTTGCTGAGAGAGAAAATGGAAAACCCTTATTTATAGGAAGAAAGTGTGAATTGCTTTCTCTGATAGATTTCTTTCCACCTTCCACCTATGACTAACATGGACAGCTGGTTTGTTTAATCTCATAAATCTAACATCTCTGCCTCGGTCAATACCGTGGGCTAACGAGGCTGTATCATGTCAAGGTGCTGTGTTACACTGCTGCTGCCAAAGGTATAAGATGAGCTATTAATAACCTGAGGTTATGTCTACAGAGTATTAAAACAGGTGGTGAGCTTGTGATTTGTAATAAAGTATATCATACGGGATAATTGGTCCAACCTGGCTTGATTCAATCAGGTTAAGCAGCTAAAATGAACAGGGTTGCCTCTTTCCTTCCAAAAAAAAAGAGAAAATGGGTCAGTGGAGCATTTTTAGATCTGTGTCATGAAGATTCTCCCACCTAGAAAACACGCCAGAAGACGATGAAAAGTCTAGATTTCAGGAGCTTCCCTGGTGGTCCAGCGGTTAAGAACCTGCCT
The DNA here is from genome assembly GCF_003369695.1 of Bos indicus x Bos taurus. NCBI lineage: Eukaryota > Metazoa > Chordata > Mammalia > Artiodactyla > Bovidae > Bos > Bos indicus x Bos taurus. Next base: position 1,982,458 of record NC_040088.1, read on the forward strand.
TCCAGTACAGGGGACAGAGGCTCAGTCCCTGGTTGGGGAACTAAGATCCCACATCCGATGCTGCAGAGCAGCTAAGCCCACATGCCATCCTGGAGGGCCTGAGTACAGCAACAAAGACCCTACGAGACACGGCGAAGGTCACGTGTGCTGCAACTAAGTCCTAAATACATTTTACAAATACATAAACTTTTTAAAGTTACCAATGTGAGGTTTTTTTAATCTAGATTTTACACTTCAATATTTTTATGTTATTTTATTGCCCTCTGAAGTGTCTGGTAATTTCTTAATCAACTACTTGGCTCACTAGGAAGTTTATTTCAACTGTGGCACTCTGGCAGTACACAATTTTTAAGTCTTACGAAATTTGAAAGGACGATATGACATCTGGGAATTTATTGAGAAAATGTGTAACATTTATCCATAAGGTTTTGTGTTTTTTGAAGTCCCACATTATTTGTAAGAGAAAAGTTCAGTTCAGTCACTCAGTCATGTCCCACTCTTTGTGACCCCATGGACTGCAGCACGCCAGGCCTCCCTGTCCATCACCATCTCCCAGAGTTTACTCAAACCCATGTCTATTGAGTCAGTGATTCCATCCAACCATCTCATCCTCTGTCATCCCCTTCTCCTCTTGCCATCAATCTTTCCCAGTATCAGGGTCTTTTCCAGTGAGTCAGTATTTGGCCAATACTTGTCATGTGGCCAAAGTATTGGAGTTTCAGCTTCAGCATCAGTCCTTCCAGTGAACACCCAGGACTTTAGGATGGACTGGTTGGATCTCCTTGCAGTCCAAGGGACTCTCAAGAGTCCTCTCCAACACCACAGTTCAAAAGCATCAAAGCTCAGCTTTCTTTATAGTCCAACTCTCACATCCATACATGATCACTGGAGAAACCATAGCCTTGACAAGACAGACCTTTGTCAGCAAAGTAATGTCTCTGCTTTTTAATACGCTGTCTGGGTTGGTCTTAGTTTTGCAAGTTGGGAAGATCTAAAAGATCTAGTTAGACTTTGCACTGACTCTGGTATACCCTTACACTGGGGATCATGAACAAGATGACATAGAAATAGAATTATTGATTGTGAAGATAGCTATAACATAACATTAAATAAGAAAATCAAGTTTCAAAGTAGTGTATACTTTGTAGTGTATTTATCCCTTTAGGATAAACGTTTGCCTTGCCTGTCCACATGTACATTCATCCTTCTACCCAAAGAGGGACTTGAAATGCAAAACTGCAGATTGTTGGCAGTAGTTATTTGCTGTCATGGGATAATGGGTGCAGTTAATACTTTTATTCTGTGCTCATGTAAATTTTCTCTTTTTTATGCATGAAGCAAGCACGGAGTACTGCCTATGTATAAGGAAAATATTGCAATCTAGGTAGTTTCCCAGTTCCTCCACTAGACGGCGCTATGGAGCTTGCGCCGTCCTGAGCTGTATTAGAAACTGCAGCAGTAACCAGAGGTTTAACAGGGGTTATTTTCACTTACAGTCATTCTGGAACTGTGCAATCCAGAGGTTGCGTGGCAATTTCTTGTTCAGAAATAATACTGGCTTTTAAAACGCACAGCCAATGTGTGTTTTGGAAAGAGAAAACGCTGCGGATGGGCAGTTTTCCAAGTCCTTTCGTAACTGTATTTTACGGTTGTTCTATTTCTTTCCTTATTTTTGCCATGAGCTTAAAAGATGTGAATGCATTTCTATCCGTTGATGTGAACTGGGCGAGAATAGTGGTAAAGGGCTTCCCTGGTAGTCCGGTGGTTGAGAATCCAGAATACAGGGGACACAGGTTTGAGCCCTGGTCCAGGAAGATGGCACATGCCTCAGAGCAAGTAAGCCTGGGGGCCACAGTTACTGAAGCCCGGCCACGCTGGAGCCTGAGCTCTGCAGCAAGAGAAGCCACTGCAGTGAGAAGCCCTGCTCCACAAAACCGGAGAAAGCTTGCCCAGAGCAGCCAAAAATACACATATAAATAAATCTTAGAATAGAGGAAAAAAAGTAAAAATACAAAATAAACTCCGGGGATAGATCCTCCTTCGGTGGTTTTGAGCTTTGTAGTAAAACGAGGTGTTAAAGAAAAATTCCCAAATTACTTCAGAAATGTTAAATTTCCACTGAACATTTTTAGTAGACTTTGGTCTTGGAATCCCTTCCTGCTTATTTGATTGATTTCTTGCCCTTCTAAGAAAACTGAAGGATGCGTGTTTAGCTTTGAGTGTGCACGGATCCCATTTTTCACCGTGGGTGTGACGGTGGGCGTGTGCAGGCGGTGTGCTGCTGGAGGGAGAACAGCGAGGCCTGGGCGTTCGTCTGGAGCCCGCTGTTGCTGAGCCGGTGATGGCCTTGTGCGTCTGGGGCAGCCGCGTGGGAGAGGAAGCGGAGCTCTCCCTTTTATCCCAGACAGCATGTGGCTCGAATTTCTAACAGATGGAAGAGAGTCGGGTAATGGGTTTCTGTACCAGTCGACATTGCTTAGACAAATCTTCCCGTGTTAAGCTGCGTGTTGGACCGTGATTCTTGGTACAAAAACTCACAATGAACCCAGTGCTGCCCGATCGGTGGGGACCTCTAGATGAGGTAGATGTTCATTACAAGTAGTTCCAGGCGAGGCTTTTTTTTAGCCTTGATCATCCTGCCTTCACGTATATTCTCACTTGGACAATGCAGACCTTGCTTTGAGGGAGAAGGAACCCAGCTGACAATTTACAGTGGGAGGAAGGTGCCAGAAGCCCCATGTGGGTTTGATCATAGACAATCAAGGTATGATAAGGCAGCACGGTTTTTCAACATGACAAATTGTGGTCCGGTAACTACTGTTTCAATCTGTCTGCCCTTTGAAGCCGACTGAAAGGGAAAGAATATATATAGGCCTCTTCCGCACAGATGAAAAACACGCTGACCCCATGCACACCTGTTTGCTTAAAAAGAAGTTTCCAGGTAGTTCCTGGAGAGTGCCTGTGTTTCTGTCTGAAATTTCTGTTTGCTCAGAATGATCCGGAGGCCTGATGAAAATAGCGAAGATGTATTTGTAGTTAAGGACAAAGCTCCTACAAATAACCCAGTAGTCCAGGCACAGGCCACACGCTGGTGGCCGCGGGCCGGATCGCCGTCCCCCGCGGGCCGTTGGCTCTCTGGACGGCTTCTGTGGATCTGGCGTCAGTCGTCCCATTCTGTCGTGTTTGTTCGGTTTGTTCGTGCTGGGTCTCCGTTGCTGTGCAGCGGGGCTCCAGGACGCGCGGGCTCAGTCCTGTGGCTCCCGGCTCCGGAGCGCCGGCTCGGTAGTTGGAGCCCACGGCCTTAGCTGCTTCTCGGGTGTGGGATCTTCTCAGACCGGAGTCGAAACTGCGTCCCCTGCAGGCGCACTCTTCACCACTGAGCCAGCAGGGAAGCCACACATTTTGTTTTCATTTTAATTTTTAATACAGAATGCGATCACATGACTCAAAATACGAAATTATTAAACGGCGTACTTGTCTAGCAATTCTGCTCCCACCAGATAATCACTGTATTTTTAAATGAATCTTTCCTGAGCATATGCAAGCAGAAGACAAGCATAAACTCACGCTCCTTCTTGTTTACTCAAATGCTAATCTACTATGCACTGTGTTCTGGCCCTTGCTTTCTTTCCCCAGCTGACAGTACTGTCTTTATCTGTACAGCGTCCAAATCTGGAACACACAGTTTTCCAGTGAATGGATGTACCATGAGTTATTTACCCAGGACTTTATTAATGACGTTTGGCATGTTTCCCAGCATTTGCTATGACCTCACTGTAGTAAGTAAGCTTGTGCATTTGTTATTTCACACTTACGTGAACTCAACTCTTGAGAGCGGAGTCGCTGGTGAAGGCATGTATGCTTCTATGGTGCCCTTCACCCGCCATCCGCTTGGCTGCAGCACGCAGGGTCTGCATCACGGGGCTCGGCCTCGCTGGTTTCCGCTCAAGGAGTTTAGTTGCTCCACAGTGTTTGGGATCTCAAGTTCCCCAATCAGGGATCGACCCACATCCCCTGCATTGCAAGACGGATTCTTAACCACTGGGCCACCAGGGACTCCTTGAAAGAATATGCGTGTGTTTAAGTTTAGTTGGTAGTGCCGGAATTCCGACCCTCCCTCCGTCGGGCCTGAAGCTACTTCACTCAGTAAAACACGAGGGCGCCTGCTTCTCACCCCAGCCTCCTCACAGAACGTCTTCAAACATTCAGACTTTCTGACTTTCGACCATTCCTTTCACGACTTCTGGAGTTTCAGTCAAAGTTACAAAAGCTCTGTCAATCCAAAATTATGGAAGCGTTTCCTGAGTGCTCTACTAGTGTGTTTATCCATTTAGATTTTCCCCGGAGTAGGATTATGGCACTGGAGAAGGAACTGGCAACCCACTCCAGTATTCTTGCCTGGAGAATCCCACGGACAAAGGAGCCTGGTGGCCTCAGTCCACGGGGTCGCAAAGAGTCGAACATGACTGAGCAACTAACACACACACACAGTATTATGGTGCTGTGTTAACTTTTTAGATGGCCACCCCTGTCCCTACGTCTTCAATATAAAAAGCCCTTTAATATAAAAAACCTGTATCACACACTAAACTCGCATATGTCTTTGGTCGAAATGTGTTACATGTGGTTCTTCTGTGTGCTCAGTCGTGCCTGACTCTTTGTGACCCCATGGACTCCATCCCGCCAGGCTCCTCTGTCCGGGAGATTTCCCAGGCAAGAACACTGGAGTGGGTTGCCATTTCCTACTCCAGGGGATCTTCCCAGACCCAGGGATCGAACCTGTGTTATATGTGAATGATGACAAATGTGGGGAGAATAGCAGGGAAGAGGAACAGAGACAAGGGAAATTAAAACAGGGTAACTCTTTGTACAAAGTTGATATTTGGGTAAACCCCTGAAGGAAGGGAGGTGTGAGGCAGTGTACTTAAAAGCTTTTTGCTGCTGAAATCATTTGGGCCTAGGGTCAAATCCTAGCTTTAGTCTAAGATCAAAGGCAAGTTATTTATTCTTTTCATGAATCAATTTATTTATCAGTAAAAATGGCGTGACAAATCGTTATAAGAACTAAATGAGATCTTTTTAACTAGCTTAGCATTGGGCTTGACATATAAAGGTTGATCATTATCATTATAATGATATTACCATGGACATTTTTCCTTCTCATCCACATTCCTCAAAGAACGTATGGCTGCAGAACACCCATCACGTGGTCCACAGGTGAATCCCACATGTTACTATGACACGCTGCTTCCTTGTTCTAGGACTGTGCGGACTTTTGAGTGGTTCTTCATTCCCACTTTTTCAGCCCTCTCCGTAATGCTTGTATAAACTTTTTAGTCTTTTTAAACTTTTTGTTCATTTATTTTATTCCTGCCGCTCGGGGTCTTCACTGCTGCGTGCAGGCCTCCTCTAGTTGTGGCGAGCGGGGGCGCCTCTAGTTCTGGTTCCCGGGCTCCTCACTGCAGCGGCTTCTCTTGTCGCCGAGCGCGGGGCTCTGGCACACAGGCTCAGTGTTTGTGGCGCGTGGGGTCTTCCTGGACCAGCAGTCAAACCCGTACCTTCTGTTCAGCAGGTGGATTCTTAACCACTGGACCACCAGAGAAAGAAAGTGAAAGTCGCTCAGTCGAGTCCGCCTCTTTGCAGCCCCAGGGACTGTATAGAATTCTCCAGGCCAGAATACTGGAGTGGGTAGCCTATCCTTTTTCCAGCAGATCTTCCCAGCCCAGGAATTGAACTGGGGTCTCCTGCATTGCAGGCGGGTTCTTTACCATTGAGCTGCCTGGGAAGCCTGTCTTGCCCCCTGGATCTCAGTCGAACTGAATAACCTGCCCCTGAAGCCCTTCCCACCTGGGTTCCCACCTCATCCTTTCCTTTCATGTCCTTCCTGCCGTCTGAAACTCCTCTCCACCCCAGCCCTCCCCACCCCACGTGTCCACCCGCAGCTCAGGCTCCAGGGCCGAGGGCAGATGCTGCTCCATCTTCAACCCTTCCTCGTCCCTCTAGCTCAGCTATTCTCATCCTTGACACACACTGGAATCACCCAGAGGCTCTAAGAATGATGATGCCTGAGCCTCACCTCCAGACATTCGATCAGATTGGTTCAGGGAGTGTCTGGGTGTTAACGCTGGTGTAAAATGCTGCCCAGCGGATTCTGCACGGCAGCTAAGTGGGTTCGTGGGACTCGTGTTTCCTTGTACCCAAGTTCTTCTTCTTTGCCAGCCTTTATCCACAGTGAGACTGGAAGCACTTCGAGACAGGAACGTCTCTGGTTCAACTTTGTCAGTCTCACCAGGCTCAAGATGAGGCTCAGTAACCTAACAGTGATGACAACAGCAACAGTGTTTATTGACTGTTTGCTGTGTGCTTGATGCTTTCAAACTGTGGTTTTGGAGAACATTCTTGAGAGCCCCTTGGACTGCAGGGAGATCCAGCCAGTCCATCCTAAAGGAAATCAGTCCTGAGTGTTCATCAGGAAGACTGATGTTGAAGCTGACACTCCAATACTTTGGCCACCTGATGCCAAGAATTGACTTATTTGAGAAAACCCTGATGCTGGGAAAGATTGAGGGCAGGAGGAGAAGGGGACGACAGAGGATGAGATGGTTGGATGGCATCACCGACTCGATGGACATGCGTTTGAGCAATAGTGGAGGACAGGGGAGCCTGGCGGGTTGCGTCCGTGGGGTCACGAAGAGTCAGACACGACTTGGCAACTAAACAGCAAAACGACACTGTGTGCTACAGACGTGCTAAACCCTTTGGACGGACCATCCCACTGACACCCCAGCGACCCTCAGAGGCAGGTGCTGCTCTTTCGGCCCATGAACACTCTAGACACAGACATCAGGGAACACGAAAAGGCAGGGGTGTGAACGGAGAAGAGGGCAGAGCCTGGGCAGGCTGGCTCCAGGCGGCACTCACACCGTGGGGCTGCTCTACAGTTTGCAAGTGCTCAGGATTCCCCCACCACGTTACTGAACGAAGGTGAATGAGTGAGTAGGTGGAAATAAGCAGCTCTCTCCAAGGATCAGCTCCAGCAGCCCTGGTGGGGCACTTCATTAGATTTAGTGCTGGTATCACATCCATGCTGGCTCATCTTACACACACCTGTTTGATGATTTATGTAACTTTTTTGATTTAATATTTCATCTAAAGTTTTTCTACTCAACTGTACCCAAGCAAAACTGTTCATTGTACCAAAGAAGTATCTTTCCAAACAAACACTCCTAAAGAATAACTTCATGCATCTGTATGTGTCCATGTGTATGCACCACCTAAAATCAGATCATCGCCCACACGGGCGCACCACACGCTAAGCGCCACGGTGCTTCAGTCGTGTTCGCCTCTTTGAGACCCCATGGACTGTAGCTCGCCAGGCTCCCTGTCCATGGGTTTTCCGAGGCACGAATACTGGAGTGGGTTGCCATTACCTTTTCCAGGGGATCTTCCTGACCCAGGGATTGAACCCACATCTCCTGCATTGGCAGGTGGGTTCCTCACCACTAGCATCTGCGAAGCCACTCATCCGCTAGACACAAAATTTTCAACCATCCTCTTTATCAACCTACTTCACAACCTGGATCCGAATTACACCTTGAAATTATCAAAAAATTCAACTCATATTAGACTTCGAATATGAACAGGAAAGGGCTTCCCAGGTGGCACTAATGGTAAATAACCCCCCTGCCAATGCAGGAGATGTAAGAGACCCAGGTTCAATCCCTGGTCAGGAAGATCCCCTGGAGGAGGGCATGGCAACCCACTCTAGCATTTTTGCCTGGAGAATTCCATGGACAGAGGAGCCTGGCGGGCTACAGTCCGTGGGGTCTCAAAGAGTCGGACACGACTGAAGGGACTTAGCAGAGCACAGCACACAGCATGAACAAGAAGTTATATTAGAACCTGTTTAAAGGGACATCTCTCCCCAGGTAAAACTCCTTCTGCCTGGGATGAACTAGAAAAGCTGAGAACTTAGAGCTGTGGCTCTGATCTGAGTTGGGTTTTATGAAGTTCCAGCTCTTTCAGAGGCATTTCACAAAAAGCTCTGCTCCATTTAGAGAGAGCTCTGGAACTGAGGAAAACTCTGTGGAATACACACATTATTATTACCTTTTAAAATATTCACCAAAAAGTGTTTATATATTTTCATAGCTGTTCAAAAAAAAGCAGCCCCATTCTTTCTTTGGCCATGCCATGCAGCATGTGGGATCTTAGTTCCCCAACCGGGAATCGAACCCACGCCCCCTGTGTTGGAAGTGCTGAGTCTTAACCACTGGGCCACCAGGGAAGTTCCAAAGAAAGCCCCATTTCTGATGCAGACTCTTCTGGCTTGGTCCTTGGCACTAGGCTAACCTCTATGCCAAGTGATTCGGCATGGGGAGGTGATCTAGAAACCCAAAGAAGGGAACAGGTCCTGTGGGTGCTGTGACCCAGAGAGACTTCAGCGAAGGATGAAACTTGAGCCCAAGCCTGCAGAATGCATGGGTTGGAAGTAACCTGGCTTGGCCCAAGGTCGTGGGAGTGAAGAAAACAAAAAAGGCCGCTTTGGCAAGCATCCTGCCATCCTGGGTGGGTTAGAAGAGGACGTCCATCCCTGTGCCCCAGCTTTTCACCAACAAACTCCCAGATCCTGAAGTCGGAATTATGATTCTAAAACATCAGTGCGTTTCTTAGTTGATACAATCCACCACCATGGGGACGGTGGGAAACCGCATAGAAGGATCTCCCACAATCAGACCGGGGGAGCACAGGGCACTGGCGTCCTGCACAGCCTTTCTGCAGAGCTGGGAGAAAAGGGGTTTTGTTTGGGACGCGCCCTGCCGTGTTTGCTCGCCTCTGGCTCCGGACAGTGTCCCTCCGACTGACTGCAGATGCTGATTCTGTTGGAAGAGGGGGCGGGGAAGGAAAGAGTGACTCTCATAAGCCCCTGATTGTTCTGCATCCCCGTGGGCAGAAGAAGTATGGCTGGAATTAGTGGGTAAGGGAGAAAGAGGCGGGAAGCAAAAATATTGCTTTGAGAGTCCACATTCAACAAGTTGCAACCGTGAAAACTCTGTCTCAATCCTAGGACTTAGTTGACGGCAAGGGAAAGGCTGGACAGGAAGTCCCAACTGTGAGCTGCTCTGTCCCCGGGGACCCTGAGCAACTGGAGATTGCAAAGGAGGACGCCCAGGCAGAGAACAGTTCCATCATGAGCTTCTTTAAAACCCTGGTAAGTAATTTCAACTCCTTTTCTACTCTATTCCTAAGTCTTATTTGAGAAAGTTTTGCTAGCTCTAAGAATGACGGGCTTGAATGGCACTGCTCTAAACGGGGTGTCATCTTGGTGTAGCCGGACCCTGGAGAACAGGGAAAGGTGTTTCGTAAGGGAGTTGACTTTCAGCAAAGGAGCCTTCACTGCTGGCAACTGTGAGAAGCATGGCAGGTGACCAAACCATAGCCACGCTGTTGTTCAGCGGCGAAGTCGTGTCCAACTTACATGCGGCCCCGTGGACTGCAGGGTGCCAGGCTCCCTGTCCTTCACTGTCTCCTGGGGTTTGCTCAGATTCACCTCCGTGGAGTCAGTGATGCTATTTAGCCATCTCATCCTCGGCTGCCCCTCTCCTTTTGCTTTCAGTACACGTGAGCCATGTGGTCATGGAACTCTACCGCAGTTGGTGTCTTATGGTCATTGACTATAAAAATAATTGGAAAAAACTTCCCTGAGTTGCTGACCTGTCAAAGCGTTTTTGCCACTCAAATGGCAAATCGAACTGTAGGAGTCACTTTCTATCTTGTTCCGTCTAAAGCTCTCATCGGGTTGAGGCAGGGACCCACGTCTTCCATTGCTTGCTCATCTCTGACTCTTCAGGACCCACAGCTTGGCACGTGCCAGACACTCAGCAAAGGGCTGAGTGAGTGCATGCATAATTCAACAGAGAGCTTCAAGCATTTGGGCTATTTCCAAAGACAAAGACCAGCTTTGAAAGATAAAACAGAAAAAAATTAACAGAGTGTGCGACAAACACCAAAGGGCTGTATGTTTGTTTGGATCAGTGGGAGCCTTGCTGGAAAGTCTGGCCTTCCAGGAGACACACTTGAATGCAGTCAAGCTCTGGGTGAATGTATAAGATCTGATGCATTTCACTATAAAATATTAACTTCATTAACTTTTCTATACCTAGGCATTAACAGGATTTCTTATTATATTCCTTACCTGTAGAGTAAACTGGACTGTGTTAAAGAAAAATATGAAATAAGGACTTCCCTGGGGGCCCAGCGTTTAGGACTTGATGCTTTCACTGTGGGCCCCTGGGTTCAGTACCTGGTTGGGGAACTATGATTCTGCAGCAAGGCCAAAAAAAGAAAGGAAAGAGAGAGAGAGAGAGAAAATAAATAAATAAAATCACCCTAAAGAGCTGTGGTTTGTAACATCTGTTTTTTTCAAACTTTTAAGGTTTCGCCTCACAAAGCCGAAACTAAAAAAGATCCAGAAGACACGGTAGGTAGCCTGAAGTGTGTTTATATTTGGGTTTGTGTGTGGAACTGGATTTGGGTTTCTGTCCTCTTTGTTTTTTGAATTTTGTGTGTGTGTGTAGATACATATATACATATTTAGCAATTTAATACTGCCGTTAGGTCGTCCTTAAAATGTTCCATTTATGTTAATGGTATTTGAATGAAAATTTTGGTGGAAAACTTGAAATATGTGCCAATTGTGGCTAAATAATGTCACAAAAACCAGTTTCTTGCACAGAATTAGAACAGACTACTAATAATTATATAGCATCTTAGACTTTTTCGTCGTGTGTGGAGAGACCCAGGGAATAGAGTAAAAGCCGCTGGAAGTGAGAAAGCGGTGGGACTCAATTTAAAGCAGATGTAAGCCTCTGGGCTTTTGGTTTTCAAAACCTATGTCCTGCTTGGTTTTTCATGTCATTTGAAAAAAAAATAATCTCTACTGCCATGGCAATTGCTTGGTGGCACGAAACAGCCACGAGTTGACATTTGCCAAATGGAGGGGTTAGGATGCCCTGGAGAGCGTGCCCTTTTTCACTGTCATCCTAGAAATTCAGCTGGTTCCTCTCAAAGTACATTTTGTCTGCAACGGCGACCTTCTAGAGATGTTTTCCCTTTACACTGGACAGAGCCGGTTTTCTTCAGTAGGACACATGGTTTGAATTTCCCGGGAATCACGAGGATAACTGACCCTGGTGACAGAGAGGTGTCTTCTGTCCTCCTTTTGGTGACTGAAAGTGCTTTGAAAGCCACTGGGACCAAACAAACGGCTTGGCCAACTTGGTCCATCTGCTTCCCATATTTGAAGGGGCTGAGCTATGAAAAAGATCCTAGAATTTGTCTCAGAAGACCTGTGTTCAAGCCACAGTCCTGCTACTTGAAGGCTGTGTGATCCTAACCTGTCTGAACCCAAATTTCCACATCAGTAAAGCCGAGGCAATAAAACTTCTATCTCCCCACCCCCAGGAGTGAATGTGTGACCATGCCTGCTAAACCCAGGGAGTTCTATTCAAATGTAGGTGATCCCTATTTCCCTAATCCCTGCAGGACAGATTGAACACCAGGATTACATTTGCCTTGTATTGATTGGTTCCTCTAGAATTTTCTTTTCCATTGGAAAAAAAAAGATGTATCTGAGGCATCTACGTGCATTTTCCTATAAAGTTATTTATTTGCTACAAGGCTGCTAGGGTCAAGTTCAGTGAATGGTTGGGTCCACGGGTTTCTCTTTGGGTTCTGCATCTTGCATTGTTTGAAACAGTAAGGTGTGTGGGTGTGACATGTGGCTTTCTGAGTGACCTGGGGCCCTCCCTCTCATCAGCTGCTCCTGCCTCACCTAGAATGTGGTCCCAGCAGAAAGTACCTAGAGATAAAAATCTCATGCTTCTGCCCAGAGAGGGCTGGGTTCATTACTGAGGCAAATGGATCTCAAAAGAGGGTTTTGTGAATGTAGGTTGCTTGTGACACCCACAAACAGACTTTCCAACCTGATTCTCACGCTTGCCTCCTGGACATGTTTTCTACTGAAGTTCTTAGATTTATGCCTTTGAAACCTTTGTCCATCTTCTCATTTGGCCCTGGGCAATTTTTAGCACACTCAAAATCCCCCAGCATTTGTGACTTGAGTCAGCAATTCTGAATAATTGTAGCTGGGCTATTTTAGTCCCAATTTTGTCTCATTTTGGCTCAGAGGACTGGCTCATTCTAGAAACATCTTTTGCCTAGGAGATCTGCCCATCTAGAAGTCAGTTGAATCTTTGTGGATAATACTGTTCCCCTGAGGTTTCTAATACCAAAAAAGGGGAGATCAGTTTGAGAATGAAGGCCACTCAGTGGCAGGATTTGCCTTGAGTCCAGGATGCAAAAATAAGTTGCTTACCTTCAGGGATATATATATATATATTTTTTTTCACATGACAATAGCATGTAGATATTTAAAGCCATCCAGTAGGGACTGCATTCTCTTCTTCATTTTTAAAGTTTTTTCACCTGGTTATTTCATGACCTATAGACAAAGCTTAAAAATCTTGTCATTGTCTTTAGCAGATAGAGTTGTGCTAATCTGGGTCATTTAAATAGGTTACCGTGTTGAAAATCAACGTGTAACAAAAATAGACGGTGACAATGCTCTTTAACCATGTCTGAGAGTTTGACAGAGTGTTCACATGATTCCTTGTGATTGGAAGATGAGGGTGATGTATCAGTAGATAATTGACAACCAGGAGTACCGCACTTTAAAACAAAAGAGAAAAATGGATTTTGTTTAAAAACAAAGTTCTGAGCTGTGACTGCTGTTGCCCGAAAGGCGTCTAAGGGAGAAAGTGTCTCTGATGGACAAGCCGGGCAGAAGACATCCGAGGTCCAGGCTAAAGGCGCCAAGAAAAAGCACCTGCATAGCCCCAGGCTAGGACTCGCCTTCAGAAAATTCTTTAGGCATAAGGTCTGTATCTCGTTAAACTAGGAGGGAAAAAAACAGAACCCTGGTCTTCATTCTGTGGCTTACCTGCACATCCTGTGTCCACCCAGCTCCTCTTCAGTGAAGAAAGAGCCTTGGGTGGTGGGTCTCATTAGAGGGAAATTAAATATTATGTGAGACAATTTTCAGTGATTTTTTTTAAGTCCTCATAGTTTTAAATGTCTCAGATTACTAGTGTGGACCAGGGTTCTAAGATTCTTCTAACCCAGTGTTTCCCAAATGTTGAATGTTTGCGTACCTGCTCCATCATTTTTGAGATATATCACTATTTACTTGGGGCTTCCCTGGTGGCTCAGCTGGTAAAGAATCCACCTGCAATGTGGGAGACCTGGGTTTGATCCTTGGGTTGGGAAGATCCCCTGAAGAAGGGAATGGCTACCCACTCCAGTGTTCTAGCCTGGAGAATTCCATGGACATATAGTCTATGGGGTTGCAAAGAGTCAGACACGACTGAAAGACTTTCATATTTATTAAATATTTCTATATTGAAATTGACTTACTCCTTATTTAAGGTTATCTTGAAAAGAAACTTGACATTACATCACACTTGTAAAGCAGAATCACTTTTCATAAGAAGAAGGTACCATTATATAAGCAATAAAAAAGATATTACCTTCTAGCTACCTGGCTCATGTTAAGCTCTGAACTGTTGGCCTTTCTAGCTTTATGGAAAGGCACTTAGCCAACGGTAGAGAAATGTTAAAGATTTCTCTACCAAAACCAGACTGAGATTTCCTTCTGAATTGTCTTACAAAGATGAGAATTGAAAAAGGATGAGTATTTTCACGGTATTAATATTATTTAATATCGTATCTTGGCTCAACCCAAAGCCATCTCTCATCCCACCAATGGTCTGCTTTCTGCACTTTGGGAAACACTTTTCTAACCTCAAGATTTTATCGCCTTGTGCTCTGCTCCATCTCTTCCCTGTATTAACTAAACTTATACTGAACCCAAACGGAAGCCCAGGCACCGCAAAACAATGAATGAAGGCGGAACAAACTCTGCCTCCACGTTCTTGACAAGCAAAGACAACAGAGAAGTCAGTTTCAGAGATTTTATTCTTCTCGTGTCTAAGAAATAGCCAGTATTTGTCTAAAACCATCATCAATTAAAAGGACCCCTGACTTGGGCCAGCATGCTTCTAAAGGTGCTCGAAATGTCCACCATTCTCCACTAAGTTGAATGAACTTATTTTAAAAACATCCCCAGCTGGGTATGAGAGTCCCTGGACTGTGTATGCAAATCAAAGCTCCACAGAAAGCTCTCCTGGCTGAATCTATATTTGCATAAACAAACTATTATGGAGCCACCCTTTGATTTCCCTACAGAGTTATTTTGTTCTGCAAAGAGAGAAGGGGCGGATGAGAGATTCTGCAGTGGGGGAGGGGAAATTAAAAGGCGGTTCTACCGGATGCAGTAGACGATTTGGTAACTGCTGGTGGAAGGGGTCAGAGACTGGGGCAAAGGAGTCTAGCAGAATTCCCGAACAGGGAGCTCCTGTGAGCAGGGAGCTTTGGAAGTTTACGACGCGTATGACCGCCCACCACCGGCAGATCTGCATGTCTCATGACATTCATTTCATGCTAAGTTCCAGAGTCTCTTCCCCTCCCACAAGTGGACCACCCAAGTTCCGTATTCCCAGGGCTTCCCCAAACCTTGGTCTCGCTTCCTGCCCCTCAGGTGCCTGTGGGGAAAGGAGAGGACTCTGGGACTCCTGGGTGATGTGGAAGTGACCCTTCCTGGGGTTCTGTATAGCAGACCAAAGGTTTTGCCTTGAGTCATATTCAGTCTCTTGTTTTACGTCATTTAAGGGGACAAGTCCCAGATATTCTTTACTCTCATTTATACAGCAGTTTGGTGGGCCTCGTTGGCTTTTACCTTCCTGCCTCGGAAAGTGTTCATCTTTTCTTCAATTGATTGTTCGGTCGTCCAAAAAGATAGGAAAAAAGGGCCATTAAAACAGACCAGCCAGAGTCTATCAGTGAACCTTGGTGCCTGATTTTGGGAGTTGTGATATTCTTCCTCCTTGAGTTCGTTGTGACCCAGGACCGAAAAGGAGACCTCATCCAAGCAAATTCAAGGATAAAACATTGTCTTCTAGTTTTGCTCTAAAAGAATATAAGGGCTACCAATCCTGGTTAACTCCTAGGTTCGTTTCTTTATAGATCAATTTTCCTTCTTATAAAAAGGATTTTCTTAGTGTAAAAGAATGGAGAATCCTGGAGTTAATCAATGGAATACGTTTATTGTTATAAATAATAAGGAGGTCAGCATTTCTTTGCTGAATCTGAATCTTTTTTCTCTTGGCTTAACCACACATGATGCTTCAGCATAAAATGTTGTCACACATCCTGCAGACATTGAACGCAAAGGATGTGGATTTAGAGTGTCTTTGCTACACCCAGAAACGCTCCCTTCCCCACTCTGGTTTGCTCAGTGCCTCCTCTGTGGGTTAGACAGTAAAATATCAGCAGCTACCTCACGGGATTCATAAGCTTCTGCCACACATTCATTGTTTTTCGGTTCTTGGTACAGTGTTTACATCTTACTAACACTTCCCCTCTTCCACACCCAAATGTGAAAAGAAGATGAAAACTTACTGCGGAGGAAGGTAAGATCCTCTGATACGCAACCTCCAATTCTAATACACTAGACTTTCACGGGTAGGTTTGTCAGATAAATAACAGGTACCCAGTTCAACTCAGTTTCATATAAACGGCAACTAATTTTTTAGTATAAAAATAAGTATGTCCCAGGCAATATTTGGGACATCCTTAGGCAAAAAAATTGTCCTTTGTTGATCTGAAATTCAGATTTAACAGGACATCCTGTGGTCTCACTGTTATTTGCTAAATCTGGCAACCCTACTCAGGAGATTTTCTCCAAAAAACATGGATAGAACTTGCGTAGTCTCCACCATAACACAAACAAAGAGTATGAATTCAGTTGATGCTGGCAGAACACCATTTGGAACGCTTCTCTGGGAAGCAAGGAGGTGTGTGGGCAGGGAGAGGACGACTCATGGCAATCTGTGACTCCACAGCCTTGCACGAGGGGGTGGATGGGCAGAAACACGACACGGCAGCATCCTGCGTGGGTCTCTCCCTGTGGTCTCCATCATCAATTAATTTGGTATTTATTTAATACCCGTTTTGAGCCACACACAGGATCTAATGGGATATAGGGATGTAATGATGACAAAGACATAACAGCTCGTACCTTCACAGAGCTCATTCTGCCCAGAGAGACGCATAGTCAACAATTGCATCAATACATTAGTTATATTTCTATGCACCTCTTATGAGCTTCCCTGGTGGCTCAGTGGTAAAGAACCTGTCTACAATGCAGGAGACACGGGACTGAATGTCCAGGTTTGAGTATCACCCACCCTGGATTCAGAAGTCAACTCTGTCCCCTTATCAGTGGAATCGCAAGCACCTTGTTTAACCAGCCCGGACCAAAACTTCCCTAACTGTAATGCATGCATGCATGCTCATTGCTTAGTCACGCCCAGCTGTTGCAGCCCTATGGACTGTAGCCCCCCAGCCTCCTCTGTCCATGGAATTTCCCAGGCAAGAATATTGGAGTGGGTTGCCATTTCCTTTTCCAGGGGATCTTCCTGACTCAGGGATCGAACCTGCGTCTCCTGTGTCTCCCACATCAGCAAGCGGATTCTTTACCACTAGTGTGGACACAGTCATTCATTCCGTCCTCATCAGACCGTTGTTACAACATTCAGTGGCTTACAGTGGTGCTGGGCACTGGTGCCTTCTATCGCTGTTACATCAGAGTTAAAAGTTAGACATCTCTTTGCCCAGTTCCCTAGGACCATAGTCCCCTCTTCAAGGGGCTGAGGGAGACAGGAGGCTGAGGGGAGGAGGCAAAACCAGCCAAACCAGAGGTGTCTTGTGGGCTTAACAACTGGACCTGCCCTGGTAGAAGGCTAGAACTCCAGAACCAAGCTTCTTCTTGTAACTCCCATGCAGCTTTGACTGAGCGGGCTGAGCACCTGTGAAGGGACAGCCCTGAGCTGGTGACACAGCCTCTCAGGAGAGGAAGCAAAGCAGCAGAATTTAAATGAAAACAGTGTGGGACCCAGTGAGTAATGGAGCATTTCCTGTAATGACGTGAGCAGGACCGATGACTTACTTAAGCCAGCAACAGTGCTTGCTAAGAGATGGGAGTGAGGTCAGCCCCGCCCCCAGCCCAGATTCCTGGTCTAAAACGGACCCCTTGAGCAAATGGGGATTTTCCTGGGAGAGCAGAAGTGAAGCTGATGTTGGGGACCGCGCCCGGCCACTCCTGCTGTTCCTGCTTCTGTCCTGGCCTCTGGCGCTTGCTGAGGGCTCTGGGCATACGCCATTCCCTGGGCCAGGGGCCTCTTCCCCTCTCCCCCAGTTAACTTCTAGTTGCCCTTCAGATCACAGCACAGTCTCCTTCCTCTGTCAAGCCTTCCTGACTGTCATGGTAGATCTAGTTTAGCACCCCCTCCTTTTTCTTAGCACCAAATCCTCCGCTCTACCCTGGAGCACTTATCATAGCTGAAATTTTGCGTTTGCCTGTGGAATTATTTGTTTGGTGTCTCTGTCTCTTCATGAGAACGCGTCACCCCAGCACTCAGTATCCGTCACAGGTCATGGAAGGCAGTTGATCGCATTTTTCACAAGTAAATGCATACATCATCATACCTCCCTCCTATTTTCTGAAAAAGACAGCAAGCTAGTTGGTGGAGGGCACTTCCCCTTCAACCAGTCCTCTTTAATTTAATTGCCATTTAGAGTTAAAACAGCACCAAGTGTCCCAGACCGTTAGGAACATGCATAAATGCAGAACCGTCTGAGCCCAACCAGTTTGATCGTGCTATTGATACAAGGCAGAGGTTATTTTAAACCCCAGCATTATGCGGTTTTATACGTTTTTAAATGGAACTGGGATTATTCCAGGATCACCTGTCACAGAAGTCATTTCTATACATTGGCCCTTTAGCTCCTGATTCAAATGTAGAATCTGCTCCGTAAATGATTCCCTTTTAGTATCAAAAAAGTCAGCACAGAAGATACTGTGTCTTGCATCAGACAGTAAAGTTCAGTGATCCGTGAGCTTCCTTCAGAGAGGTAATGTGCAGTGTAGGGAGAGCGCCAGGTCGGAGAGGAGAGTCCGGGTCTGAGGCCAGGCTGTGCCCCTGGCTAGTGTCGGCGGGTCACAGACCTCAGTGTCCCCCTTCGTGAAAATTCAGGCATGGGGCTAGACGGCCTCTAAGACTCTTTCCAACATGAGAAATACTCTGAAAGGTTTGAGTGTTTCCACACTGTTTTCACTCTCAGACTTTTTTTCCCTTTTAATCAGAAAATGTAGTCAAAGATCCGACATCCCTGGGGATTTAAAGGGCTGTGTCACGAGTCCCTGGACCAAGGATCGTTAAAATGGAGACACGTAAGATGACGAGGTTAGGCCAGACGAGCCCAGTGTTAGAATTTTCCACACGGCGCTCACTTGTGTAGAGACCCAGAGAGACTGCAGGTCTCCCAGCTCCTCCCCTGCCCGGCGAGAGCCTGGGAGGAGCAGCGCAGTCGCCGAGGAGGATCGATGGCCCCGCGCTGCTCGGCCTGGCTGCTCAGAGTGCGGGGAGGAGGAGGAGGGCTGGGGAGACGAGGAGGCAGGGGGCCCAGCCTGAGTGAGCGGCGTGTGTGCTTCGTGCCAGTGTCCGTCCACTCACCCGCATCTACTTTAGACGAGGAGGCTGCGTCTACAAGTGGAGACGTGGGGCTTGTGGATGGCTCGTCAGACCCAAACCTCTGTCCCGAGTGCCTCACGCAAAGTCTAGAGATGTTAGATCTTTAGATCTCTGTAGACTGCAGATCCCCGTAGTCAGGGGTCCCTAGCCGCCAGGCCGAGGGCCGGGACCCGTCCGTGGCCTGTTAAGAACCGAGCCACACAACAGGAGGTGGGCGGCGGCGGGCGAGTGAAGCTTCACCTGTACTTACAGCGGCTCCCGTCGCACGCACAGCTGCCTGAGCTCTGCATCTTCTCAGCTCAGCAGCGGCACGAGACTCTCATGGAAGCTAGAGCCCTGCTGTGAACCGAGCCCGCGAGGGTCCAGGTGGGGTGCTCCTTGTGAGAGAGAGCCTAATGCCCGATGGCCTGAGGAGGGGCTGAGCCAGGGAGCTAAGCCAGCGGAGCAGCTGCAGATATCCACGATCCTTAACAGAGAGGTCTGGCTGTGCAGCGACCGCAACAGATCAGTTACTTGCAGACTCATATCAAAACCCTATGAGTGAGTAACAAGCGAGTTGTATAATTATTTCATCATATATTACAATATAATAACAATAGAAATGAAGCGCAGAGTAAATGTAACGCACCGGAACCATCCCGAAACCCTTCCCTCAACCCCGGTCTACGGGAAAATTGTCTTCCACGAACCAGTGCGTGGGGCCCACGAGGTTGGGAGCCACTGACTGCAGTGACCTCTCAGGCAGAGTGAGAGCAGATCGTCAGCCCTTCTCTTCTAAAGCAGATGTATTAGAACCCATCTTTGATTGCAGATTTTGGATCAGTAAGACAGTACATCTTTATCATGTTAACAAACACGAGTGTGTTGGAGATGCACGTTCAGAACACTTTTCTGCGGAGACCACAGTCTAAAGAAGACCCATGGCCTCAGCACAAACTAACATTCTAACAGCCAAGTGCCCCTTTCTGTCACCTTGAGCCCTAATGTGTTCCTTACATAAATATGATACATAATGCTTCTATATATTTTTGCAAAAGAAGTATCTGGACTTTTCCCAAGATTTTAACACAAATCCACAACCACACAGTATATTTGGAAAATATAGAAAGTTGTAAAAGGAAAACTTAACATGCATAACCTCAGCCCACATGTGTAAAGAAGAGCCCTTTCGCTTTTGAAATCCTGCGATGATTAACATTTTTTGTGACTTTTATAGGGCGAGGAAAAGTCAGCCGCCCCTTCAGCCAACCTCAAGTCAGACAAAGCCAACGTTACGCTCCAGGAGCCCCAGGGGGCCGCCAAGAATTCTACACCCACTGAAACAGCCAAGGAAAAAGGGGGCCCCAGCTCTCTGCCTCTGGGCAAACTGTTCTGGAAAAAGGTAAGTCCTAGTCTCCAGATTTGGAGAGTCCCTGGGGCCAGGATGACTTGAGAAATGGTTTCTGGTGGGCCAGCCACGGTATTCAATGATGCATGGAGTTTCTTCTTCAAGCTGACTCAACTCACCACTGAGCTGAAGACTTGTAACTCACCCCGTGAGAAAAATGCAGTGTCTGTTGTGTTGCAAGCATGTGTTTTGTGGGAAAGAAAGGAAATGAACAAGTGGAATTTTCCTTTGTGGAATTACTCTGGTTCAGGACAGAGGGCGGTGGTGTTCCATGAGTCGTCTGCTTTCTACACAGGGGGGTCCTCGGGTTCCTCCCACCCTGGCGCTGTGGACCGCCTCGGGCTGCTCTGTCCTTCCTCCCCCAGCCGCAGAGGCTCGGCGGCAGCAGCCCTGAGGCCTCGCTCTCCTGGTGGAGAACCACAGCCGTCAACCAGTTCACCACCAGGGCAGCACACAGCGCGCCATGTGAGGGGAACACGCAAACCGCTGAGTTTTCCCTGTAGAGTGAAGGTGCCGAGCGAAGAAGCAAGGTGGGCACGCTGACTGACACTGAGAGCTATTCCATGATCCTCCTGCCGAGCAAACCTCAGCTGCCACACGTGTTTAGACCTCTTGCCTGCTTTAAATGTGGCCAAAGACGAGCAAGAAGTCGGGGGAGGGGGAGTGTAAAATAGAGCTGGTAGCGCCAATTGAGCAATTCCAGTGGCACATCCGTGCGTCTTGGTGCACGGTGCCAGGAAGGCGGTGGACACAGATGCCGTGGGTGTTCGGTTTCTTCTCTTGTCCAGAATCCAGCAGGATTTCTGAAACCTTTTCCTGTTTATTTTCCATTGTACAGAAATCTCCCTTCTGGGTTCTTCCCGGAACACAAGCACTAATACTTAATGAAAACCTTGGGCAATGTCACTTGGCAGATCCATCCTAATTCTCCTTCCTCATCCATTTCTCTCTTTTTTTTCTTTAACAAAATATTTTATTAGCACTATAATGAAGGGAACAGTTTCCAAGTAAGTTACATCCGTATACTGGTGGCAAGGGATAGATTTAAGTGGCTCCTATTCAAACATTTTTACTTCAATAATCGTATGTGTTATTCAAAATGTATTAGGAAAATAAAACTAGCACATTAAATAAGCTCAAGATTTAACATATATTTTTCTCAAGGTGACGATACATGTATTTAGTTTAAAAAAGTAATCCAAGGAGGGGGCCCTCTCTGGCGCCCAGCGGTTAAGACTCTGCACTTCCAGTTGCAGGGGTGAGGGTTCAATACCTGGTCAGGGAATAAAGCTCCCACGTCCCACGGGCTGCAGCTGGGGGAAAAAAAAGTTATCCAAGGAAACAGTTATGTAGATAATGGTACTAATGCTAATAAGGAAGTCAACCCTGAATATTATTTGGAAGGACTGATGCTGAAGCTCCAATACTTTGGCCACCTGATGGGAAGAGCCAACTCTGGAAAGAAAAACCCTGATGCTGGGAAAGATTGAAGGCAGGAGGAGAAGGCGATAACAGAGGATGAGATGGTTGGATCGCATCACCGACTCGATGGACATGAGTTTGAGCAAGCTCCGGGAGATGGTGACGGACAGGGAGGCCTGGCGTGCTGCAGTCCGTGGGGTCACAGAGATGGACATGACTTAGCGACTGAACAGCTAACAGTGCTGAGTAAATAGTGGTAAACTGGGGTCCCCCCAGGAGGCTGACATGAAGACAGAGCTGATGTGTAGAATATCTCTTGGAGGAAAACCACTGTGGAGGATAAAGGGCATGGGGAGGTGTGGGAGGGGAGAGGCTACGGGGCCTGGGAGGGGCAGAGCGGCATGAGGGCCTCTGGCTGGGGGTGCTGCTGAGCGGGGCCCAAGCAGAGCTCGCACAGGGGGTCCTGCGTCAGGCTCCCAGCGCTCTGCACTCGGTCACCGCCAAGGAGCAGCGAGGGAGTGCAGAGGTCGTGGGCGCTGAAGTCGTGACCCTCAGAGGCTGCCCCACGCACAGGGAGACGGGAGCCGCTCTCGGCCACAGCTGCCACCGGTGGGGCGTTGTTCAGTAGCTCAGTCGTGTCCGACTCTTGTGACCCAGGGGACTGTAGCCCGCCAGGCTCCTCTGTCCGTGAGATTTCCCAGGGAAGAATACAGGAGTGGGATGCCATTTCCTCCTCCAGGGGATCTTCCCAGACCCAGGGATCGAACCTGCATCTCCTGCCCTGGGAGGCAGCTTCTTTACCACTGAGCCACCAGGGAAGCCCCACAGGGTACGTGCAATGTGGCTGAAACTACACAGGAGGCTGGAAATGGTGGAAGTTTGAGGAGCACTGACATACAGGTTGAAATCTGGAGTCAGATCAGACTCTGAGTCCCGGTTCACCTCCATGAGCCTCGGCTTCCTCATCTGTGAAGTGCAGACAGTAATAGTCCCGTGTCATGGAAATGAGTGAGGACTAAGGAACGTGGGTGAAACCCCTGCCCTGTGGGTCACACAGCAGCGGCCGAGGCGCCTGCGTCTCGCACACGTGCTCGGAGGGGTGCGGCGTGAGTCAGGCCACTGTGACATCTCTCTGTGCCAGCCAGTCTGGGGAAGCTTCTAAATGTAAAAACCTCCCGTGCTTTATCTTTCCTGATCATCGGCATCTATGACAGATGTGTCAGTTCCTCTTTGAAATTTCGGCTCTTCCTGTTGAAAATAGAAGTCAGGAGCACTTGGTGCTCAGGTACTCACTTATTTTAGTCTCGCTGGTTCTTTCACCAGCGTCTGCTTTATTTCTCTAGGAGGTCACACAAACAATGAAGTTAAGAGAAACTGAAAACCAGTCACCTCTAATCCTGTCTTGTCTTCTTGCATGCAGAGAAAACAGATCTGTATGGAAGTGAGGGGGAGGTTCACTCATCCCACAGCAGTTTTAATCACTCTGTTTGTGCTAAGTATTTTTTTTTAATGTGTGTGTGTGTGTGTGTGTGTGTGTGTGTGTGTGCAGGTCCTAGGCATTGAAAAAATATCAGGGAACAGATCGCTGCCCTCTAGCAGCTTCCATTCTCTTGGAGGAGCTTATTTCTTCTAGGAAGCAAAATGGCAGTCTTTGTCTTTTTTAAATTAGAATAAGATTTGGTTATAAAACCATTCTTGTAAAATTTTTGAGAGCAAAGAGAAACACTAGAAAATTCTGATATTTTCACTAACTCTAAGCTCGCTTTCTTTTAATTGAGAAGCTTTTAAATAAACAAATTTCGAAGTCTCTAAGTCTGCAATTAGGAACATCAGAAATGAAGTTTTCCCCTACAGGCTGTCAATATGAAATTATACATTATTTTGATTTATAGTCTTGATTGCGAAAGTAGTTCTTATTATAAACAACAATAACCTTTGAGAAAATTAATTTCACATTTTGTTATGCTTGCCAAAAAGATGTTTAAGCCCAGTTATGTGGACTAACTGCACCCTTTCAGAGTAATTGGGATACCATTTGCTCTGTGACCTCGCAAAAGTTACTTACTCTGTTTGGGTTTGTTTTTCCTCATTTGTTGAATGAAAAGATCAGAATAGCTGATCTTAAAAAACCTTGGGGATGGCAAGCTGGCATAACAGCCAGAATCAGAAAGATGGGGTTCTGTAACTTTAGGCAAATGATTTGGCCCCTCCGAGCGTTTATTTTCTTACCTGTAGTATACGGACCATGTCTGTCTCATGCTGTTGTTACGAGAGGCCGTCATTTACACGGAGAGCATCTGAGACGTAGTAAGTGCTCAGTGAACAGTGCTCCTCTCATTTCTTCAAGTAGGACATCGCTGGTTACAACCTAAATATCCAAGTGCAGCTTCTGGAGCCCACAGCACGTGAGGTGCTAAGGGAACGTCAGGCTCATCTGCTGCCATGGAGAGACTGAAATCCACTGGGAGGGACAGCGTATGTCTGAACACATGCACGCCTGTGTGTGTGCGTGCCTATGCGGTTGGTAAATGATGCATTTATTTGGAGTATCTTCAAAATGGCTCTTTTCCTACTTTCCTTTGGGGGAGACAAATGATGAAGTAGAAAAACAATGTGAGCTCTGAAGCCAAAGAGACACATAATCAAATCTCAGCTCTGACAGTGACTGTCTATTTGAATGTGAGCAAAGAATTTAAACCCTCTAAGCCTCACTTTCCTCAACTCTGAAAATAGGAAGTGATACCTACCTTTCATGACCTGGGAGAGGAGTCGGAAAATGGGTACAAAGTGGCTGGCATTTGAGGAGTGACAGCTTCGTTCCCAAATAGTCAAGTGTGGAGTCTGACATTAATCCGTGGAGCGCAGGTTACCAGTGCCGCGGGTGCTTAGACGAGGGAGCAGCCAGGGTCGTCAGAGTGGACTAAGAGAAGGGAAACATCCCTCTGATCACATGGCTTATTTGTCTCAGAAAGGGAATCCCGGAGTCCACTGGGATCCCTTTAGACAGCCCAGCGTGGGCACTTCCTTGGTGGTCCGGTGGCTAAGACCACACTCCCAATGCCAGGGGCAGGGGTTTGATCCCTGGTCCGGGAATTAAGATCCCGCCTGCTTGTATGGTGCAGCCACAAAATACATAAGTAAACCAGGAAAAGGCTGGCCAGGTCTGGATAACTATGGGAGCACTTGAACGACGGGCTTAAGCACTCAGACCTGATAGAAAAGGTCTTCCTTAAGATCCACGGTGAAGTCAGTGAACGCAGAGCAGCTGCCACATGATCCAGCTGGTGCTTCTGGAAGACCCGGTAGCAACAGGGTGTCTGCTGGCTGAAGGGCTGCCATGTGACAGCATTTTAAAGAAACATTCCTTTAAGAACTGCACTGCCCTTTAAAGGAGAGGTGCTCTTGTAAATCGAGTTTATATGAGAAGTACATGTGCCATTTAGATCGGTATTCTCAGCAATATAAATGTCCAAACCAGATCCTTTAGATTTCAAACTGGGTATTTGTCGTTGTTAACAAAGCTGGACAACTTTAAACTCACTAGATAATAGCCAGATGTCCAGTTGGTTGAAGAGGATTGAAGCGTTTCTGGTTTTGAGGTTTGAATGAGAATCCCATCCTCGGTGTGTGTGCTTGCCACACCTTATCGTGTTCCTCTGACTGAGGGGCTTGACAACCCTGCTGTGCCGAGATCAACCTTGCATTCTAGAATCATTCTGTCTTCTTTCCTTTTGAAGTGAGTTGTGGTGCCCTCCGATTCTCATTCCTGTCTGAATTCCCTCCCCGCACCTATTCCCAATGTGGAAGAGTTAGTCGTCTCTCCTCTTCCTCAAAGATTAGCCACCAGAGCGTACTCCCTGGCAATGGAAATGATGAATTGGAATCTGGTCCTGCTGGGTCCTCAGCTCGTGGGCTTTTGCCATGTGGGAAAGAGGAGGAGAAAAAGCAGAAGTTGTTGGATGACTTTGTCATCGTGTATTCAGCACGGAAACCATGCTGGTAACAGATATACATTAAATGTGAGCTCCGGGATGTCAGCTTTGAAGGAGAATTAGAGACACACCTCAAACTTCAAAGGGAGGCACGGTTTTAGAATAAAAGCTACAGTTTAATGGGTATTGGAACAGAGACCCATAAATTACAGGGGTCTGTGTCCGCTTTGCAAACTGACATGGAATACTAATGTAAAAAAATATATATTAGCCTGCTGCCTAACACATAGCCCAGTAATGTGGGGTTTTATTATTATCTTTGTTAGTATTACTATTTTTCTCCAGTTCTGTAGAGTTGCATCTGAGGCATGTTCACAAGATGGGGAGAAGCAGGCCGACAAAGAATGTTTATTAGAGGATGAGAACCACACGCAAGAAGCTGTCTTTGGGGCGGCGTCTGGATCTGGCCTCAGGCCTGTTTATTCACAGTTTTTATTTGCAACTTGGTCAATAAACTGTGAAGCACATTGATCAAGTTTATGAGCTGGGTGGGCTCATTAATGCAATCTAAAATATAAGCAATAAGGATCTCAAAATACTGGCACGAGGGGTGGAAGTTAGGATGTCCTGGGCTTTTTGTTTAATGCAGTTCAATGTGCCACTGTCCTGATGGGAGCAGGTCGTCACATATTTTAACAGAGCCACGCCATCCGGTTACCCGTTTCAGCGCTAGAACTTAGTATAACCCAAGAGCAGTGTTAGAAATGTCTCTTCCAAAGGGATTCAGGAACAACCATGTGTCTGGACCAGATACAAGGGAGTTTTAAAAGCAACATGATATTAATCAAGAAACGTTTTTTTAAATGTATTTTATTAAAGTTAATTTCTGCTAAACGGCAAAGTCCTTGGTGGCTCAGATGGTAAAGAATCTGCCTACAATGTGGAAGACCCAGGTTCAATCCCTGGGTCAGAAAGATCCCCTGGGGAAGGGAATGCAGCCCACCCCAGTATTCTTGCCTGGAGAATCCCATGGACCAAGGAGCCTGGTGGGCTACCGTCCGTGGGTTGCAAGGAGCTGGACGCAGCTGAGCGACTAGCATTTTCACTTTCACGTTATACATTCTGTATCATATTCTTTTCTGGTTCATCACAGGACATAGAACATAGTCCCGTGTGCTATACAGTAGGACCTCATTGCTTGTCTGGTCTCTGTGTGATCGTTTCCGTCTGCTAATCCCAAACTTCTTCTCCATCCCTCCCCACCCCTCTTCGCTCTTGGCGACCACAGATTGTCCTCTGTGTCTGTGAGTCTGTCTGTTTCACTGACAAGTTTGTTTGTGTCATATTCAGATTCCACGTGTAAGTGACGTCATGTGATGTTATCAAGTGACTCCCTCACTTGGTGTGGTCATCTCCACGTGTAAGTGACGTCACGTGATGTTTATCTTCGTCTGCCTCCCTCACTTAGTCGCTCATCTCTAGGTCCATCTATCTTGTTGCAAATGGCGGTATTTCATTGTTTTTATGACTGAGTGGCATTTCAGCGTGGATGTGTGTGTGTGTGTACTGCATCTTCTTTATCCATTCGTCTGTTGATGGACATTTAGATTTCTTCCACGTCTTGACTATTGTGAATACTGCTTCTGTGAATATAGGGTGCACGTATGCTTTTGAATTAGAATTTTGTCTGCATATATGCCCAGGAGCGGGATTCCTGGATCATACAGCAACCCTGTTTTTAGTTTTTGAGGGAGCTCCGCACTATCTGCCATAATGGCTGCGCCAGTAACCAGTGTACATTCCCATCAACCATGTAGGGGGTTCCCTAAGAAAAGCCTTAAGTAGGTCAGACAGGCTGAGATGATGCCACTTCTCCCCAGCATGTGCAAAAATCCCTTCCATTCATTGAGCGCATACTCTGTGCAAGCGCTGTGCTAGGCGCCTCACACACCTCACCGTCACACCAGCCATTTCCACACACTGAAGCACGTAAATCCGCACGCCTACTCACCCATTCAGATAGTTCTAGGACTGTAAGAAAGGTGATCATGACTCAGCTGAGGCCTCTTCTGTGCTCCTCCTGGTGATCACTCACTAACCGCACCACTGCCCCCAGAGCCACCAAGGAGAAGGTCCACGCCAACTGACCCGATGCTTTGCTGATGTCCTCGGAGCCTGCCGCCGCCCCCCTGCCACTCGAGAGGCGGTGGAGAAAACTCTCTGTGTGAAGCTCAGCTCCGGGAGCAGCTGCTCAGGGAAGAGAGACCCTTGGCACCCATGCAGCCTGCTTCTCCCCAGGGCACACCCAGCTCGAGGGCAGCTGAGCTGGGTTGGGTAAGGGGCTCTCCAACCACCGGCGTCCGCCCCAAAACTACTTCTGCAGGATGCTGGCTCCCCCAGAGTCCTTACTTCCACAGATGAGTTCTCTTCCCATTTCTGAAAATTTTTATTTCTGCTCCTCCCGTACCCCCTGACTTCTAGAAAAGACTGCACACACCTGAACCCTCATTGCAACATGGTTCGAGTTGTTCTTACCGCCCTACATGCACCTCGCGGCATCTCCTTCACCCGCGGAAAGGAAGGTCCCGACATCTGCACTGGGAGGAGCTGCCCTGTGGCCGGACCCCAGCCCGCAGACGCAGATGAGTCTCAGGCCTGCCTCGGGCATGACTCTCCCTTCACAGGCTTTATTGTGTGTTTCCTCAGAACAACCGTCTAATCACCCACTTTTGGTGTGTGAACTGAGGTTCAGAGAGACGTGGTTGACTTGCCCGAGGCTGCACAGCTGCAGCAGTGAATTTGAACCTGACCCCACCGTCCAAGACGCTCAGGACTTGGATTCTGAGCAGGTTGCCGTACGTGTGTCAAACCCTAAAGGGCAACAAGACCCTCGTGTCTCATTACCCGATTTGGGGTCCTTCTAACCGGATATTTCAACTTTCCCCATCTTGAAGGTTATGCCCGTAAGCCAGTGTGCAAATGGAGAGTGCAAGATGGTTTTGAATGGCTCCAGGAGACAACTCTAAACATTTAATCCATCATGGGATGCAAAGTTATCTTCTTTCCATTCTACTCCATTTCCTCTGGTGACATTAATTATAAGATCTCTTCTTGGTATTAAGAAGCATTTTTTAACTGCGTTTACACTTGATGATCTCTCTTTTTAACAAAGACTTAAAAATAATTAGAATTTGATGAGCACCGTTACACATTGCAGTGGTTTTAATACGTTCTTCTGGTTACGGGGAGGACGTTCATATGATGTTCATGTTAAGCTGTTTTCTTTTTAAATACATTTGTTTAAATGAAAAGATAGTCAACTTAAAGAAAAATATCAAGTAAATATAGATGGTACACGGACAGGTCAAGAATTGTGAAAACAGTATGCAGATTACTTTGAGAAATGGTCCACTGGACTAATTTCCAACATAAGGAGTGTTTTCCTGGGTAGTATAGCTTTAAAGTAGGAGACAGCCATATCTTTAGGAACAGACGATACTTACAACGCCAACTCCCGAAACATTAGCAGGATCGGGAGGAGCGGAGCCGTGATGAAGATGACGAAAGCCTCGCTGTCTGGAGGCGTCCCTTCGCATCTCAGCCTCACCTGCACCCAGCTTTCAGCTTCCTCTGGAAAACAGTGAGCCGTCAACGGCCAAGAACTTTCCCAACACAGGAACCCAGCGCACAAACCAGTCTCCTTCCAGCCCCCCGCGCAGCAGAGAGCGCCTGGAAAGCCAGCAGGGCTGTTCTCACGTGGTGGGAGGGTTTTTTCAGCTCAGTGTGCACAGTATGTTGACTCTTGAAACTTTTTTGGGTCAGCTTTAAGGCAGTCTGCTTAAAATATCATATAATTCTTTGCCTTTCCATAGGATTAAACAGTACCCGAGTGGTCTCGGGAAGAAGGGGTGTGGTTCCAAGACAGCTACACTACTTGCAATTGCTTCTGAATGTTCTATGATTTTCCAACAATCAGAAGCTTCCAGAAAACCCACAATCCATTTTAGGGATATTTTTCTGTGCTCAGGTAAGCTTCAGTGTGAGAAGAAGATAAGTAGAAATTAGTGGTCAAATCTGAAGATCTCATCTAGAGAGAAAGCTCTGGTAGAAGAGAAGCTCACACAGTTACCAAAAAATGTCTGATCCTTCAAATCATCATGACAGGGGGAAAAACTGGCTTCTGGAACCATTTCCATCATTTTCTAGTTTTATCATCTAAACAAGTGACTCCAGCTCTCTGTACTTTGTTTCTTGCTGTGTAAGTGAAGATCAGCATACTGACCGCTTGGGACTGCTTTAAGTCAGATGATGTTTACAAAGCGCCAGATAAAGAGGATATGTTTGTAAATGTCAGGTCCCTTCTCTCTTGCACGCTGCATGTTTTCTAGGTAAAAATAAAGGCAGGGCTTGGGACAAAATCGACATAGATGGGGCTTCCTTGATGGCTCAGTGGTAAAGAATCCTCCTGCCAGTGCAGGAGACACGGGTTCAATCCCTGAAGATCTCACATGCCTCGGAGCAACTAAGCCCGTGCGTCACAACTGTTGAGCCTGTGATCTAGAGCCCAGGAGCCAAGCCTCTGAGCCCACGTCCCACAGCTGCTGAAGCTCACGATCCGCAACAAGAGAAGCCACCGCAGTGAGAAGTCCTGGCCCCGCAACTCGAGAGCAGCCCCTGCTCGCCACGACTGGAGAGAAGCTGGGGGCAGCAACAGAGACCCAGCAAAGGCAAAGAGAAATAAATAAATAAACACCGACATAGAAAGAGTTCTTGCCCTGGCGTCCAAGAGAAGAGATGCAAGGGTCTATGAACACCCTGGAGTTATTTGTAAAATATTTTGTTCAAGCTTACTTTTCTGGGAAGAGAATCCAGCTCTGACAAGTGAGTCTCGCAGTGGCCTGTAACCACCACCCGCCCACCTCAATGCGTCAGAACAACTGCAAGAAGTATGCAAAGACGAACTCTCAGGTTGGAGCTTGTCAAACCGATAGGATGATTGTGACATTGACCTTGGAGAGAATTTGGTAATACCTCTCCTATCTGGGGCAGGACTGAGATGCTAGAATTACTGCAGGGATTAACAGGGTTTGAAGCTCAATATGTTGGACCCCAGCCCTCTGGCCTTCCATAGAAATATTTTAACCAGATTGTTCTTTGGCGCAATGACCTTGGCCCACATCGAAGGCTGGTAAGAAGCAGCTTCAGATGCTGGCCACCGCCTGACCATCAGGATAAGGCTGAGGACCCTGCTAATGACATCAGTGCCTGCTTCCTCTCAGAGAATCATGGGATGGATTGCTCTGGACATATTACCAGAATTTTCCGGAGCAGCTCATGCATCTTACCCAACAGTGACTATCTCGTGTGACAGATCGTAGGTCCCTCTTTTCAACAGCTACCAGGAACTGTCAAGGCACGCGTGTTATTAAAACTGGCCCTCAGCCAAGGCCGCCGTTTGTGTTTTCTGTAGCATCCCCTCGTCACTCCATTTGTAGTCAGGCTGCGTCTGTATGTTTATTGTTCCTTCATTGCATTTTAAAATACATCCTTTAATTTACGCTGTTTATATTTGTATTAGCCTCGTTTGAGTTCTTCTTGGAACAAGGTGTGCACAAGCAGTACCCAAAAATGGCACCAGAAAGCCGTTGGCCCTGTTTGGTAACATCCTAACTCTTGCTTTTGTTTTTATCTTCCCTTTAGTCAGTTAAAGAGGATTCAGTCCCCACAGGTGCAGAGGAGAATGTAAGTTACACACGAAATGACAGAATCATTCCATGTTCACATCTGGCATGAGGGACCCCTGGGCACGTCAGCTCTGGGGTTGTGGGTTCTCGCTTGCTCCAAGTGTGATTCATCCGCTGTAGACTCTTTCACCCTTTCACGTGATTAGTGACTATGGGGGAATGACTTTGGATCAATAGTTGTAATGCCCATTGAATCAATGCAGATAAAATGCAGAATCAGAGCACGCATTTAGCATTTGTTACCATTTAGGGGCTGAAAGAGTCTACTCAAGCCAAGAACATCTTGCTCCTTCCTTAAGGGACATGATACTGCACCCTCTGCTTCCTTTTACTTGGATTGCTCTTTCGCTTTTATTTCCATGGCAACCTAGATTCTCTACTAACCGTGGGTGGTACCCAGGACAGGTACCCAGGCATCAGAGCATACTGCTGCACTAGATGCTGTGAGACATTCTCTCGGGCAGGAGAGCTGACTCCATGGGTCTACACTTGACAGACATAAGTTGAGCCTCACTCTCTTTGGGGGCTTTAATTTCCAAGAGTGATGGTCAAGACTTTCAAGACAGTGCATTCATGTCTAAGAAGATGGCTCCGTGTAAGCCATCACACAAATGTATCATTCCAAAACATGTTTCAGGGAGATGAACAAATTGGCCTCGGGAGTGTCAGACCCAAAGCAGCAGCTGTCTGCTCTAAAAGAAGTGCAGTCTTTGGAAAAAATGTTAAAAGTGGGCTCACAACTCCTTAAGATAGAAACTGATTGTTACCATTTTGCCAAAGCAAAATATGTTTGGCTCTTCCGAGATGTCTCTTGTTTGCTTGCCATGGATGGGGCTTGTGTTTTCACTTTTATTTAATTGCTGGAACTGAGCAGAAGTCGGAAATCCAAATATGTCCAGAAATGTTGTCTGTGGTGTGGAGTGAAAATTGGAATGGCTGTGTCGTAATTCTTGCTGGGAGAGAGCGCTTTGGAATCTGCTTTGTCCTGTTGTTGCTTCTTTCTCTTTCCTCCCTCCCTCCTTCCTGTCTTCCTTCTTCCTTCCTTCTCTCTCCCTCTCTTCCCCTTCTCCCTCCCCCTTTTTGGAGCCAAACTTACTAGCCTGTAAACCTCAGGACTCTTGTAACTCCAGAAAATTCTCATGAGTATTACTGGCTATTTTCTAAAGAATCTAACTCTCCATTTCAGCACCCTACAAGGGGGAACTCTTTGAGTCTTCTTCCCAGGAACTTTAAATTTAAAAGCTGCATGTTAAATCCAAAGCATCTGTTAGCTTCCAAGTTCCATGTTTTTTGAAGTGGAACGTCTTTTTGTATGCCTGTGTGTAGGAATCCTGAGGAATCCCGTGTCTCTTGCAGCTTGCATATGCAAGTGCAGAGCAGATCTCTAACTGGCAAATATAAAGCATCTTATTTTCTACTGTGAAATTTAGAACACAAAAATAACATGAATTAGAGTTAAATGATTGATACCAAAAGATAACACAAAATCAGATCGAGATGCAAGCGAACGCAAAATATTTTGTCAAGAAAATAAAGAAGCATTTTAAAATGCTTTAAATTGCTTAGCCCTACCCGTAATGTTCTCATTGTAAGATTCCACATTTCATCTCCTAATTGACAACTAGTTGAAAAGAATACGGTAAGTGCGTTGTGATCTTGGCCCCATCACCCCAGGCTGTGCCACCTTTCGGACCTCAGTTTCCTCATCTCTTAAATGGCCGTAATAATATGACTTACCGCTTGTAAGAATCCTTATTCTTGTGAGAATTACATGAATAATGCCTGAAACACAAAAGAACTCAGTAATTCAGGGGTTGGCAAACTGCAGTTCACGGGCCAAATCTAGCCCATCACCTGTGTTTGTGTGACCCACAGGCTAAGAAAGAATGGGTCTTACATTTTGAATGGTTGGGAAAAAAAATCAAAAGAAGAATAATATTTTGTGATATATGAAGATTATACAAAATTCAAATTTCAGCATTTATAGATAAAGTTTTATTAGAACACAGACACCTTCCTTCCTTTGCCCAGTCTATGGCTGCTGCCGTGAGGGCAGAGTGGAGTCAGCTCAGGGCCTTTTGCAGGAAGTCTACCGCCCCCTGCAGGAACGTCAGTGCACATGCGGTGTAACACCAGGAAGTGGGCGCTTCCCAGGGATCAGGGTTTCTACTTCCTCGGGAAATTACACACCTCCCAGCTGACTCAGTGTCTACATGGAGTGAAGATGTATGAAAAACAATTAATCAGTTTAATTTCCTTCTCCTGAGCAAAAGAGGTGGTGGTAGTCAAAGCAATGGACTGTACTCTAAACTTTCAGAACGGGACAAATAGGTGTCGTTAACCACGTTACAAGAGCCCTTTCACTCGCAACTTCTTATGGCTAAAATGTGGTTGAATTTACTTTAAAAAAATATCTCTACCATGAGTTCCCCAAACTGACCTATCAACCAGCCCAAATCAAAGAGCAGAGTGATTTCAAATTTTTTCATGAAAAGAAAAGTAAGGTTTTTTAAACCAATGAACTCTTTTCATAGAATAAACCTCTGGTTCTATCAGGGGCAAGTTTTTATTTATCCCAATTACAGAGAATATTGAATCCTTTCATTATAATCTGAAAACATCTGGAACACTGGTTAACCTGAAGTCGTGTTCTAACTCATGAGGGGAGAAGAGCTTTCCTTCCCAAGAAGCTCTGCCATCAGGGGAACAGGTAGTTCGGTTGTTTTTCTTAGTGAGGAAGTTGTCAGTTGCAAGTGAGAGAACACCCAGCTCTACCTGGAGAAAAAGAAAGTGAAATCTGTTGGCCCTCACGCTCTCCCTTGGCTTAGCCTTCT
Source organism: Bos indicus x Bos taurus (assembly GCF_003369695.1). Classification (NCBI taxonomy): domain Eukaryota; kingdom Metazoa; phylum Chordata; class Mammalia; order Artiodactyla; family Bovidae; genus Bos; species Bos indicus x Bos taurus. The sequence goes on from NC_040088.1 coordinate 2,016,487, forward strand.
GGCCTGGCTACTTTCTCAGATTTTCAACAGCACGTCAGTCAGTGCAGAATAAAGGAGAGACCCGTCCAGCAGCAACCCTACATGGCCTGGAATTTGTTCTTTTTCATTGACTTAAATGGGTTTGCATGCTTTATTAGTCAGCATCGGCCGGGTTGTATTGCAGTAACAACCAAGCCCCAGCCCCAGGGGTTTTCAGTAGCAAAAATCCTTTTCCCCCCTTCACTTATGCTGTGTATCAGCTGTGAGTTGGGTATAAAGGTAAAATCACTACAATATCTTTGCAGTCAAGTAACAGGTTATAAATGACAGGTTATAAATCAAATCAGAAAGAATCTAAAAAAAGTCTAAAATAAAAATTGTCAATATTATCATGGCATAGGTGAAGTTTAAGTGGAGGAAACCTATTTTGCTATAAATCACTTTCTGAAACTCATAGCTCTAGTAAAAACTATATAAACCAAATTTCAAGAGTAAATATGGTATAATATTAGAGGCAAAAGTGAAGTGTTTTGCTGAAATGTGTATTGTCGGTGTGAACTGCACTAGCCATCTTCCTGCAACATATAACATGCCCTACTGAAACCAAGGGCCTCCCTGGTAGCTCAGTGGTGAAGAATCCACCTGCCAATGCAGATGATGAGGGTTCAGTCCCTGGTCTGGGAAGATCCGGTGCAGAAGGAAATGGCAACCCACACCAGTATGCCTGCCTGGACATGACCCTATGGACAGAGAAGCCTGGTGAGCTACAGACTATGGGGTTGCAAAACATTGGACATGACTTAGCAACTGAAAGACAGTTGAAATCAAGCAAAAGAGATTTAATTCTAAAATAGAGTGCAAATCTGGGTTTCACTATGCCCATCACACCCAGTTAAAATGTTCAGAGGCAGTCATATATTCTGAATAAGGAATAGCATTTTTTCCAAAGCTCTGGCCTGGAAAGAAATCAGAAAACTATCCAAATAAAAATCAAATTCTCATGTCTGTATATGTAAATAAGATCCTCACTTAGCTCAAATCCTTCTAGATTTCCACACTGGATGTTAATGGATCTTTTTTTTCCCCTTGGCTGCTGCAAGCCAACTTCTTGGCCTGACTTCAAAGCTAATGAGAGTCTCCAGAAGTCTCTTTTTTCCCTATTGAAACAGTTGTGTTTCAAAGAATGGACTGTGGGCTAGGATTTATAAGGTGACACCTCTTGACATTTGGAAAGGCCCAGCAAGAAACCATTGCCACTCAAAGTTGATTTACAAAGTTATTGCCATATGGTCATTTTATCATATGAGTAATTGCCCTCTTGTCCCTACACCACACACACACACACACACACACACACACACACACAGGTAACTTGCTGGTTCAACCACACAAAAATTCTAAACCCAGACAGTGAGTTAGTCTCTGTTCATTACCTACCTAACGGCCATTTCTCATTCCTGCACCCTTTTCCCCTTGATCTTAGGTAAGCTTGGTCACTACCACAGCCCCAAGTATTTGGTTGTGATTTGTCTAAACCAAATCCCATTTTCTTCAGCAATAATTAATCTAGGGATAAGAATGTGACCTACGTTTGGCCAATGAGATGTACTCTGAGTTAGAGGATCAAAATACAGAAATTCACTTGGAGAAAATTTTTGGTTGTGACCTTCCTTCCTTCTTAGGACATTGGGTTTAGGATGTGATACCTGAGGCTGTGGCAGCTACTTTATGCCCATAAGGTAGCAAATAAAAGGGTGGAAAGCCAAGAATGGCAGAGTCGGAGGGTAGCAAGAGCCCGGGTTCTTAGAAACTTTGTGGAGCCACCAAGCCAACCCCATAACGTCCTGTTCCATACTGTTATTTGTTAAGACAGTATTAGATATTTGGTTACTGGTAAACAGCTCCATCCTCATTGAAATGGCTAATTACCTGTTGGTATGTCATTCGCTCATTCAGATGCTTCATCTGTAGACTAGACTGAGCTTGCTTGAGTAACTCAGTAGTCCTTTACTGAGGTAACATATTAAAAATACCTTGCGCATCTGACATAATAAGACATAGTTGTTGATATCTTTCCTAAACAGTGGAGTCGTGCATGGTGGGCGATGCCAGATAATTCATGCCCACACTCTCAAAGTGACAACCACTGGTATTAACTGAATGCTTCCTGTGTGTCAGGCACAGTTCTAAGAACTTTAAATATGTTGCCTGATGTAATTCTCAAAACAACTTTCTGATGTGTCATACTATCCCCATCAAGAAATGAGAAAACCAAGGTGCAGGGACGTTGAGTGGGGACCTTGGCTTAGAGCCCCTGGGAGGGGCAGAGTCTGGATTTAGGCCCAGGCTGGCTGGCGCTGGACGCCGCACTCACAGTCACTGTAGCAGACTGCCAACTCTTCGGCTGGAATTTATTTTACAGAAATGAAATTGAATTAAGTCAGTCCCGGATGTAGAAATCCAGGACCACACTTGACTGCCAATCCAGTCTCTTAGTTGGCCCTAGTCAATGCCTGGTTTCCTAAAGACAGGCCTGGGTCAAAGTTCAGCATCCCAGCAGCAGAAACCTCATTACAAACATGCTTTGTTGGCCAGTGCAGTACTTTCAGCCTCTTCACATCTTTGGATGGGACAACTTACTTTCGTTTGCCACAGTCCTCTCCTTTTTGTCTTAGGCCTGGTCAGTCCATGCTGACGCCACCTACCTTGCATCCTGGGACTTTTGACTTTATAATTCCCCAACCTAGATCTTAGATTACGAAGAGGAAATGCTGGAACTCGTCAATACCCTAAGAAACGGAAGGTGGGGAGAGAGTGCTATGATTTAATTGCCGTATTTTAGGATGTGTGTATGTTGGTTTGTTGATGGATGCCTTCTTGCTTCAACTGACAGTATAGAATGAAGGGTCCTTCTCAATTCAGATCATTTGGGTTATTTACCAACCAGTGATATTTTCTGCATGAAGAAAGGAAAATATTTTCTCCACAATCATGCTGTGTTTCTGGAAATGACTCTGTTCCCCTCCCCTCAACTCTAACAGCAAGAAAAGAATTTGGAGGAGGCTAGGGGTCTGGTACCAGCCAAAACAAATGCAGAGATGCCATTGACTCTAGAGACTTCTCTCTGAGGCAGAGATGGCAAGCGTTTGTGGAAATGGCCAGATAGTGAATGTTTCAGATTTTGCTGGCTACATAGGGTTTCTGTTGCCAATTTTTCCATCTTTTTAAACAATTTTTCCAACCCTTTAAAAATGTAGAATCTATTCTTAGCTCAGGGGCCATCCCCAAGCAGACTCTGGAAAGAATTTGGTAGAAGTTTGCCAACCCCTGCCTGCGGAAACAAAAAGGAAGCTATAAAACTCTCTCCAGGCCAGATGTCCTGTTGCCAGGACAAATGCAAACACAAAAGCCGCCCCAGGTGTAGCGAGCACAGCGCAGAGCGAGTGAGGCGATGCAGACAGACAGGTCTGGAGTCGGGGCTCAGGTGAGTTGTCTAAGGGCAGGGCTCCTGTCTCAGCCCCGCGTCAGCCAACCGCTCAGACAGCTCACTGGGGACCGTGCGGGGCTTAGCGTGCCTTTGCCGAGTTCTCCCTGCTTCTGAGAGCAGGGACTCCAGTGAAGCAACAGGAGCAAGTGGCTCGTCTGAGGAGGAGTGGGAAGTGGTACTGAGAAGTCGAGGCCATGGAAGAGAGGGCTTCCCGCCATCCTTTCCGCGAGGCGGGGGTTTCTCTCCGCGGTGGGGAGCTAGGCTGTGCGGTGGGGACCGTCCTGCCACCGTCTCAGCTTCGGACTCTCAAGCCAGTGGTGACGCCCGATTTTCCCGTAAGCCGAGTGTGACTCTCCTCTACGGGAGCCCAAATCTAATAGGGTCTAATAGCGTCTAATAGAGTGAAAAGGTACCGAATGCGCGGTGACGCGCCTTTCCTAAAAGGGCGTCCTCAGCCGGAGCGTGTGGCTTCACCGGGCAGGACGTTTGCCTCTTCTGAATCCGTCTTTGGAGAGCACGTGGTGTGGCGGGTACTTCCTGACGACGTGCCCGTGTAGAAAGGGCTGCAGGCTGCAAACTGCAGCAACCATGTGGGTGCGGGGACAGCCAGGACCCACTGTATAAAGCATGTCTGGGGATGGTTTTTTTTCCCCACTGTCTTATCACCTGGCCGAACAATCCAGGTGGTGTGTGAGTCACCAGTAGAGGCTGTAAAGTCTGAAGAAGTAGAGTCAGCCTTACAAACAGTGGATCTCGGCGAAGAAGGAGAGCGCACACCCGATCCCGCAGAAGAAGCACCCAGGAGAGAAGAACGCAGAGCCCCGAGGCCCTCCCTGATGGCGCTCCTCAGACAGATGGTAAGCTCTGCTTCCGGTTCAGGGCGGCTGAGATGCCCGTGCCAGCTTCTGAGACCCAAGAGCCCAAGGCAGGTGGTCAGCCAGGGCTCTAGGTAGCATGGAAGGAATACCAACTAAACACCAAAAATCCCTTTCATCCTGCTGATTCAATCACAGAGAATGTCTCCTCGTTGTTTATTTTCCTTAACCCTTCAGTTCAGTTCAGTTCGGTCGCTCAGTCACGTCCAACTCTTTGCAACCCCATGAATCGCAGCACGCCAGGCCTCCCTGTCCATCACCAACTCCCGGAGTTCACTCAGACTCACGTCCATCGAGTCAGTGATGCCATCCAGTAACCCTTAACCCCTGCTAACTTCCTTCTCAACAAAGGAAGAGGTCGCCTAGGCTCCTGAGCCGTGGCAGCCAACAGTAACCACCTGGAAATTGTGTTATTTAGTTTTAATTTTATTTATTTTTAAAAGTTTCCTTCTGTTTTTGGCAAGCAGTTCTGCTTTCCTCGTTATGGTAATAATATGCAGTTTCCTTTGAAAATACGCTTCCTTCCATAAAGAACATAAGGCGTTTTTAAAGGATTGAGTAATAAATGGTTCAATTTATATTTTGATGTTGGAAAACTTTTGAAGGGGATGTGTGGGTGACACAAATTTGGGCAAAGCCTGTTTAAAGACAATTCCAGACAGGATATGATGTGAAAGGAAATGACAATTTCCTAATAGCGTGTGTAATTTAGCTGGTGAATTTGCCCTTCTTAACTTCTATAGCATTGAAAGAATGTGGGCAGACATCTTTGGGTGTCTATGAAGAGTTATGTATATTAAATATTTAAACATCCGGGAACTTAAATAATATAATGCAATCAAACCCCAATCGTTTGGAATACAAAACAAAAGACAAAAATATGTAAAAGGTCATTGGTTTAATTCTCTTTTAATGAAAAGCAAGAATTTCATTATAGTGTGCCTTTATTTCCAGGAGTATTTGGGAATTTAATCCTTTGAGAAAACAACTCTAATTTCACAAGCTCAACCTGTTAAGGAATTCTTTCTAGTCCACAAAACAAAACAGAACAAAACGCTTGCCAGTGGGAGATGAGGCATATTAAAAATCACTGTCAGAGATTGTTGATGGGAATCATTTTCTTTTATTGCTGAATCCTCATGGAGTAAGAAGCGGTGGGCAGTCTGCATGACCGGGACCCCATCCATCTTCCTGGCCAGTCATTCTGCAGTTTGGCACTGAAAACAGGCCTCGAGATTTGAGATTTTTAAATCAATTTTTACGTCAGGAAGGAAAAGAACATTTGGCCTCTCTCTGGCAACCCATCTGAATTACAAATGGGATCCCCAAATAACTCATCACAACGCTGAGGGTGATCCAGCTTTCTCATTTCTGGATGGAGCTGAGAGATACAAAAAAAAAGAAAAGGCAAACAGAATGACTTTGTCTTCCAAATAATTGACATGAGACTTCTTCCTTTAAAAGAGAGAAAGATATGAGCGACTCCAGATAAAGCATGGAAAGGCCTCTCAACCACCCACTGCATCCATTCCAAACACATCCTTGAATTCAAGTGAGGTCCCCTGTTTAAACTCATCCTCCAGAGTCATCCACTGGGTGATGTTTGGGGATGTTTTACAGCAGTAGAAACTGTAAGTCTGAACTGTTAGGCCAACAAATTGGAAATAAGAGTCCCTTAGAATCGATTTTCTGCAGGATACGGATGAGGTAGAAAAGGACATAATTTCCCCCAAGTAACCCGCAGTCAATTCATAGCATCAGGTCTCATAGTGTCCATTACTCTTATTTCCTCTTTCCCATTAAAAAGGTTAGACCTGGAATTTGAATATTAGTGCTTCCTATTAATGTTCAAACCCCTACGCTTCCATGATGGTTGGGGTTTCCCCTAAAATTCCAGATATCCTAATTATTCATTGACATTACTGAATTATCCTGATTATACTGAATATATATAAACATGCTGACTTATCATTACATAGAAATATACTAAATTATCATTACATTATCATGTTCTGATGAACCTTTGCTCTACTGATGGACGTTTGGTTTGTTTCCGACTTTCTGCATTTCATTTACTCACTTACTCAACAAATATCACTAAGCTCCCACTATGTTGCAGGCAGCAGAGATGAACGATGAACATAAACAGATGTGGTCCCCGTCCTCATGGAGAACAAAACCTAGCAAAGAAAACAGATTTGTTTTGAAGTCTATGCCACATTCAGTGAGCACACACCATGTATCTTCGACTCACAACCTCAGCTGCTTCACCAAACTGCATGAACCTCTTTATAACCTATTTTCTGCACAGATGTTAATATCCCCATGGAGTACACTCCTGCAAGATGGCAATTAGCAATTAATTTCAGGAAGCACTTCCAGTTAACATTTCATGGCTTCCAAACAAAGTCTTTGGATTTTTGTAGGAAAAATAAAAATCTTGTCTAAGAGCTTGAAGATAGACAGCATCTAGCCCATCACTATGGGATTTTTCTTTTTTCTTTTTTGAGTATGTGCTTAAGCATTATAATTGAATAAGTAAATATTTTAAACTGACTTCAGATATTTTTAGCAGAATATAGTTTTTAATATTAATTGACTTTAGTAATGAGCCAATATTGTAATGAGCCAATATTATAAAATATACAGTATTGTAAAGTTTTACAATATTGTATATTGTAAAACAGTATATTTTTATTTAGTAATGAGCCAATATTGTAAATTTAATTTAATCATCCCTTTAATTACAAATAAATAAATTTTTAAAAATAATTGACTTTAATAGAAGAGAAAACTCAATTGCAAATACATCACCCTCATTTTGTAATCAGGGTTTCAATTCATCTGACCATTGATTTTCTACTTTCTAGTCTTCACTTCCCTTAAATTTCTTTCAGATAGCGTATTTTACTATCTCATGGCAAAGTACCTCTTGGCTGAATTTTTTTTTTAATAAATGCATTGCCCAGTTGATTTCTAAAGAGATCTTTTTTCCCAGAAATTATTCTTTCATAAAAATCATTTTTCAAATAATTATATTTCCAGGAAAAGAAAGCAGAGTCATATAAGTCCTAGGATCACATTGACCACGTGTAGATGTAGCACTTTACAAACATCCCATGGGCTCCTGCAGACTTTGGAAACAATTACGAGGAATGGCTAAGACATCTGTCCACCCTAAACAGAAAGCGATACCTACGTGTATTCCTTCAACGGTGTGTCAGAAATTGGCTGTTTGAAGCGCTCATGTCTTTTTACAAAGTGAGTGGGTAGAGACCTGTATTCGGGTACCCACAAACCAGGTGGGCAGATGAAAGCAGAAAGGTGACCTGTATTCGGGTACCCACAAACCAGGTGGGCAGATGAAAGCAGAAAGGTGGATGGAGGCATAAAGGCGTAGATTTTCACTCTGTCAATATTAATAACACCTTACTCTTGAGAAGTGCTTTCTCCTGCAAACTGTTGCACAGCGCTTCCTTTAATCCTCCTCCTGTCTCTTTCTTTGGACCGTTGATTTTGTAAGAAACTCTTTGTTGGAATAACCATCTCAGGCTTAGATAAGAAAGACTCTTAAACTTTAATACTGGGAAAATTAAATGCCCAATGAGACAGCCATGAAATCAGAGGGGTTTTGTTAATTGCATCAATCTAATAAGTCCAAGAAAACCTGCTGACAGGGACTGTCTCATGGAAAAAAAGAGACTTGTTTGTAAGGTTAACTCTTAAACAAAACACAGGAGTCTTTTAGCCAAAGTTTTTAATCTTGGATTCCTCCCGAGTATTAAAATATGAATACTAAGTTGTTCTTTAAGGAAAGGCTTTTTAAAGTAGCATTTGTTTGGGGCAATTCCTGGCTTCACCAGAGACTTGGCATTCCTTCCCACCCTGAAAGGGGACTCTACAGTCATTTGGCGGGTCTCAGCTATTAATAGTAATAATAATAGCTACCGTTTGTTTATCGCATGCAAATTACGTGGCCAGTCCTGTGCCGCGCACAGCGCGTGCATCAACTCGTTTATAACCCAAAGTCCCCGCCCGCAAACCCTCTTACTGCCCCACTGTGCAAATGCGGGTATTGAAGACTCGGCGTTTAAGCGACCTGCCCAAGGTCACGGAGTTGCGACCAGCAGAGGCAGAACGCACACTCAGGCTTTCGTTGCTTCTAAAGCTCACCCTGGCACTCGCGTGTTAGTGATGCTTCCTGTGCTTCTGGGAGCTGTTTAATTTAAAAGCAGATAGAACAGCCAAAGGTCCACTTTTGTGATTTTCTTATTCATGTTCTCTGTGGAAACATCATGTTTATGTGTTGGGCTTACCTGAAATGACACTTACCTGAAAATACGACCAAGCAAAAGATAGGAGAATTAATCCATGACTTTCGTAAAGCTTGGACACAAGTTTTCTGAATGTACTTGCCACTAAAATAAGATTTATGTTGGCTGTTTCATTTTGTCTGAATTGTCCAATTCCGTTTCAAGTGAGCCTCTTGGTAAAACACAAAGGTTGGACTCAAAACCTTTGTTTATCCTGGAGCTTTCTAGCAGATCCAGTTCCTGGAATCTGTTGTAATGAGGCTGATTTAATAAACAATCAGGCTATTGTACTCGCTAAAATAAAATGTCATCCCAATTCTTCTTTTAAATATCAACTTCAGTTGAAGTAGATCTCTATCAAAATACATTTGCATTCCTTTCAAAGAGATGGGAACTGACCACCAAACATTTCCACTAGGATTTTGAATAAGTGATGTATATTGGAGATGCTTCAAACATTCTTTGGGAATGAAGCTATAAGCATGCATGGCACAATGAAAGACATTTAAAAAGTGATTTTATTAACATGCAAGGCTTGGTTGCGAATCCAAGCCCTGAGATGCTTCGTCTTTGATTCCCATGAATAAAAATAAACTCTGTAAAGAAAGTTGCTCAATAATATCACACTGGGAAATCTCCGAAATTACTTAATAGTCTTCAGACTGTTCTTTAAAGTACTAAATAGTCTCTGAAAGGATTTTTTCATCTCTTTAAACACCAAGTCTGTTATTTTTGACAGCTGGGGGAAAAATAAGCTGCTGTGGTTATAGTCCTTTGAGTACAAAGCCCAACAGGAACTATTTTAATTTATCACTGAAAGAGGGCTCTGCAGAGAGGAAAGAGAAGGGGTGGAAAGAATGTGAGAGAGAGGGAGAGAGGAAAGAAGAAGGGAGGGAGGAGGGAGCAGGGAAGTAACTGTCAGTACCTGCTGATGTTGAAGAGACAGCAGACAGACTTAACAAGACTCTGTCTAAACTCGCGTACCGTCACCTTTCCACCAGTGCAGCTTGGTAGCTCAGTCGATGAAGGAGACCCCGGTTTGATCCTTGGGTTGGGAAGACCCTCTGGAGAAGGAAATGGCAACCCACTCCAGTACTCTTGCCTGGGAAATCCCATGGACAGGTCAAAAGGGTCCAATACGACCTAGCAACTCAACTACTAAACTATTCCTCAAAACGAACGCAGAGAATAATCATGAAAAAGCGCAAGGCAGTCTCCTTTACTTTTTGTAAAGACTTTGAACTTCTTTGCAGTGATTTCCCTGGCATCCTGAGGGTCTCTTTTCAAGATTGTAGCCTAGATCCACTACTGCCCAGGGAATCTGCAGATTCAATCCAAGCCGCCCTCCCCCAACTCCCACCAAAGGCTAGCAACAGACGGAAGAGAGAAGAAGGCAGATCTCAGTCTTAAAGTGGCAGGTACCCAGCACTAGCAAATTGGAACAATTAAATTTAGGGAAGTTAAAAATCTCTGTCCGAGGGGGATGTAACATGACTCCTAATGTCCATTCGGCTTTTCCTTACAAAATCACTTTGGTTGGTTTCTGCCTTTCAGCATTCCCTAACGGCCAGCTCATGAGGGCAGGGCCCTGTGTTCTAAAGGACACTATAGAGCGTGTTTGAGTAGGAGAGTCAGTGACAACACAGCCCGAATTTTAGAGGCCCCAGGAACCCCAAAGAGGTCAAACTTTTAGGTGAGACCTGAAGGAGCTGGTTGTAGGGAACAAAATAATAACCAAGAACCCTTTTCCCTGCTAACTGTTCTCAAGAAGACGGGCCTTGTAGAGCAATGCAGGAAGCCTAGAGGGAGGAGAGAGCCAGTTTCCACCTGAACGGGTCTAACCTGCAGAGAACAGATCCTCGTTTGCCTTTGGGCTGGACAGCTCTCAGGAGAGGCTAAAGCGGCTGGCGCCAGTATCACGCTGGTAGAGCCTCTAGCTTAGATTGTCAGTGTAAGGAGCCAAAGCTGTGACTTCAACCCCATTCAGCACGTCCTGATGCCACTGGCCACGGCAGGGGTGCTAAGCATCGGAAAAGAGAATGTTCAACATAACCCATCTCTCTACAAGGGGCAAAACGGACTACAACAAAACACCCACCACCTAAATGCTACCAGCGGTTTACTCTTCACTTACTAACTCATACATTCTGTGTGTTCTCTGATGTCCTGGTTCCAACATCAGTATTTTCATCATCACTGATTTACCCCAGAATAACATAATCTCAGGATTTAAGACCTTTATTGTTGTTTTTGGAAACCAACACTTGAATTTAGCCAGACTCTGGTTACAGACTGCATGGAAATTCTGTCTCATGAGCAGCGCGTTTCTCATTGGTCTTCCATTTATCTTGGCCTTGCACCTCAGCAGTGAATGACTGAGGTCATCCATTTCAGAACTTTCCTTGCATTTTCCCTGTTGCTGTGCTTCTGGTCGCTGAAAGGCCATTGTCTGTTTGTTATTTTAGTCAGTGAAAGGGGATGGAGGGATCACCCACTCTGAAGAAATAAATGAGAAAGACTCCAGCTACCAAGTAAGTGATCTGTAACCTCGGTTCGGTGGTGGGTTTAGCTGCTATGTTCTTGGTTCTTTCGAGCCTCATGTCCAGTCAGTTCTCAACCACAGCCAACACATCTGACATCTCTAGGTCGGGCACCTACTGTATACCAGGCACCGTCTTGGACTTGGAAGACGCAATAAATGTTCATTACTGTGTTTATCAGCATGAGCTACCGTACGGTACCATAGAGAGGAGAGAAAATGAGTGTTTTGATTTTTCTTCTTACAAAGACACTATTCCTACTAGTTGAGGGCCCCATCTTTATGACATTAATTAGCCTTAAGTCTTTACTCCAAATACTCTCAAGGACAAGCTGGCTTTCCTCAGCTATTTCTTATTGTAAAGTCTCACACACGCTCTTCCCTCTCTGCACATGGATAATTCCTCCTCGTCCTTCACATCTTGGCTTAAACGTCACCTCCTCAAAAACCTGTTCCCTTCCCACCCATCGTCTCTGCACCCCGTTCTTTTACTCCATGGCTTTCCACCCATCGTCTCTGCACCCCATTCTTTTACTTCATGGCACTCATCACACGTTGCAGGAAGTCATCTGTCCGCTAGTCATCTGTCTCCCTTCCCCTTCCCACCCCTGTCTGGGGCACTTGTGGAGCAAGGAAGGGACCAGGGACCTGTTCTATTTTTTTTTTTTATCACACTGCATGGTGCCTGGTACACAGTAGCAGCTACTTCTGGAATAGATGAGTGGAAGACGTGGGGTCATGCGGGCTGTTTCTATCATTTTCTCTATCCTGGAGAAACAGTTATGTTTGTATAACTGTACATATCCTTTTTTTCCCCAATGGGAATCATTTCATGCTCAACATCCTATTTTATAATCTGTACTCTTTCTTAACTTAGAAATATACCTCCAAAAAAATGTCATCAATATTCTTCTTCTAATTTTGGTGATACAGAGACATGGTTAAGTGTATGGGCTGCAGGCTTCAGACTGCCTGGGTTTGAATCCTGGCTCAGCTGTTTTTTGGTTGTGTGACTAAAGGCAAGTTACCAATCCCTCCAGGCCTCAGTTTCCTCATCTGTATAATGGGGCTAGGAAACGCACTGCTTTATAGGGCTGTCATATTTGGATGGACCTATACGAGTGGAGCACGTAGAACATTCCTGGTGGAGAGGAGTCACTGGATTGTAGTTGCTGTAATATCTTACAGAAGAACCTGAACGAATGTTTGGCCAACCCAATTCTTCCTTACTCCACACACTTTCACACTGGTTAGGACTTCAGCTTATAAAGTCACACCCTCTGCTGCTGTTTCATTACTATTATGGCTTCTGACGATAAATTACTACCCTGTAATGTTGTTCATACACAAACACACATTCTAGCAATTACTAAATAATTTATTATTTATACTTCCATAATAGTTGGTTTCTCTTACACATTTCAACATGTAATATATTGCCTTTTACAGCATTCACATTGTTTTTATCTTTCTTTTTTAACTGACTACTATACCCACCCTTCCTCCAAACCTATATTCTAGACCCCTTTGGAACTAAAAATCCCAAAGGGTACTGTCTTGGAAACATGATAAACTTCTGTTGTTCACTATGGAATATTTACATGTGTTTGTACATTTTGTCTGGAATCTGACAGTGAATCAGTTATGCCCATCATTTTGATTCTACAATCTGACTGTAGTCACTGGAGATCTGAACGAGCTGGAAATGTCATTCTATTTACACTCATCTAGGAATGTTTCGAGAGTTCTGTTTTCCAGGGTCTTGGATACAGACATGAGAAGATTTGTGTGTAGTATTGGGAGATGACAAATGTTTAGTTTAATTTTAGGAGGAGGGGTAGACAGTCTCTGCTCCTTTTAGATTCTCCCTCTCTGAGGTATAAAAGCCTTAACTGATGCTTCCACAAAGAGAAAGCACAAGGAATTCCCAGCCTGGCTTGGCTTCCAGTGTCTGAATCAAATGGGACCTTCTGATGATCTTGTCCTCCAGCTTCCTGCCAATGTCCCTGGGTTCTAGGAGGGGACACACTCAGATGATTCAGATGTGAATAAGTTTTGTTATAAATTTTCAGAATGTATAGGGTCAAACCCGAAGCAAAGATTCTAAATCTTCTGCATTTCATGACAAAGCAATCATACACTGTTCAGACTCTTAGCTCATTTTGAAGGAAAGGACTCAGCCATGTATTGTTTCCAAATTTAGCTTCTAAGCTATTTTTTTTTAATTAAGCTAATAGGGATGGCGTAACCATGTGGTAAATAGACATGACCCACTGAAGGCTCCTTTCTTAAAAAAAAAAAAAAAAAAAACACAGTGTCAAAGGAGAGCTGTTTGTGGGGACTCCCCACTTCACACCTGAGTGATGAGCTAAGGGAAATGTTTTGGAAACATTGGGAAGGCCAGTTGCTGGCCATTCATTCCAGACTTACCATGTGTCAGGCGAGGTGCTGGATATAGAGCGATGGAAGAAACTCAGAGGGATCTTATCCTCTAGAGCTTCCCTTCCATCAGAGGGAGTCAGAACACTTCCACATGAGCAAAGAAATCCCAAACATAAAGAAAACTCAGCAGTGTTCCCCAAGAAGGGGGTCAGGCTTCCTCAGACTCTCTCAGCTGGGGCTGCGTCTCCAAGGAGCACAGCTAAGCTGAGACCTGATGGAAAAGACGCGGCCCCTGAAGCCCTGAGACACCCTGAGCAGCAGCGTAGCCAGGAGGAGGCTCCGCTTTCAGAGTCAGCTTCTGCAAGGGAGAAAAGCCCCCGGTGGCTGTAGCAGAATGAACAGGGCCAGGACGAGGCCAGTGAGGCACAGGGGCACCCGATCCAGCAAGTATTCCCTGAGCACCTCCTCTGTACCTGGCACTGGGACCTCCCATCCCTCAAAGCCACCAATGAGTGTTAAGCCAGGAGGACCAATTCGTCCCAGTTTGCCCAGGACTTTCCTGGTGTGGGGGCTTCCCAGGTGGAGCTAGCGGTAAAGAATCCACCTGCAACGAAGGAGACTCAAGAGACATGGGTTCGATCCCTGAGTCGGGAAGTTTCCCTGGAGGAGGAAATGGCAACCCACTCCAGTATTCCTGCCTGCAGAATCCCACGGACGGAGGAGCCCAGCGGGCTACAGTCCATGCGGTCGCAGAGTCGGACACAACCGAGCACACTTAACTTCCTGGTTTTAAAGCTGTAAGTTCCATGTCCTGGAACACCCTCACGCCCAGAGAGGCCAAGACAGTTGCCCCCTTTGTGTTCGGCACCCAGGCACCACGTCCTCCGTGGGCTTTCCATCACCAGCTGCTGCAGTCCTCACAGCGTCATGAGGTACGATTCCGTTGCTCTATTGTTACTCCTATCCAGAAGAGGAAGCTGAGAGGTCACACCGTTTATTCCCGGTCACTCAGCAAGGATGTGATGAACCAGAGCCACGCCATGTTCTGTTGACTCCAGACACAGAGCTCTCAGTTACTCGCTGTGTCTTAAAATCCTCTGTGAGGCAAAGCCAGTTAACGGGGTGTGGGAACATGGGTGGCAGGGTTGCTGGTTTCTGCCTTTCTGCAGAGCAGCGTGCTGGGGGTGTCTGCCTCCTTGTAAGGCGAGTGTCTGCTCTGGGTGCCTGTCATACTTGACATCTGAGCATCTGCTACAACTTAGGCAGCTGGGATCCGACAGAAACGCTCAGGAGGTGTGCTGGTACAGCAGCTGCTTGGGGAGCCCTGGATGCCTGAGGCTTTGCTCCGAGGAATCCCTTCCTCCAGGGTGCTGCAGTCTGGGGAAGGCTTCAGGACCTGGAAATTTTTCTCTGTCTTCTTGTTCATGTCTAAGAGGTGTGTTTGATCGATCCACTGATGTGAAATGATTACTCTCTACCTTCTGAATCAAAACTCCCACATTGCCGTAGAAGCTCTGTGACCCAAGTTTTATGAGTCACAAGTTGTGAATGTGGACCCAGTGGGCCAAATGCAGCCGCAGCAATAATTGCGCTGTGGTTGTTTGCTGTCAACAGGGCTTTAAAGCTTCTGCTGTCAGTATTTTTAAATAAACATATTTTGCATTTACTGTAATTCGAGTTCAAGTTTCCACTGAAAAACAACAGAAGATCTGACAGTGCCGAGCTATAATCTAATCATATCTTTGGTGGATCTGAGCAGCTGTTGCCCTTTTAAACAAGGCATCTGACCTTCAGCTCACCACAGTCTCCCCTGCTCCGATCTGTCTCCCCAACATCTAGGCCAGCATTGCTTGAACTGTTTTTCTTACACTAGAGAAATATTTCTTTGGCCTTAGGTGGCTTTTCAGTTCAGTTCACTCGCTCAGTTGTGTCCGACTCTTTGCGACCCCAAGAGCTGCAGCACGCCAGGCCTCCCTGTCCATCACCAACTCCCGGAGCTTGCTCAAACTCATGTCCATTGAGTCGGTGATGCCATCCAGCCATCTCATCCTGTGTCGTCCCCTTCCCCTCCTGCCGTCAATCTTTCCCAGTATCAGAGTCTTTTCCAATGAGTCAGCTCTTCGAATCAGGTGGCCAAAGTATTGGAGTTTTAGCTTCAACATCAGTCCTTCCAATGAACACCCAGGACTGATCTCCTTTAGGATGGACTGGTTGGATCTCCTTGCAGTCCAAGGGACTCTCAAGAGTCTTCTCCAACACCACAGTTTAAAAGCATCAATTCTTCAGCACTCAGCTTTCTTTACAGTCCAACTCTCACATCCATACATGACCACAGGAAAAACCATAGCCTTGACTAGACGGACCTTTGTTGGCAAAGTAATGTCTCTGCTTTTTAATATGCTGTCTAGGTTGGTCATAACTTTCCTTCCAAGGAGTAAGCGTCTTTTAATTTCATGGCTGCAGTCACCATCTGCAGTGATTTTGGAGCCCCAAAAAATAAAGTCAGCCTTTTACAAGTGGGGAGATAAGGTCAGCACTGATTATCCCAACCCTTAGCCTCTTTCACATTTTTATTTTATCTGTATGGCCCCCAGTGTCATTTCAGTTCAAGTGAACTGTGGGGAAAAGGCTTTGACCTCCTAACAGATTTTTGGTCATCTGTAATTTACCTAGAATTTTGGATTTTGCAGCCTCAGTCCTCCAAACCATAGGAACCAAGTAGGATTGCGAACATTGCGTTTTACCATGAAAATATGTCCATTCAAAACTATAAATAAAACAATTGCCTTCTTTTACTACTGTTTTATGAAGTGGCAGTGTCACACCAGAGATTAAGGGAGACAATCATGTAGAGAAGAGGAGGCGTACCCAAGGAAAGGCACACGTGGTGCAAGTGGGAGAAAGCCTCTCACAGCCGGCTCATGCGAAAAGGGGGCTTCAGGAACAGCTAGATCGGGGCATATGCGATGGCAGCGCTACGTGGGGTCTTTCTCCCTTTCTCGCTCTTCAGCTCTCATCTCTGCTTTTCCTCTGTGTCCCCGGGTTTCTTTTTCAAGCAGATTTTTTTCCTAGAAGTGTTGACGGTTCCTGAAGCTCCAGGCTTTTATCTTCACAGCTTCCGGCTCAAAGGAAAGGGAACAGACCTCTCTCTCGCTTGTTTTGGCAAAGCTTTGAGATCAGCTCAGGTTTAGCTGTGTTTGGCCAGTCCGAACCAATCCCAGCAGCTCCGTCATACACAATGCTCTGGTTGGCCAGGTCTGAGTCACGTGTCCTTGTCCAAGGATGAAATTAGGTGTGAAAACCACAGGGAATAAACCAGAGGGAAGAGTGGTTCTCCAAGGAAAACCCAGCTTGTAGTTCTAGAAGGAGTAAAAAATGCTTGCCAGGGAAGCATTCATCAGTGAATGAATGATCAGATTGGTAAATAAATGTCCCCTCTGTGATTTCATACCATGAAAGTATTTACACATCTTTTCTTATTTTTTTCCATCTCATCCAGGACTCACAAGTACACAGACACCATCCAACCTTTGAACATCTCTGTCTGAACGTATTTATTCACCTGCTCCTGAGTGTTGTCTTGCCGCCACTAAAAATGCACTTTGTTTGAACTTGCTCTAGACCTCGGACCCCACGGAGAAGGTGGTCGCTCCGCCACAGCCGGAAGCGGCAGCTGCAGCTGCAGGCCAGAAAGGCAAAGAGGGCCCGTCCAAGGACAAAAAGGCAGCCGCGGAGACCAACAAGCAGAAGGGCAACAGGCAGGAAGCCAAAGAGCCGGCCCTGGGCGTGGAGCCGGCTGCCGCGGAGGCGAACTCGCTGCCGAACGGGGACAAGCCCCAGAAGAGACCCGAGAAGCGGCGGCAGTCCCTCGGGGGCTTCTTCAAGGGCCTGGTGGGTAGTCGGGGCGCCTCCCCTCTCGGGGGTTTTGGGCCCCGGCTGTGGGTCCCGCCTCCAAAGGCGACCAGCTGGCTGGCCACCAGGTGGCCAGACCTTTGCCAGACAAACCCTGAGCGCCTGCTGGGGGCCAGGGGCAGAGAGCCCGGTGCGTGCAGGTGCGTGAGATGCTGGCGCAGGGCGGAAAACAGGAGCTCCGTTTCGGGCCGTGGGCAGCTCAGCCAGCTGTGCGGGCTGCGCAGAGTACTGGCCCGCTCCCACGTGAGCGCGAAAGCTATTCCAGCTGTTCAGCCAGGAAACGCTGGACCCTTGCTTATAGCCTTCCTGGGCTGGTTTGCTGCTACAGTGCAGAAATGGCCAAAGAGGGGCCGCAGCAGAAGAGACAGTCAGGCAGCACGCTTCTCGGACCGCCTTGGAGCGCTGATGGCGCTTTGGCACCGTGATGCCCGCAGAGATGGTGAGCGGTGGGTAGACACTAAGTCTTGTTCACGCCACCGAGCCCTTTGTCTGAGGCCAGGCTTCCTTGCATTCGTCACCTCTTTAATGATGGCAACATCCCTTTGGGGTAGAAACGCTTCTTCCTTAATCCCTCCATCTTCCTGTTGTCACGAGACTCCAACAGTGGTGAAGAAGGGAGGGCTTTCCTGCCACTTTGCAAGGATCCAGTCCAGCCCCGAGGGCTTCCAGGCTGGGCACTTTTCCCCGGGGGTTGCCTGACCCCTCTCCTGAGAGGGCAATGCTAGCAGCAGGCCCGTCACCAGTCAGGGAACCATTGCCACCTCGTCACCTACGGAAAAGGAGCCTCCAGCTGCCCTCGGCCCCTCCCAGCCCAGCCTCCCTCCCCAGAAGCTACAGCGCCAGCCGCTCCCCACGTGACCTTTGCCCTCCTGGTGGCGGCCTTCATTCTGGCCCCTCTCTCATCCTTCTTTACCTGCTCGGATTCAGATAGAAAGCAGCCTGCTTGGTGTTACATGAGAACTTTGCAGAGATACGTTTTGTAAGCAAAGTAAACAGCCAGTACGGTTAGAAAGTGAACAGAGGGTTGATGGAAATTAGATCTACCTGGGGACGGTTTTCTACACCACCCCCACATCCCCAGGTACTGTTCTTAGCACATCATAAGCCAGGACTCGCCTTGTCTTAGAACAGCTCTCTGAGATACATGTCATCACCTTCGTTGAGATAAATGTCATCCCCTTTATTCTAAAGATGAGGAAACTGAAGCACAGAGAGTTCAGTCATTTGTCCAAGATTTCACAAAGCTAGAAAGGAATATACACAGGCATGGAGTTCGGGCAGCTCACCGGAGACCATTCTCTTACCCACCACCCACGAATACGGCGTATTTATTTAGGACAGCACCTGGCATAAAATGCTAAGTAACTGGTGATTGCTATTGTTGACATGACAGATCTTCACGTTCTTTTGTTATTTCCTCCAGGGACCGAAGCGGATGTTGGATGCTCAAGTGCAAACAGACCCCGTGTCCATCGGACCAGCGGGCAAATCCAAGTAAACAAATCTTCACGGCTCCCATCAGGTTCCGCCACCGAGATGTCTCCTCCCGACTCTGTTTCCCCCCAAACCCTCTCCATCTGTATATTTTTTCTTCTGATGGCCATCCCATGAAAGTCTGTCTCCGAATTAAGCCTGAGCTGTTGTATATTGAGGTGTATTATTTACGTCTCTGGTCCAGTCTTCCCTGGTAAATAACTAAAAAGATGGCTTAGCAGGTTAACTAGCCAGGTCTGAAGATGGGTCCCAAGCAGGTTTGGGGAGGGGCAGAGAGGACTGCATTCTGGTTAAGTTATGAAAAATGGCGAGGGGCAAGTAAGTTGCAGAAGGGAAAAGACTGCTGGAAGGAATTAAGCTTTGTAGTCAAGGCGTGCTCATCCTCTCGGCTTGAAGAGGAGAGGTGAAAATCCGTTTGTTTAAGTTCACGTTTCAAGGAGGGAGACCGTGGGCTGTGTGTTGTTGGGAGGTTGCCAATTTTCTGGAATGGAATGTGTGGGGAATGACAAAGGAATGAATAAGAGTTGTTTTTCTAATAGGGTCCTTGAACGTTATGGACGAGAGGGAAAAGATTGACTGGAGAGGACTTGACATGATTTGGAAAAACAGTTGCTTTTTGAGGCTCAGCGACAAGGGCGAGGATTAGAACTTCAAAAAAAAAAAGAAAACCCAAACCAAACCAAATAAAATACGTTGCGAGTTTACTTTTGCAACACTAGGGGGCGCCAAGGTCTCCGTTTTCCTCCTGCATCCGTGTCCCTAACAAAGATTTGGTCTCTGCAATCTTACATTATTAATGTTTCTCAGATGGCTGAGGGGCTTGCTTCATCTGTTCTGTCTGACACTTATCTCAAGTCTGTCTGTAATTTCCTAATGTTCTCAGGATGTGCTCTGATAAAACCCTCCCATAACCCCAGTTAATAATAAAAATTTACAGAAGATTATTCAAATACCTGAGTTTTTTTTAATACTTGTACAGAGGAGTACATAGGACCATGGTGTATTAAAATGTAGTTCAAAACCTAGCCATATGATTGACTGATATCATGTATACTGTATCTTTTTCTGATTTAATAAAAAAAAATACGTTGACATCTGAACGATCTTTTAATGTTCAGCTTTTAAAGCAGGTCTCGTCTCTCTGTCTGAGATGGCTTTATCTTCCATGTCAGAAAATCGATGCTTCCCCGTCTTATTTCCTCTCCCAGATCTTCCTCGATTTCCTCATACGTGGGCATGTGCACACAGATGTGTACACGTGTATATTTGCACATATGCATGTGCACACACAGATGTGTAACATATACACACTGCCTCTGGCCACACTGACAGAGCAGAGCCTGACACAGAGACTCAGTGCAGGTGCGAGCCTGAAGGCAGGCTCCCAGAGGAAAGGGAGGAAGAGGAAGACAGCGCAGGGTCTGGTCTCAGCTGGAGCGGAGTTTCGTTGGGTCTCCCAGGGGGCCCTGGAGTGTGACTCGTACCACAAAGTTGGTTCTACTGCAGGCAAGGAGGCTGGCCTCTGTCCCCTTGTTGGAGAGCCATGGACCACCCTGGGAGGTGCTGGGCCAGGCACGCTCCTACAGTTGAGCTGAGAAGCTGGGATCCCTCGGGCTGGAGGTTAAGAGTCAGTCGGAGTGCCCACAAGTGACACATACAGCAGGTGTGTATTTACACGCACAGATGCACACACACACTCAGGGACGTGTTTCCATATTTATATTCCGTATTTACACCCACAGATGCACACACACACTCAGGGACGTGTTTCCATACAGGGATAGACGGACGCACGCACACGTTCAGTCTTACACAGGCAAACGGACACGCGTGACGGACCCACGGGCCCCGCGGCTCTGACAAGGCCACTGTGTGTACAGTCCACTGCACTGTGGCTAGAAATAGCATCAACACCTGCTCCTGAGAAGTCCGTACCTTAGGCAAAGAAAACTTTGGCTTGAGCAGAAAGGCTTTTGGAAAATGTGTTCAGGACAAAAATATTTCCCCAAAAAAAGTTTGGGAGGCCCTTGGCTCCTAGGACCCGCCGGCTACCAGCTTGGACCGGCTGCGCCTGAGAGCCCAGCTCCCAGAAAAGACCAGAGGCTTTTTCCTTGGGGTGGGTTTGGCTTCTCCAGCCCTCCCGCCTGAACCTGGAGATTCCTCTGTCTGTGACTCACCCAGCGGAGAATGACCTCATGCTGCTTCATGTCTGCATGCTTAACTCGGCCCAAATCAGGGGAAAAAACCCTCTGGGGAAGACCTCAGTGGGGGATGACTTTCCCTCCATCATCCCCATCACAGCACACGGGATGATTCAAGGCAAACAGGCAGCCGGTCACTGCTTTGTCTCTAAACACTGCGGGGGTTGCCTGGTATGACCTTTGAGCTCTGGCCATGCCAGTCTGTTGAGAAAGGTGGCAGTGTTATTTGCAAGTTTCACCTCACTGCACACAGGGGCTTTTTGCCCTGATGAGAAATGTCTCCAGGGCGAGACTGACTCACTAACGCCAAAGGAGCCCTCCCACCCTGGGAAAAAAGTTTCAAACTTTTAAAAAGAAGTTATCTGCTGAGAATCTTGCTGCAGAGCATGCCAACAGTTTCCGTAACTGGTTTCCCATCCTCCTGGCCAAAAAAAGAAAGCCATCTTTGAATGAAATTGCTTGTTCTGTTTCTAAGAAAACTTAAGCCAGAGAGGACTCTAAAAATTATTGGGGAGATTCTAAAGCCAGTTGTAACCTGAAAAGCAAGTTAAAATTCCATTTTTTTAGTTTGGTGGGGTTTGTTTGGTTTTAATTGGAGAGCCCATTCCTGACACATTTGCAATAAATACTAATTTCCATGCTTCCTGTTGGGTTAGGGGTGAAAAGAGTGGCCACTCCCCAAGTGAGTGGGGAAAGCTCCGGGGACACAGATTCACAGAGGGGCTGAAGTTCTTAAAAGGGCAGCGCCCAGGAATGCCCTTGGGATACCAAAACCACCCACAGTAAAATGTTAAGAACACCCCAAAATAGAAAGAAATTAACACCTGGGGGAGGGGCCACAGGTGCCTTTTTGAAGCTGACATGCTCGTTAACTTATTATTTATTTTCAGGGGTACATGGACGTGTCTTCTCCTGTGTCAAGGCGTGGCCTTTCCAAGACTTGGGCTGTTGAGCTGAACTGGCCACCATCAGGGAAAACCACCACCACCACCAACAGGGAAATGCTGCTTGCCAGCTCCAGCCAACGGCGACCTCCGGACTGATATCCGTAAAAGAATTCATTCAAACCACAGTTGTTCTCAGCAGCCCCTGAGGTCTCTCATGAATTCATGCTGGGGAGAGAGGCACATGCCACCCAAGGAAAATGCGAAAAAGGGAAGGAAAAGAGAAAGAGACCGAAGTC
This sequence comes from Bos indicus x Bos taurus, assembly GCF_003369695.1. NCBI lineage: Eukaryota > Metazoa > Chordata > Mammalia > Artiodactyla > Bovidae > Bos > Bos indicus x Bos taurus. The sequence continues at coordinate 2,038,852 of NC_040088.1, forward strand.
CTTGTGGTTTTGTTGCGCCCCCTGCCCTTTAAACAAATCATCAGGGATTTGCACACACGCGCACACACACACACACGCACACACACACACTCTCTCTCTAACTGCATTGCTGTTGTTTGTGTGCAAACAGATGCACTGGGGTCCCATTTAATGAGACTCCAACAGGTTCGAATCTGCGCCTTGCTGGCTGCTTCTCAAAGTGCCTGGAAGAGAGCAGGCCTGATGAGCAGCATTTCTTTTGTCAAAGAATCCCAAACTGATCTTAAGCCTTACAAACCAGAATCAGCTCCCCACGCTGCCTGAAAGAGGAGGAAAGGAAGGTGATTGCCAGTATTAACTCACCCAAGTTGCAAATGCAGGGAATGGGCTTTGCAGAAATCTAAAATGATCCTTACCAGCTTTTAACTATCCTCTCAAGCCCTCTCTCGGCCTTTTATTAATAAAAAGGCAGTTCGCACGGTGAGTAGAATTTAGCTCCTCTCTGGTCTAGACCTTGTTCATTCTATCAGTGGAAATCAAGTGACACCAGCCATCCCCCACCCCAATCCCGGAAATTACAGGCTCCATTAGGAAGAAAAGGAATTTACAGAGCAGCAAATTCTGTAAATTTGTAATTCAGATCTCTAGCACTGGCCTGAAAGCCTGTCAGAATCCAGTCCTTGGCATAAATTGGTTTTCAGAGGAGCTTAACTCTTTTGTTTCCCTCTCTTGGAAAGCCACTCACTGGAGCCTCTTCACCCCCTGGCCCTTAAACTAGCCATTGCCAGTACCTGGATAGCAAATCAGGGCGATTTTATGAAAGTAAGGCTAACAGTTGGGCTTCCCTGGTGGCTCAAATGGCAAAGAATCAGCCTGAGATGCAGGAGACCTGAGTTCCATCCCTGGGTTGAGAAGATCCCCTGGAGAAGGGAAATGGCAACCCACTGCAGCATTCTTGCCTGGAGAATCCCATGGACAGAGGGGCCTGGCGGGCCATGGTCCATGGGGGCACAACTGAGCAGCTAACACTTTCACTTTTACCAAAGGCACATTGTCACACTTTACGGTTTGCAGGCTGCTTTTTTACTAAGTTATCTAAGTTAAAGCCGTGTGCCCTAACTGGACTTAACAGCATCCTCTGTTGTATTTCACTATGAGAGGGAATGGTGTGCACTCTATGGCTTCCTCCCCTTCCGAAGGTGCGCTCCTTAACAAAATGGCCCCCAGCAGGATCTGGCCATGATTGCATGCGATTTCTTCTCCTTGAAGGTTTTCTATTTAAATCTGGCCACAGGAGGGAGTTCCAAGACCTGGATCCCAGATCTCTAGCCTGGCCCTTTTCTCTGACCGCTGACCAGGAGGTTGGGCTGAAGCAACTCTTAAGAGTGCGTTTGTTGGGTAACTCCTAGAAAGTGGTTAAGTTTCACGATGAGAACTAGGGTAGGAGGGCCAGCCTGCTGAGTCCGTTGCTCCCTGTGATTCTCAGTCCCCCGAACAAAGGGAAGGTTGGTTATTGGTTGGTTTTTCCATTTTTATCAGCTCAGACTTAGAAGAAGCTTGAGAAGGGTAGTGTGATTGTAAACGGTTAAGTTGGTGTCACTGCCAAGCGTGGAAGTCACCCTCACACCCAACGAGAGGAGACGGCAAGTGACTTACCCTGTCAGTTTCCTCCCTGAACAGGAGAGTAAAAACAGTGCATAACTCGTGGAGCTGCTGTGAGCATGCACTGCGATGCAGCAAGGCAAACCCTTTGTGCAATGGCTGCTACATTAGAAACAAAAAAACCAGTAGCGGAGGGCTGTTAGAGCACAGGGAATGTTAGCACCAAGTCCCTGAAAACTCGTCCTCAAGTTGGCTAGTTATAACGACAACAGCAGTAGGGATGTTTATCATTCTGTGTGATAGGTGTTTTGTTACAACCTGGCTCTGATCTTCTGGGACTCAGCTCTGCCATGTCCCAAATGAGTTGACTTCAGCAGTGCGAGACAAGGGAAGTACAGGATCAGCGTCATCAGTTTTGATTCACCATTTCCGTGAAAACTGATGTTGAGAAGGTGACTATGATGATGCAGTAAGCAATAAAGCAACTGTGGATATCAGGATTTTTAAAGTTAGCCATTCCCCAAGCCGGCCAGGCCCCTTCAAGCTCCTGATGGGACTTGAGCAATTATGACGCCTGCCCTGCAGACCGGGGTCGTTAGACTGTGAGCCCGTCAACATCAGGCACCTTCTTGTCTCATTCACTGCTCTATCATCAGTGAACAATACCTGGGCACAGTAAATACCAAATAAATAGCGCCTGCATGCGTAAGTTGACAGCTAAGTATTTTAAAGCCATGTCCATTGGAGAGAGGGTTGCCTTATGCTCTGGCTTGACTTTAACTCCAAGTGTTGGATCACTCTCATCAGTCTCCCCTCCTCAGGTGCCCAGCTGAGTGGTCCTCAAAGTGTGGTTCCATAACAATCAGCCGCAGCTGAGAACCAATTAGAAATGCAAATTGTCCAGCCCCCTCCAGACCCAGGGTGGAGCCTCCCACCCTGTGCTCTCACAAGCCCTCCAGGTGGTTCTGATGCAGGGAAAATTAAAAACCACTGGTCAAGGTTGAGCTCTAACTTCACTGAGTGTCAACCAAAAAAAGACCAGTTCTGAACATGCAAAGATAATCACAGCTAACCTTGGAATTTACTATACAGGTCAGGTATTGTGCTTCACAAGAAGTCCCTTGTTTACTGCCCATTTTACAGGTGAGGAAAACAAGGTTTAGAGAGGAGAAGCAACTTAGCCTGCGGACACACAGGTCAGAGCCAAGGTTGCAACCCAACCAAGCTCTTCTTAAAGGCGTATTTTTGCGTCTGTGAGAGATACAGACAGACACAAAGATACCTGGAATATCAGTAACGCAGGGCACGGTGGTGCTCAGAGGAAGACTCTGCCTCAGGACTAACGGGGACGGAGCTTGGCCGTTTCAGGAGGTGACGGCTGAACTCACTAACTGGAATATCAGTAACGCAGGGCACGGTGGTGCTCAGAGGAAGACTCTGCCTCAGGACTAACGGGGACGGAGCTTGGCCGTTTCAGGACGTGACGGCTGAACTCACTAACTGGAATATCAGTAACGCAGGGCACGGTGGTGCTCAGAGGAAGACTCTGCCTCAGGACTAACGGGGACGGAGCTTGGCCGATTCAGGAGGTGACGGCTGAACTCACTCATAAAGAATGGCCAAAGGGGCTCCCAACAGAACGGAAGTGCACAAGGCCAGCGTTTACAGAGGGAGTGGCAAGTAGGTCAGCATGGCTGGAGTGAGGCTGTGGGGAAGACAGATGGTGAAGGCTGGAGAGGAGGCAAGACCACATCCGCAGGGACACGCGGAAAGGAGCCCGCAGTGAGAAGCTTAAACCTTCTCCTGTGGGCAGCAAGGAGCCAGGGAAGAGCTCTGAGCTGGAGGGTTACAGAATCGGATGTGTACTTTGGTTGCAGGTGGATCTAATGCAAACTCAATTCAACTAATATTCCCTGGATCCCTTGAGTGACCTCAACTACCAGACACCATGAAGTGTCATCATTTTACTTTAAACCTCTTCACAGAGTATAAGAAATACTCAGACAAGACCTCTGAATGGCTTTGGTCCTTGAAAGGATGCTTGAATGCTTATTTCCAAGTGTCATATATGTGAGTTTGGAATTTAGCCCCATCGTCCAGCTGATTACCCACATCTATGACCTTAGGCTGTGAGATCTTTAGTTACTTTACCCTAGCTTGCTTCTCTGTAGAATGCAAATAATCGGGGAACTTAGACTTGATGAGAAGAGTAATAAGACAACCATTCGTAGCTTGTTAGTATAGTGTGTTAGTTGCTCAGTTAGGTCCGACTCTCTGCGGCTCCGCTGACCGTAGTTCACCAAGCTCCTCTGTCCTTGGGATTCTCCAGGCAAGAATACTGGAGTGGGTTGCCATTTCCCTCTCCAGGGGATCTTCCTGACCCAGGAATGGAGCCCAGATCTCCTGCATTGCAGTCAGATTCTTTACTGTCTGAGCCACCAGGGAGATGAGACAACACATTCGTAGCTTGTCAGTAGAGTGCCTGGCAAATAAGCGCTCAGAAAGCACACTGATGAGGATGCCCAGGACACCTGCCTGAGGCAGAAGGCATGTCTTCTCTTTCAAGGGCTCCAAGTCCACCCAGTCCTTAGGACACCCTTAAGCTGCGTCCTTGTCTCTCCCTGTTCTGGTAACCTGATTGTCTGGCTCATCCAAGAAAAGAGAAAGAAGGGAGAGAAAACATGTTGATTTTCCCTGGTGTCCGTTCCATTCGAAAGTAAAGTAGAATTGAGGGGAGGGGACTCAGGTCTCCCTTTAATCTTCCTTGGTTGTATCTGCTTATTAGCCATGTTGCCATAGTAGCAGATGCTGTGGACGCCCCATTGGTCCTCAGCCCAGCTCTGAGTTCACCCACAGCCCTGATAACGTTCACGTCCATGGTCCCTCCATTATTTGCTTTTCTTCTTGATGGCTTCCTCCATGGGCTGTGGGAACTTGTTCAGTGCACATGCAGGATTCCTGGAAATGCCTGAAAGTTCACGTTTCCAGGGGCACCCTCAACCAAGGAGAGATGGAAGATGACACATAAATAGGTCAGCTTCTCCATATTTGGGGGGTCTTCTACATGTTTCCACAGAGGTCCCCAGCAAGAGCCCACAGTAGTAACACACTCATAAGTACACCCTCCCTCGTTCGTGCTCCCTGGGACCCATTCCCAAATAAACGACTTGCACGCAACCTCTCGTCTCGGGGTCTGTATCTAAGCACAAACATCTGTGTCTCCCTTAGGCTTTCGTCAGGGGATCTAGCTTTGCGCCAAGTAGTTTAACAGAAAGGGGGTTAATACGGCACTGGTTTCAAAGGTGCTGGAAGAGCTGACAAGGCAACCATGTGACAAGGAGACCACGCAGAGATGAGACCCAGAAGGAAGCCACAGCTACTATTAGGGCCAGACAGATAACAGGGGGAGGTTTGGTTACCAGACCAGGGAACCTGTGGTCCTGTGGGAAACGGAGAGCCCTGTTGGGGGAGGGGAGGACTGCCTGAGGGCGGCTGGGTGGGAGGGGGAGGGGATGGGGTGGGGGGGGAGGGGATGGGGTGGGGGGGGAGGGGGTGGGGGGGGAGGGGGTGGGGGGGTGGGGGAGGGGGTGGGGGGTGGGAGAGGGGGTGGAGCCTGCGAGGGGGAGGAGAGGGGCGGGAGAGCGTGGGAGGGGAGAGCAGGTTCGGAGGGCTGCTCTGCAGAGCCGCCGCTTTTGTGCTGATGGGAGGAAAAACTGTCTTGGTGCCAGGGCCTCCCACTGGCTGACCTGAGCGAGAAGCCACTTGGTTCTGTGGATCCTGGGAAAGGTAGTTTGAAGGCAAGCCTGGAAGGAGGACGTAAGAGCGAACAGGCAAATGCCCAGCGCAACCTGAGGTCCTGCTTTGAGAGAGAGAAAAAAAACCACCACCACCAGGGCGCGGCTTTGGCTAGGGCCCCACCCTCTCCCTGGATCTACATACGTGAACATGTATGTTGCGGTCCCTGTGACAGCCCGGCCCCCTTCGTCACCTTCAGGAGTCGACGTTAAGGATGCAGGCTCTGGGTCCAAAGGCCGGGTTGGAATGCAAAGGCACTTCCCTCCCCGCCTCGCTTCCCGCGCGTAGAGCGGGGCTGGCGGTGGAGGCCCCTCGCGGGTTGCGCGGGCTTTAAGGAGACACCCTCCCTGCAGATGCGCCTGGCGCGTCGTAAGGGCCTGATAAAGGTTCACACTTAGCAGCACACTGTGAGTTTGAACTGGCGTTTGGGTATTTGGACACCCATTAAAATTCCTGCTCGAACTTGTTTCTTCTTCCCTTTACCACTCCAGCCCCCAGCTTTAAGTCTAGAATCCGAGACTCTGCCTCCAGTCTCGACTGCGCCGCCATTAAACGACAAAAACAAAACACCGAAAAACGTTTCCACTTTCACAGAAGTCCTGCCAGGACCGGGGAAGGAGCAGCCCTTCCCCACCCCTCTTGGCTCCCAACCCTCCCTCGCAGCCCCCGCCCCTCCCTCTCTCGGCCACTTGTTCACAAGTAGCTTAGCAGTTTTGAGGATACAAAAACAGGAAATTGTGCACCAGTCCTGACTAAAGCTAAAAACGCTTGAGCAAACCCTTCATCGCACTGATTTCTTCAGCTCTCAGAAAACGAGGGCCTTGAAAAAATCAGGCCCCCTGGCCGAGATCTCTGGATTTGCTTAATCATTTCCTTTGCAAATGTGTAACTTCTTTAGCCACGAAGAAGAGATGGTGAGAAAGAGGGAGGCGGGAGGTGAAATGTTTGAAGTCAACCACAAGACAAGACAGGAAATTCTGGAATGGGGGTGGTGGTGGTGACGTTTCTTTCATTCCTCGGTGCCACAGCAGTCTCCGAGAGCAACTCTGGAAAAATGACCAGAATAGGAGATTTTTATTTTTTTGCTGTTGACTCTGACTCAGAGGGAAATGCGGGCATCTTCATTCAGGGGATGAATGGAGATCATCAGAGCCAAGAAGACGCTGGGTTGTCCCCATCTGCCCTTTATTTGGAGTTTCCCAGGTGGCTTGGTTGTAAAGAATTTGCCTGCCCATGCAGGAGACTTGAGACGTGGATTTGACCTCTGAGTCAGGAAGATCTCCTGGAGGAGGAAGTGGCAACTCCAGTATTGCCTGGGAAATCTCATGGACAGAGGAGCCTGGCGGGCTACAGTCCATAGAGTCTCAAAGACTAGGACATGCCTGAGCACACGTGCACGACCCTTCATGTGATCCAAGCAGCAGACACTTGTTGAGAGCCTATTCTATCCTTGTCATTTACAGATATGAGGAGGAAGAACAATTTTAACTCTACACTCTTGCTAATATAGCTGTGATGTATATAAAGCAGAAACCCCCGCATCTAGAAGGAGAAATAAATTCACAGTCGTAGTTGTAAGTTTCACCTTCCTTCTGTTAGTAACTAAAAAACAAGCCAACAAAGGCAAGTTAGTAGCAATTAAAAAAAATGGCCAGCACTCTTTATACACTTGGTTTAATCAGTTTATAGAACAAAGCAATCAATAACGGCAAAATATATATTCTTTTTAAAGTACACATGGAATATTTACCAAAATTGACATGTGCTGGCCTATTGAGTAGGTCTCAGATTTAGAAGGAGGGGTGGGCAGGGTTTGCTGTTGGATTGGATGTGAAGATCAGAGAAAGGCTGGAGTCAGGGCTAACATGGAAGGATCGGCGTTCTGAAGTCAAGAATGACTGGTTCACGCATAATTAGCATTTTGGAAAGATAGGAGTGTGTGTGTGTGTAGCACTCATAAGATAGGAGTATATGTGTGAATCAAGGTGGGAATGAACCTGTGTCCACCTGAACATGAAGCAATTATTCAAACTTGGTTTCTGGAATATTCCCAGAGTGAAACAAGCCCCTGGTTTTATCACTGTCTTCTCAGTTTAAGTATTTGCTTGTCTTGTGGACTGAGTAGGCATTATCTGTTTCAGTTTGGAATGGTGGACACAAAGAAATAACTCTTTACAAGTTCCATGGTGTTGACAAACACTTCTGAAAAAAATGAAGTGGGTGACCCAATTCCTGGCCTCCTTTATCAAAGAGGGATTGGTTTATTCATTGACCAATTGAGTATCAGTTGTGAGTCTGGGTCTGGGAGAGTGGTAAGAAAAGCAGAGGCCACTCCAGGATGGCTGGGGAGGCAGCCGCTTGCAAGGCCAGATATCCAGGAACTCTCACGTGCCCAGTTGTGTTCCAGCCCCTTGTGGATAGGTTTGAAGTAGTCATCAAGGACACTCTGGGACTCGGTTCTCCTATGAACCATCTCTGAGACATTGGGCTTACATAAAACATCTTCTCTCAGTCTCTTCACTGTAAAATGGCAGTGATGTCACTGATAATACCATCACTGTAGAAGTACCAGATCAAATTCACAGCCTGCTCAGGGCAGTGCCTGAGACTAAGTTAGCACAAAATCAGCGTTTTCAACTCTTATCATTATGCTGCTTCAAATATTTTTATCCTTTTAAAAAAAATACTGAAATCAAATATGCTTTAAAGATCCCCTGTGTTGCACAATATTTCCTTATAGCTCACTCTGTTCGTAGTGGTTTGGAACTCTTACTCCCCACGCCTGGACGGCCCTCTGCCCTTCCCTCTCCCTGCTGGCAGTCACTGCTTTGTCCTCTGTTTCTCTGAGTCTGTTTCTTTTTTGCTAGAGTCACTAGTTTATTTCTAGATCCAAATATAGGTGGTGGTGTGTATATATGTGTATATATACAAATATACCCTATGCACCATATATATTTGTCCTTCTCTGTCTGGCTTATTTCATTTAGCATAATGCTCTCTAAATCCATCCATGTTGTTGCAGATGACAAAACTTCACGCTTTATCCTGGCTGAGTAGTATTTCATTGTGTATATTTATATCCTGCATCTTCTTTATCCACCTCTTTTGGACACTTAGGTTGCTTCTGTATCTTGGCATTTGTAAATCATGCTTGTAATTATAAATCTTGCACTGGGACTCATCTATCTTTTCAAACTAGTGTGTGTGTGTGTGTTTCAGATATACACCCAGGAGTGGGATTGCTGGTAACTCTACTTTTACTTTTTTGGGAAACTTCCATGCGCTTTCCATAGTGGCTACACCAATTTACGTTTCCATTCCCACCACCGGTGTATGAGGGCTCCCTTTTCCCCATATCCTTGCCAACGTTTGTTAATTCTGTTCTTTTTGATAACAGACATTCTGACAGGTAGGGGGTGATCTCTCATTGTGGTTTTGAGTCGCATTTTCTCAGATGATTAGTGAGCGTTTTTTCATGTGCCTCTTAGCCATGTGCATGTCTTCTTTAGAAAAATGTCTACTCAGGCCTTCTGCCCACTTTTAATATGGTTGTTTTCTTATGTTGAGTCACATGAGCCATTTATATATATTTTGGATATTAACCCCTTATCAATCATATCATTTGCAAATATTTTTTTCCCATTCAGGAAAAGTAGGTTGTCTTTTTGTTTTGTTGATGGTTTCCCTTGCTGTGCAAACTTCTAAGTTTAATAAGGCACCATTTGAAATCATATATGTTTCAATATTATGGGAGAATAAAGACAAAGAACCCATGATAATCCCATCTTCCTGACTCAGCCTTATTTTTACATACTCCCTTCAGATTTTTTTATATAGATTATTTCATAGTTATGAAAGTACCTTGCAAACAGCAGGTGATTAATAAAATGCATATTGACTGCCTGACTATCCAGTTCAATGCAAACTATTTTGTATTATGCTTTGTTCATGTGGCCAAGTCACTTCAGTTGTGTCCAACTCTTTGTGACCCTGTGGACTGTAGCCCACGAGGCTCCTCTGTCCATGGGATTTATCCAGGCAAGAATACTGGAGTGGGTTGTCATTCCCTTCTCCAGGGAGTCTTCCCAACCCAGGGATTGAACTCACCTCTCTTATGTCTCCTGCATTGGCAGACAGCTTCTCTAACGGGGAAGCCCACTGGGGAAGCCCATGCTTTGTACACGTAAGCTCTATGATATGATGTGATGTTATAATCATCGCGTGTACATTCCACTTATGTTTTTTCATAAGATGCGTGGCTCTAAGCTCTATGGCGCTAGGACTTCTCATGTCAGTGTGCAAGCTTGGCTGAGCCACTTTTCTTTGCTGTACTGTCGTGCGTAGAATTACTACAGATCACTCTGCTTTGAACTCCACCACAGTGAGTCGTTCTATATATTGTGTTTTGCCTTTTTTGTAAATTTCCTAAAATGATCATAGACTATGGAATTAAACATCCCAAGCTAAACCTTCAAGCTAGCTGAACAGGAAGCCCCAAAAGATTAAGCCAAAATGGGACTCCTTCTATAAGATCAGGTTGTAATAAAATGAACTGCACAAGATGATTAAAGCATGTGTGATCCTATTTTCGTTTTGAGGTATTCGCTTTTCACTCTTTCAGAAAACATTGAAAACCCACAACTCCCTCCGCACAGATCAATAAAAGATATGAGTGTTTTGATGTATTTGTAAACAAAAGCAGCAGTACTTCCACTTTAAGCAGACACGTGTTTTTTTAAAAATGCTCATCAGACATCTGGTTAACCCAAAGGCTGGCTTTAAAAGGCTGCAGAGCGAGATTCTCGGCTATATAGTACGTTTCCTGAAGCAGAAGCCCCCTCAAATCTTAGGGTGTGTTGGGTGGGTGAATTTCTCTCTTGTTGCGCTGGTGGAACAGAGAGGAAGGAGCAATGACAGCAGTCTGCTTAAGTGAAGGCACTTCCCTAGCGATCAGAGACAGCCAGCTGCACTCGACGTCCGCTTGTCTCAGCAGTGACGGGTGACGGGTGATGGGTGAAGGCGAGTCTGGTGTCCTCGGGGCCTGCAACCGGGGGCATGGAAAGCACCTTTGTCAGGGGCTACCTTGTGACTGAAGGTATGTTAGCAACTAACTGAGCAAGGCAGGATCCAGTCCCTGATTCCAGAGTCCCTGGGCCCCACTATGTAACAGTACTCTCTCTCCAGATTGGTTGTTCTCCTGTTCTGGTTGACTCCAAAGTTCACTGGAAATGGAAAGAATGCAAGAGGGGAGGCCAAGGAGAAGGCTCCTGCTGTGACTTCTTGGGAGAAGATGGTAGCTGAGACTAGCGTCATTGCTGAAGAGGTGGTGAGAAGTGGCTTATTCAAAGGACTTATTTGAATAAAACATAACGGGATAATATCATCTATGTGGACGCCAGTCATATACCCATAAGAGGGCTCAAGCTCACTGCCTAGCAGGTGTTAGTCACTTAGTCGTGTCTGACTGTTTGCGACCCCATGGTCTGTAGCCCTCCAGACTACTCTGTCCATGGAATTTTCCAGACAAGAATACTGGAGTGGGTTGCCATTCCCTCCTCCAGGAGTTCTTCCCAGCCCAGGAATCAAATTCAGGCCTCCCACATTGCCTGAGGATTCTTTACCGCCTGAGCCATCAGGGAAGCCATCCTAGCAAGTAACAGTGCTCAGTAAATTGGTTCATTGGCTGGAGCCAACCTGGCTACCAACAACGGACGCCAACCTGGAACTGGGAGGTTTCACTTTTCACAAGAAAATCTGCAGGTCACCAAGAGTATCTTTCTCCCCAAACCATCCTTTCTTATTTCATCCCATGAATGACGGCCCTAAGGTAGGGTGAGAAGAAAACAGGTAATCCGAGAATAAAAATCTACAGTCCATAGGGTTGCACATGTCCACTCTCTGTATTTTATCCTATTTCATCTTCAAAGGAACCCAATGTGGTGGTGATCTTCTCACCATTTTGCACAGGAGTAAACAAAAGTACAAAGAAGTTGCAGAATTTGTTGGAAGCCGCAGAACGGTTAGGTTAAAAAAAAAAACACGCAAAGATTGCACACAGGTTTGCTTGATTCCAAAGTTTACAGGCTTAACCATGAGGTTGTTTTGCTTCCTGCCATGTTGGTGGGAAGAAGTGGGATTCTGCAGGAGGGAGAGAACTGTGTTCTGCTCCATCATGTTCATACGTATCCTGCATGTTCCAGAAGGATTCCAGGGTCTGTCCAAGGAGACAAGGACCAGATCTCTGCTGCCAGCCTGTGGCTCCAGCCCACTCAAGTTCCGTGTTTTCTCTTATAAATATAAGAACTCACAACAGCCCCCTGGGATGGGAGGGGCAGAGGGCTTGACGCTTGTCATCCAGCACTGGGGAAGTTGCTCATTTTAGGTCGTTTTTAACCGTGTGAATGCCCGACATTTGACATTTGGGCAAAAGTGGGGGAAAGTCCCCCAAAGGCTGCTTGGGACCTGCCTGTCTGCTTCTTCGCCAAACAGGAATCCTCCCTTGGCTGTCGTCCCTCAGAGATGATTTTCCAACGACGGTTTTTAAAAACAGTTCTTTTGGGGAATTAAAAAAGCAGTCCTGTTTTCAATAGAAAATTGTCGTTTCAACAGAAATGCATGAAAAATAAAATCACCAATTTCCCCATCACCCAGGGAAAAACACTGTTGCCAAATGAAAGCTTCCTTCTTTTTTCCCCTCATGCAGATAGACTTATTTTTGTAAACTGCAACTGGACTCAACTGCACATAAAGTTTTGTGGCAAGCATTTTTAAAATCAAACATTGGATTACTAGCATTTCTGCATGTTTTCCAATTTAAAAACTTGGAAAATGTGATTTTTAATAACCACATAAGAACCTACCCCACAGACTCTTATACGAACATACTTAACCATCTCTCCGCTGGCAGACCTTCCTTTGTTTCCTATTTCAAGCAACATTTTCTCCCCAGGAGTGTGTTGCCTTTATACAGATATTCTGGTCTATCCTACCAATCAATTTAATTTCCTATCAAAATCTTTCTAGACTTCTCTACATCAGAAGAGTTGGGATGCTGGTCATAGGAGTGATGTTGAATGAGAAGCAAACCCCATGTGAAAGGAAATCAAAATACCATTTTATTGAGGTTTTCAGTCACCCCCGTTAAAAGCCAACCAACAAAGAACTTTCATCTCCCCCACCCACCGCCCCCACCAGGCCTTTGGGTAGCCTTAACACAGCTCTTTCCCTTTGCTTTGATTTCTGCCCCTTAAACATTTACCCCTCAAGATCCTGTCATCTCTTTGCGACTCCCCGATACAACAGTCCTTGCAAAATGCCAGATGCATCTTCCTCCACTTTCATTTAATTTCTCACTACACAAGAGATCCAGAAAGGCATTTTCCCAGTTAAAATAATTAACAATTTAAATATAGATCCCCTGGTGACCACTTATCCCTCATCTTGGAAACTTTCTCCTTCAACAAAGGTATCCAGTGTTGCGAATGCTGAGGGAAGGGTAGGGGCACCTTTGGGTCCTCCACCTGCGCCCGCAGAGACTGAGAGAATGCGCGAGAGGAAGAGAGAAGAGGCCGGGTGTGGCTTTGTGTGGAAGTGTTTTAGTGTGTCTTATCTTTCTGAGTGTTTCTTGTGTCTCCACAGCTCAGATACACCATGGACCAGAGTTTATTTACCTGTAACTCTGCTGATGGACATTATTAGCTGGCTTCTGGTTCCTTATCATCACAAACAAGGAGGTGACAGAGAACACTCCTGAGTCTATCCGTCTGGGCACTAGAGCGCGACTTTGCCCCTCTAGGGGAAATACCGAGAACGCGGCCTCCAGGCCACTTGGTTGTCGTGGCTGTTCAGTTGCTAACAGGCGTCCAGCTCTTTGCGACCCCGAGAATGGCAGCACGCCAGGCTCCTCTGTCCTCCACTAACTCCCGGAGTTGCTCGAATTCCTGTCCACTGAGTCAGTGATGCTGTCTAACTATCCCATCCTCTGTTGCCCCTTCTCCTTTTTCCTTCAGTCTTTCCCAGCATCAGGGTCTTTTTCCATAAGTTGACTCTTCGCATCAGGTGGCCAAAGTACTGGAGCTTCAGCTTCAGCATCAGTCCTTCCAATGAATATTCAGGGTTGATTTCCTTTAGGATGGACTGGTTAAAACCAGTCGATCCAGACCACTGGGTGAGTCCTTCTTCCCGTTTATGTTCACACACGTTGACTAACACCTCTCCCAAGGTGGCAGCAGCAACCAACACGAGCATGTGTCTACATCAGTCCTTCTACACGGAGTTCTTCAGTAACATCGTGCGGCAATACCACCCCTTCTACTGCTGTTTCAAAACCTGAAATATAGTTGATTTACAGTATTGTGTTAGTTTCAGGTTTATAGCTAAGTGATTCAGTTATATATTTTTTCAGATGATTTCCTATTACAGTTATCGCCAGATACTGAATATAGTTCCCTGAACTATACAGTAAATCCTTATGTATTTTTACTTCCATAAAAATAACTAGTTAAGGAAACAGTCACTTGTCTCTCTTACGTACAGTAGTTTGTGTCTGTTAACCCCATACTCCTAATTTACCCCTCCACCCCTGCCTTTCCCTCTGGTAACCGTAAGTTTGTTTTCTATGTCTGTGAGTCTGCTTTGAATGCAGATTCATTTGTATTATGTTTTAGATTCCACATATCAGTGATATCATATAGTATTTGTCTTTCTCTGTCTGACTTCCTTCACTTAGTATGATATTCTTTAGGTCCACCTAATCATGAGAAACGCTGGACTGGAAGAAACACAAGCTGGAATCAAGATTGCCGGGAGAAATATCAATAACCTCAGATATGCAGATGACAATACCCTTATGGCAGAAAGTGAAGAGGAACTCAAAAGCCTCTTGATGAAAGTGAAAGTGGAGAGTGAAAAAGTTGGCTTAAAGCTCAACATTTAGAAAACGAAGATCATGGCATCCGGTCCCACCACTTCATGGGAAACAGATGGGGAAACAGTGGAAACAGTGTCAGACTTTATTTTTTGGGGCTCCAAAATCACTGCAGATGGCGACTGCAGCCATGAAATTAAAAGATGCTTACTTCTTGGAAGGAAAGTTATGTCCAACCTAGATAGATATTCAAAAGCAGAGACATTACTTTGCCAACAAAGGTCCGTCTAGTCCAGGCTATGGTTTTTCCAGTGGTCATGTATGGATGTGAGAGTTGGACTGTGAAGAAGGCTGAGCCCCGAAGAATTGATGCTTTTGAAGACCAGAACCTAAAAACCACTCACACACTGTGACTGTTTTAGTTACTTAACCAGCGTAGACACACTCTATTCACAGACGTCTTCCCTCTGGCTCAATAAATCTCTCCTCAAATCACTAATGAAGTTGAACTTCCTCTAGACGGTGTGCTTCAGGCTTAAGAAACTCCTACGGAAGCTAGTTCTCAGGAGGACCCCATTCAGGTCAGGTCCTAACGGAAGGAGACAGAGGGGCTGACAGACAAGCCACAGCGACTTCACGTAGAGCCCCAGGAGCACGTCCTGAAGCCCGTCACAGGGCAAGAATGCAGCCACCTTCAGGGAGACACACACACACGCTCGTCTTAACTAACTGCTTTTCTTCCTTGATTTAAGTATTAACAGTAGGCATGAGCCTTGTCTTGATATGTGGGACTTATAAATGCCATTCATAAAGACAATCAGTATTACTTTTGCAAAACTAGATAAAAAGGTTTTTTTAATTTGTTTTAAGATGCTTTGAAGTGGTGAAGCCTACTCAATGCCTATCCATATTATTCTGTTAATAATATTCTTATTAACAGAATATCAACTTTAATGGGAAGGGAGGCTTTAAAAACTTCAGCTTTAAAAACTACATTTCCCAGCTTCCTTATCAAGTAGACCTGGCCTTTTAACACTTCATTTGTGCTGGCCAATGAAAGCTCAATTGGTAAAGAATCCGCCTGCTATGCAGGAGACCTGAGTTTGATTCCTAGGCCGGGAAGATCTGCTGGAGAAGGGATAGGCTACCCACTTGGGCTTCCCCTGTAGCTCAGCTGGTAAAGAATCCACCTGCAATGCAGGAAACCTGGGTTCGATCCCTGGGTTGGGAAGATCCCCTGGAGAAAGGGAAGGCTACCCACTGCAGTAGCCTTCAGGCTGGTTTTAGAAAAGGCAGAGGAACCAGAGATCAAATTGCCAACATCCACTGGATCATGGAAAAAGCAAGAGAGTTCCAGAAAAACATCTATTTCTGCTTTATTGACTATGCCAAAGCCTTTGACTGTGTGCATCACAGTAAACTGTGGACAATTCTTCAAGAGACGGGAATACCAGACCACCTGATCTGCCTCTTGAGAAATTTGTATGCAGGTCAGGAAGCAACAGTTAGAACTGGACATGGAACAACAGACTGGTTCCAAATAGGAAAAGGAGTACATCAAGGCTGTATATTGTCACCCTGCTTATTTAACTTCTATGCAGAGTCCATCATGAGAAACGCTGGACTGGAAGAAACACAAGCTGGAATCAAGATTGCCAGGACAAATATCAATAACCTCAGATATGCAGATGACACCACCCTTATGGCAGAAAGTGAAGAGGAACTCAAAAGCCTCTTGATGAAAGTGAAAGAGGAGAGTGAAAAAGTTGGCTTAAAACTCAACATTCAGAAAACTAAGATCATGGCATCCGGTCCCACCACTTCATGGGAAACAGATAGGGAAACAGTGGAAACAGTGTCAGACTTTATTTTTCTGGGCTCCAAAATCACTGCAAATGGTGACTGCAGCCATGAAATTAAAAGATGCTTACTCCTTGGAAGGAAAGTTATGACCAACCTAGATAGCATATTCAAAAGCAGAGACATTACTTTGCCAACAAAGGTCCGTCTAGTCCAGGCTATGGTTTTTCCTGTGGTCATGTATGGATGTGAGAGTTGGACTGTGAAGAAGGCTGAGCACCGAAGAATTGATGCTTTTGAACTGTGGTGTTGGAGAAGACTCTTGAGAGTCCCTTGGACTGCAAGGAGATCCAACCAGTCCATTCTGAAGGAGATCAGCCCTGGGATTTCTTTGGAAGGAATGATGCTAAAGCTGAAACTCCAGTACTTTGGCCACCTCATGCGAAGAGTTGACTCATTGGAAAAGACTCTAATGCTGGGAGGGATTGGGGGCAGGAGGAGAAGGGGACGACAGAGGATGAGATGGCTGGATGGCATCGCTGACTCGATGGACGTGAGTCTGAGTGAACTCTGGGAGTTGGTTATGGACAGGGAGGCCTGGCGTGCTGTGGTTCATGGGGTCTCAAAGAGTCAGACACGACTGAGCGACTGATCTGATCTGATCTGATCTGACCCACTGCAGTATTCTGGCCTGGAGAATTCCTCCATGGGATCACAAAGAATCGGACACAACTGAGCCACTTTCACTTTCACTTTTCACTTGCAATGAAATGTCAGAAGTCATTGGGTATACTTCCTAAAAAGTTCCTTAAAGTTGGGGGATGGGATAGGGAGGAGCGGTCAAGTCTCAGCTGATCTCTTTTCCATTCTCCTTTTCTGCCACCTGAAAAACTATGTGACTAGGAGAATAAGACCCAAATTTTGCCTCTGAATTTCTTACTAAATGGAAAAAATAAACCTTATTTAAGCTGTTGATATTTGGGTTTTCTTCGATAGGTAGGTAAACTATATTCTGGGGCTTCCCTGGTGGCTTAGACGGTAAAGAATCTGCCTGCAATGTGGGAGACCTGGGTTCGATCCCTGGGTCAGGAAGATCCCCTGGAGAAGGGAATGGCAACCCACTCCAATATTCTTGCCTGGAGAATTCCATGGAGAGAGGAGCCTGGTGGGCTACAGTCCATGGGGTTTCAAAATGTCAAACACAACTGAGTGACATGCAAAGATACTTTGAAGGGAGGAAATAAAGGGAGGAGTAAAACATTTCTCCCTCTTTCTAGTCCACCAAAAGTCACCAGAAGGGGCTAATAAAGGAATAGCTGAAATAATATTACTGTATTCATAGTATTTTAAAAATTTAGAAAAGACAGAGGAATCAGAAATCAAACTGCCAACATTCATTGGATGACAGAAAATGCAAGAGAATTCCAGAAAAACATCTACTTCTGATTTATTGACTACACTGAAGCCTTGACTATGTGGATCACAACAAACCGGAAAATTCGTAGATGTGGCAATACCACACCACCTTACCTATATCCTGAGAAACCTGTATGCAGGTCAAGAAGCAACAGGCAGAACCGGACATGGAACAAGGGACTGGTTCAAAATTGGGAGAGAAGTCCATTGAGGCTGTACATTGTCACCCCGCTTTGCTGTTGTTCAGGTGCTAAGTTGGGTCTGACTCTGTGACCCCATGGACTGCAGCACGCCAGGCTTCCCATTAACTTATATGCAGAGGACATCATGAGAAATACCTGGCTGGATGAATCACAAGCTGGAATCAAGATTGCTGGGAGAAATATCAACAACCTCAGACATGCAGATGATTTCTAAGTGGCAGAAAGCAAAGAGAAACTAGAGAGCTTCTTGATGAGGGTGAAAGAGGAGAGAAAACAAGTTGGCTTAAAACTCAAAATTAAAAAACTTAAGATCGTCTGGTCCCATCATGTGTGCATGAGTGTTAAGTCACTTCAGTCGTGTCTGACGCTTTGCAACCCTATGGACTGTAGCCCACCAGGCTCCTCTGTCCATGGAATTCTCCATGCAAGAGTACTGGAGTGGGGTGTCATGTTCTCCTCCTGAGGAATCTTTCCAACCCAGGGACTGAAATCACGTCTCTTTTGTCTCCTGCATTGGCAGGAGGGTTCTTTACCACTAGCACCACCTGGGAAGCCCCAGATCCCATCACTTTATGGCAAATAGATGGGAAAGTGGACACAGTGACAGATTTTATTTTCTTGGGCCCCCAAATCACTGCAGATGGTGACTGCAGCCATGAAATTAAAAGGTGCTGCTCCTTGGAAGGAAAGCTATGACAAACCTGCTGCTGCTGCTGCTGCTGAGTCGCTTCAGTCATGTCCGACTCTGTGCGACCCCACAGACGGCAGCCCACCAGGCTCCCCGTCCCCGGGATTCTCCAGGCAAGAACACTGGAGTGGGTCGCCATTTCCTTCTCCAATGCAGGAAAGTGGAAAGTGAAAGGGAAGTCACTCAGTCGTGTCCGACTCTTCTCGACCCCATGGACTGCAGCCCACCAGGCCCTTCCGTCCATGGGATTTTCCAGGCTAGAGTACTGGAGTGGGGTGCCATTGCCTTCTCCTAGACAGTGAATTAAAAAGCAGAGACATCCCTTTGCCAATAAAAGTCGGTATAGATAGTCAAAGCTATGGTTTTTTCCAGTAGTCATGTACGGATGTGAGAGTTGGACCATAAAGAAAGCTGAGAGCCGAACAATTGATGCCTTTGAACTATGGTGCTGGAGAAGACTCTTGAGAGTCCCTTGGACAGCAGGGAGATCAAACCAGTCAATCTTAAAGGAAATGAACCCTGAATATTCATTGGAAGGACTGATGCTGAAGCTGAAACTCCAATACTTTGGCCACCTAATGCAAAGAACTGACTCATTGGAAAAGACCCTGAAACTGGGAACGATTGAGGGCAGGAGGAGAAGGGGATGACAGAGGATGAGATGGCTGGATGGCATCACTAACTCAAAGAACAGGACTTTGAGCAAACTGGGAGACAATGAAGGATAGGGAAGCCTGGCTTGCTGCAGTCCATGGGGTCGCAAAGAGCTGGACACAACTTAGTGATTAAACAACTGAACAATGTCCTGTTTCAACATTTTGTCTTTTTGGCCACAAATGCAATCCAATGTGAAATTTAGCAACCACGCATATAATAAATGGTGACATGAAGAAATGACCATCTGAAATATCTAAACCCAAATCTTTATTTCCATTTTGGCCGAAAGCAAGATGTTCCTTTCAGTGGTAAGAGGCTGTCCACCTCCCACTTCACCGGCTGTGTGACTCAGTTTTACTGCACTCCCAATGACATTCTGGATTTTTCTGTAATCTCCTTTCCTTAATAAATTCAAGATAGACCCACACATTGCAAACAGCTTATAATAGTGTTACTGTTTCTGGACTAAATCAGGGATGCAGCCCTGGCCAGTAGCTATGTCCATGGATAACTGAATAATTGCTTCAATTCCCTGCTTGTTTCTGAGAGAGTATCAGCCTGGCCTCTGGGCATGGCTGATCATTACTCATTGTCAAACTGAGAGTTTCAATGCTCAATGTGACTGTGTGCGCTATATCTGCTTTCTCCCTGGCAGATTATTTAAATACCATCGAGTTGAAGTCAAGTTGTCCCAGAGCGCACTGAATCTTGGCCCCAGAGGTCCCCATAGGAGCCCTTCCTTGAAAAGCTTCTTTTGCTATATTGTAATCTGTTTCTCAGTGAATATGTGATGATCGGATGCTTTCAGCCTGATTCTTTTTTCCTGCCTCATGTCCCCTGGGGATCCCGCTGCCTCCTTATAAAGGCCATGTGTATCTTATCTCTTCCAATGCAGTTGCTAAAACCAGAAAGCAGCCTGGAAAACATTTCCCTAAACTGTACTGTTTTTCCTCATTTCTTTCTGACACCTCCAGATAACTTGTTAGCATACTGTCTTTTTCTATCGAGCCTTGCCCCAGTGGGTGTTTGGGGACTGAATGACATCACCTAGGAATTTATAATTAGAAACAACAATGTTGCTTTCCAAATCTGTAACACCAGGAGACAACTGGAGAGATTTTAAAAGCTGTTGGTGAAACCTCAAAGGTAAAAGGTCTTTTCTGATCACATGGACACTCTGCCAGCTTTTAGGACACTACCAGGAAAGTGTTGGAACAGGCAGCAACCCTTCCAAGTGCTGATGGTAGTGCCATATGCCAAGGCGGACTCTCAAGACCTGGGGTTAGCCTTGGACACTGCACAGGAAATGTCACTGAGATCTCGGCTCTCCCAGGCGAAGCTGTTTCTCCAAGTTCCTGGAAGTCTCTGAGAAGTGTTCTGAGTTTATGCCACTGCAGACATGGGGCACAGTGACTTGATTACTGAGCTTTTATTTGTTCAGCCAATTCTTATTATGCTAAGTCACTTCAGTCATGTCTGACTCTTTGTGATCCCATGAACTGTAGCCCACCAGGCTCCTCTGTCCATGGGATTTATCCAGGCAAGAATACTGGAGTGGGTTGCCGTGCTCTCCTCCAGGGGATCTTCCCAACCCAGGGATCGAACCTGCATCGCTTATGCCTCCTGCATTGGGAGGCAGCGCCACCTATTAATTCAACCAGTTCTTACAGAGAGCCTGTCTTACAAGTCTTGTGCCGAGGACTTGGCTGCTGTCACCAGGGTCTGGTCTTTGGCTACGAGTAGCATGACCAGAGCTCTGCTGTCTAGTATGGTAGCCACTGGTGGGGGTGGTGTAGCTGCCAAGTCATGTCTGACTCTTATGGCTCCATGGACTGTAGCCCACCAGGCTCCTCTGTCCATGGATTTCCCAGGCAAGAATACTGGAGTGGATTGCCATTTCCTTCATCCAGGGGATCTTAATGACCCAGGGACAGAACCTGGGCCTCCTGCATTGGCAGGCGGATTCTTCACCGGCTGAGCTCCCAGGAAAACCATTAGGCACTGTGAGTGTGTGCTAAGTCACTTTAGTCATGTCCAACTCTTTTCGACCCTATGGACTGTAGCCTTCCAGGCTCCTCTGTCCAAGAGATTCTCCAGGCAAGAATATTGGAGTGGGTTGCCATGCCTTCCTCCAGGAGATCTTCCCAACCTAGGGATTGAACTTGTGTCTCCCATGTCTCCTGCATTGGGAGATGGGTTCTTTACCATAGCACCACCACTAGGCACGTGCAACCATGTTTAAGTTTAAATAACTTTCCCTGGCAGTCCAGTGGTTAAGACTCCCCCTTCTACTACCGGGGGCCCCTGGTAGGATCCCTGGTGGGGGAACTAAGGTCCTGTATGCCCTGAAGTGGGGCTAAAAAGTAAATAAATAAATTTAAATTAACAAAAACTGAAGGACAAAGTAATCTCCTAGGTTACATCTGCCACACTTCAAATGGTCAATAGCCACGTAGGGCTGGTGTTACCCTATTGGACAGCACAGATCTAGAACATTTTTATCATCGTGGAAAGTTGTTTTTGGACACTGCTGAGCTAAAGAGTCTGCCTTGCCTGGCACACTCCAGAATTACTTGTACTGATGTGTTGTAATCATTAACAGCACCTCTTTTACTCTCAAAGTGTCAATACTAATTTATGAATGGACAGGAAATTGGCCACCATCTCCTTGAAGCCCCCGCCCCCGCCAGCCTGGCGCAGCCACAGTCTTTGCCAGGCCGTCCCTGAGACCCCAAACCCTTCTCTTTGATGAACAAGTTGGCAGTGTCCCGCAAGACCCCTGCCTTCTCCCAGTTTCTCTGGCACCTGTGAAATTCAACATTTATTGACAGGAAGAAAAAAAAATCCCAGTAAAGAAATTTCAGTTCTCTCAAAGTGAATGATTTACTTGTAAAGCAGTTTCAGTTTTGGTTTTTAGTTCCCCTTGCAGAAAGAACTCAGCTTGACTCCCTTTGCCCTGAAGGGTGGGACCGGTCACACAAGAAGGTGAGGGGTGGGGAGGCCCCGCTCATCGCGCACAGGCCCCGCCTCTATCTCGGGGGACCGAGGCCCATGTCCCGCCTTTAACTCGGGGACTGACGCCAAGGCCCCGCCCACTGGGCCCAGGCCCCGCCTCTATTTCCGGGACTTCAGCGCTCAGGCTCCGCCTCTATCTCGGGGAGAGAGGCGCCCAGGCCCCGCCCGTCGCGTCCAGGCCCCGCCTCCATCTCGGGACCGGCGCCCGGGCCCCGCCCCCAGCCTCCCCCACTCCCCGCCCATCCCGCCCAGGCCCCGCCCTCAGCCCCCTCCACTCCCCGCCTCGGCCCCGCCAGTCCCGCCCAGCAGAGGGCACCTGCGTTTCCTCTTCTCCGTAAAGGCTACACAAGCGTGAGGGACACTCTTCCTTTCAGTGCGACTTCTTTGTGAGCAGCAGTCCGAGGCCCCAGATAGCACAGGTCGCTCTGAGGACACGGCGTCCGAGCGTGGAGACGAGAGCCGCGGGGCGCGGGGGGCGTGCGGGGAGCCGCACCCCCGCGGCGCGCAGCGCCTCAGCCTCCGGGGCCCGCGAGCGGACACCATTTTGCAGAACTGAGGAGGGAGGCCCGAGCCCTGCTCCCTGCGTCCGCGCCGCCGAGCGAGCCGGCCTGGGACCAACGGGCCGCCCCCGGGAGCTCTCCCCCAACGCCGGGTCCGCTCTTTGGAGGCGCCCTTAGCCCAGCCTTGGTCTCACACACCTGCCGGGGACCAAAATGGTGGGGACGCCAGGGGCGGCTGCAGGGACCAGGGCCGGGCAGTGCTTAGCGGCCCTCCCAGACCGCCCGCCTACAGCGCAGCATCTACCTGTCCGTCCAGCATCTCTCAGCCTTTCTCTACCCCCCACCTCTCCCCCATCTCTCCCCTTGCCCCCTCATCTCTCGCCTCGCCCCCCATCTCTCTCTTCCTCATTCTTCCGGCACATTCTCTGCAGGAGTCTTCCCCTCCCCACCACGGACGGGGACTGAAATCCCAGCTGATTCGAGGTCTGCTCTGGGACCCCTCAAGGCTACCAATTCATTACTGAGCATAGTTTATGATTTGTTTTTCTGTATCTAAGAGAAAGATGCTGAGGAAAGTTTGTGTTTGGCTTATTTTTGCCTCTTCTGGTGCCCTGAACATATTTATGAGGTTAAAAAACTCCTGTCCAAATGGATGTCCACTACTCTTTGTAAAATTCCCGGAAACATTTTGGAAGGGGTTTCTTGGTGGCAAACCCCTAGGACCAGTTTGTTATTTCTATTGGGAAAAAGACAAGCCTGCGGCTGGACTCCTGGGCTCTTGTAACAGCCAGTGATTGGTCGGCTGTATCCTCAGTTTCCTTCTCTATAGTATCTGCCCCTTCTGTAAGGAATAAGCAAGACAGTGCAGGTAAAGGGCTTCAGAAGGCACGTGGCATGGATTCAGTAAATACTAGCGAGTACTGGTTTATCCTTTCTTTGCCACGAGCTCCCTCCAGGACTCAGGAGCTTGGCTTCTGAGCATACATGCTTGATGGAGGAAGCTTTGCATTATCTGAACCAAGCAGTTGTGCAGGAGGGTTTGGCTCTACCAACTCCACAAATGCATTCTTGAATTTTATTAGCCCACCCCTGCTACACTGGAGAGGAAGCTGGAGTCCAGGGAGGCTGGGTGATCGTGACATCCCACAGCCACAGGCCAGAGGACCAGCGTTTGAACGTCCCTCCTCTAAGGCCTTTCTACATCTGATTACTTTTCACCTTAGGTCAAATTATCAGGTCCTTATGGCTGAGATTTGTCTTGCCTGCTTCTTGAACCTGAACTCAAACTGACTTAAGCAAAGTAGGAATTTATTGGCTCATAAACTGTGGTGTTGGAGAAGACTCTTGAGAGTCCCTTGGACTGCAAGGAGATCCAACCAGTCCATTCTGAAGGAGATCAGCCCTGGGATTTCTTTGGAAGGACTGATGCTAAAGCTGAAACTCCAGTACTTTGGCCACCTCATGCGAAGAGTTGACTCATTGGAAAAGACTCTGATGCTGGGAGGGATTGGGGGCAGGAGGAGAAGGGGACGACAGAGGATGAGATGGCTGGATGGCATCACTGACTTGATGGACGTGAGTCTGAGTGAACTCCGGGAGTTGGTGATGGACAGGGAGGCCTGGCGTGCTGTGATTCATGGGGTCTCGAAGAGTCGGACATGACTGAGCAACTGAACCGATAGTTAAAAAAATCTAGGAGTTCACGCATGGCTGGATCCAGGACCGGGGCTCAAACTATTATCCACCAAGTTCATCTCTTTCTCTGCTTTACTTTATGTTGGCTTCACTCTTAGACAGGTCCCCTTTCTGTAGTAGTCCCTGGTAACTTCACAGTAACATTCTCTTAGTTTTAAGCCCTAGTGGAGTTAAAGCACCTTTTTGCCAATGATTCCAACGAAAGTCTTAACTCAGGTCTTATCTGACCAACTTAGACCATTCATGAACAGATCAAGTGGCCAAACCTAGGAAATAATGTCCATCCATTAAGTCAGGATTCAGGGTCAGCCCCCCAAAACAATAGGATGGAAAAACTAGAGATCTTTTCAAGAAAATGAGAGATACCAAGGGAACATTTCATGCAAGGATGGGCTCAATAAAGGACAGAAATGGAATGGACCTAACAGAAGCAAAAGATATTAAGAAGAGGTGGCAAGAATACACAAAAGAACTATGCAAAAAAGATCTCCATGACCCAGATAACCACGATGCTGTGATCGCTTACCTAGAGCCAGACATCCTAGAGACTGAAGTCAAGTGGGCCTCAGGAAGCATCACTATGAACAAAACTAGTGGAGGTGATGGAATTCCAGGTAAGCTATTTCAAGTCCTAAAAGATGATGCTGTGAAAGTGCTGCACTCAATATGCCAGCAAATTTGGAAAACAGCAGTGGCCACAGGACTGAAAAAGGTCGGATTTTACTCCAAACCCAAAGAAGGGCAGTGCTAAATAATGTTCAAATTACTGCACAATTGCACTCATCCCACATGCTAGTAAAGTAATGCTCAAAATTCTCCAAGCCAGGCTTCAACACTATGTGAACCAAGAACTTCCAGACTTTCAAGCTGGATTTAGAAAAGGCAGAGGAACCAGAGATCAAGTTGCCAACATCTATTGGATCACAGAAAAAGTAAGAGAGTTCCAGAAAAACATCTACTGCTTTATTGACTATGCAAAAACCTTTGACTGTGTGGATCACAATAAACTGTGGAAAATTCTTCAAGAGACAGGAATACCAGACTACCTGACCTGCCTCCTGAGAAATCTGTATGCAGGTCAGGAAGCAACAGTTAGAACTGGACATGGAACAATGGACTGATTCCAAATTGGGAAAGGAGTATGTCAAGGCTGTATATTGTCACCCTGCTTATTTAATTTCTGTGCAGAGTACATCATGTGAAATGTCGGGCTGAATGAAGCACAAGCTGGAATCAAGATTACCAAGAGAAATAGCTATAACCTCAAATACGCAGATGACACCAACCTTATGGCAGAAAGTGAAGAGGAGTTAAAGAGCCTCTTGATGAAAGTGAAAGAGGAGAGTGAAAAAGCGGGCTTAAAATTCATTCAAAAAACTAAGATCATAGCATCTGATCCCATCACTTCATGGCAAATAGATGGGGAAACAGTGGAAATAGTGAGACACTATTTTTGGGGGCTCCAAGATCACTGTGAATAGTGACTGAAGCCATGAAATTAAAAGATGCTTGCTCCCTGAAAGAAAAGTTATGACCAACCTAGATAGCATATTGAAAAGCAGAGACATTACTTTGCCTATAAAGGTCCGTCTAGTCAAGGCTATGGTTTTCCCAGTGGTCATGTATGGATGTGAGAGTTGGACTATAAAGAAAGCTGAGTGCCAAAGAATTGATGCTTTTGAATTGTGGTGTTGGAGAAGACTCTTTAGAGTCCCTTGGACTGCAAGGAGATCCAACCAGTCCATCCTAAAGGAGATCAGTCCTGGGTGTTCATTGGAAGGACTGATGCTGAAGCTGAAACTCCAATACTTTGGCCACCTGATGTGTAGAACTGCCTCATTGGAAAAGACCTTGTTGCTGGGAAAGATTGAGGGCAGGAGGAGAAGGGGATGACAGAGGATGAGGTGGTTGGATGCCATCACCAACCAACAGACATGAGTTTGAGCAAACTCCAGGAGATGGTGAAAGACGGGGAAGGAAGCCTGGCATGCTGCAGTCCATGAAGTCTCAAAGAGTCAGACGTGACCGAGCGACTAAACAACGATAACCCCGAAACGACGTGAGCTGCCAGTGGTGGCGGTATTGGCCAAAGGAGAACCAGGGGGCTTTTTCCCATAGAAGGAAGGTGGATGCTCTGTAAACAAAATCTGTGGCTGCTGTGACACACAGTAGGTGCTCAATATACTTCAGCTATTAAAGGGAGCCCTTGACCAAAAGTTAGAGACCTTTGGGGATTATTGAAGCTCCAGAATCATACCGTTAAGCTGGTGGTTCTTTATCTTAAAATTCTTCCATCCATGAACCACACTTTTAGAACTTCTGATTCAGTTGATTGGAGTGGGGGTGTGCCCAGCACTGGGTGTTAAACGCACCCAGGAGAACTTAATGTATGGGGCTGAAAACTGCTGCTTTAAGCTAATCCATATGCTTGGCTGGTGCCCACAAAGCTCATAACCATGGCACCACCTCCTTGGTTTAAGACCCAAGGAATTGTTATATAATTTTATATATATAAGTAATGATTATATGTGACTCTTCAATGCAGAATTTGAAAATACCTTCACATTATTTCTTCCAATGCCCCATCTGCTGAAACAGGACTTTGGTGGCAGCTAAAAAAATGCAAAGTGGATCACGACTTGGGTGTGTGAGTGTGTGTGTGAGTGTGTGAATGTGTGAGTGTGTGTGTGTGTCCTTTGTGATTTTACAAAGCCTTGCTTTGGGTGGTTAAATCAGCAACACAGATAGGAACTTAACAAATGCTGAGTCATCCGCCTCTTTGTTATTTCAACTTGCTTCCCCTCTCCCCTACCTCATGTAAACACCGGATGAAAAGTTGTGGGTATTTGACATCACCAAGACAGATGGGTGGACGTCCTCTGTCTCCAGGGACAGTATCCTGAGAAGGATACAGTGTCCTCTCCGTGCCTCACTGCAGCCAAGAATGCACAACTTACACCTAATTGGACAATCACAATCAGAGGAACATTCTGTTACAGTGGGGCAGAGGGCAGGGGAAGGACTGCGGTCTTCAAAAATGCTAATCTCACAAAAGACAAAGAGAAGCTGCGGAAATGTTCCAGGTCCAAGGAAGCTAAACAAACGTGACAAGTAAGTGCACACCCTGGCCCTAGACAGCAGCCTGTGCTGGGGGGGATGTCAAAAGGAACAGGATAAGGCTGACTGATCAAAACTGGAATCTGGATGGTAAGGTAAACTGTTACATCAGGGTAAATGTATTGAGTTTTGAAATCTATTGTGGCTACGTAAGAGAGAATCCCCATTCTTAGCAAATGTATACATGGAGTATTTGAGAGTCAAGGGCCATGATGAGTGTAACAGTCACGAATGGCTTAGGAAGAAATTGTGTGTGTATGTGTGTGTGGAGAGAGACCAAACAAGCAAATAGAGTAAAATGTTAATAATGTGAATAGGTAAATACATAAAGGGAAAAAGGTAATCTACATTATTTCTCTATTTGCAACTTGGTGAATAAATTTAAATTATTTTCAAATTAAAGGTAGTTTAAAAGCTGGAGACAGAGAAAAACTATAAAAATAAACAGCATTCATTTAGTTGAAATGTGGAAATACACTTCATGACTCATGAAGATTAAGAATTCCAAACACACGCACACACGAACACACACACGCACACCCCATATATCAAAGCTCACACCTCGTACTAATAAAATGAAGCGTCCCTGTGTGCACCCATGATAATTCGATAGTCAAAATGTGAGGTTCCTTCCTAAACATTTTCATAAACTCCTAGATTATGGGGTTTACCGGAAGCTGCCAGATGGTACAGCCACACCCCAACGGTTTCTCAGGACTTGAAATTTCTGAAATACAGACTCTTGAAAGTCCCTTGGACTGCAAGGAGATCCAACCAGTCCATTCTAAAGATCAGCCCTGGGTGTTCTTTGGAAGGAATGATGCTAAAGCTGAAACTCCAGTACTTTGGTCATCTCATGTGAAGAGTTGACTCATTGGAAAAGACTCTGATGCTGGGAAGGATTGGGGGCAGGAGGAGAAGGGGACAACAGAGGATGAGATGGCTGGATGGCATCACTGACTCAATGGACGTGAGTCTGAGTGAACTCCGGGAGTTGGTGATGGACAGGGAGGCCTGGTGTGCTGCGATTCATGGGGTTGCAAAGAGTCAGACACGACTGAGCGACTGAACTGAACTGAAGTTACACTGAATGACATACAGAAATACTCCTTCTATTTAAAGCTCCCCAATGGTATTCACTGCCCTACAGAGTAAAATCCAAACTCTTAACCTCTGGCTCATGAAGCCCTACGGGCTTCCCAGGTGGCGCTAGCAGAAAGAATCCTCCTCCCAATGCAGGAGACGAGAGAGACGTGGATTTGATCCTGGGAAGAGGGAACGGCACCTGACCCCAGTGTTCTTGCCTGGAGAATCCCATGGACAGAGGAGCCTGGTGGGCTACAGCCCACAGGGAAGCAAAAAGTCGGACACGACTGCAGCAGCTTAGTGCACACACACAGGCACCTACACCTACACCTATAGGTATCTTGTCTTTATTTTTTTGGTGGTACCACTCAGCTTCCAGAATCTTAGTTCCCCAACCAGGGATGAAACACAGGCCCCCACCAGTGGAAATGTGGAGTCTTAACCACTGAATCACCCGGGTCTGAATCCCTGGTCTCTTTTATTTGTCAGGCTTCATCTCAAAGACTCCCCCATATTAACCTGATTTCTAGAACGTGCTGAGGGCTTTCTGACCTCAGGGCCATTGCATCCGCTGTTCCTGTTCCTAGAAAACTCATATCCAGTTCTTCACAGAACAGCATCCATCTTCTAAGACCATTTCAGTCTCAACTCAGCTGTCGCCCAGCTCTCTCTATTTACCATGGAAATGACCACTAAGTGGGTTGACTTTAAAATCCTTACAAACATACTAGAGAAAACTCACCCAAACATTCCCCACTCTGCTCAGTCTCTGGGCACTTCTTTTCTCTTCTGCCCCAAAGAGACCGTGTTAAATGACTCAACCCCTCACTTCTTTGGGGTTATCACCTCCTCAGAGAGTTCTTCCATCACTGTTCTTTCCTTTGCTTTATGTTTTTCTCTATTTGAAATATTTATGATTTATTTAATTGGAGTATAATTGCTTTACAGTGTTGTGTTAATTTCTGCTGGGCAACAACATGAATCAGCTCTAGGTACACATATCTGCTCCCTCTTGAGCCTCCCTTCCGTTATTCCGCCGATCCCACCCCTCCGCGTCATCACAGAGCACAGAGCCGAGCTCCCTGTGTTATAGAGCAGCGTCCCACTAGCTGTCTAGTTATCATGAACTGAAGTGAAAGTGAAAGCTGCTCAGTCCTGTCCGACTCAGTCCGTGGACTTCTCCAGGCCAGAATCTTGGAGTGGGCAGCCTTTCCCTTCTCCAGGGGATCTTCCCGACCCAGGGATCGAACCTGGGCCTCCTGCGCTGCAGACGGATTATGATAGTGTTCATGTCAGTCCTGCTCTTTCAATTCCTCCCGCCCTCTTCTCCCCTCGCCCACCATGTGCACAAGTTAATCCTGCTTTATTTTTCTTCATAGCATTTATTACTGTCTGACCACACACACAGCGTATATATCTGACAAATATAATCTACATATTTTTCTGCTTATCAGTACAACTTGCCAACCCCAAGCCTCCAATGGACTGTAAACTCCACGAGGGCAGAAAGTTTGTGTGTTTTTTATCACCACTAAATCCCAGGAGCTAAAGCAAGCCTGGTATAATGGTCACTCTAAAATTTTTCTTGAATAAATCGGTGAACAAACGAGCAGGACTGGATACAGAGCTGGCACTCCATAAGTGAATGTAGAAAAAAAAAAGTAGGAAAAAAAATAAGTGAATGTAGAAAAGAAGAAGAAAAGTGGAAGAGTCCAAGTGCCTGAATTCAAGACTTAATATTAAAGCTACAGTAACCAAGACAAGATTTTTATTGATGTAAGAAGAGATTTGTAGGTTAATGGAACATCCAGAGAAATGCCCACAAAAATATGGTCAGTTGATTTATAAAAAGGCATCAACTTAATTTAATGGAGAGGTGATAGGCTTTTTGACGAACAATGCTATTGGATATCCACATGAAAATAACAATGAACCTTGACCTTTCCTCAGAGTATACATGAAAAATTAGTTTAAAATGGACCAAAGAGCTAATGGACCTAAACATGAGAGAGAAATTTATAAAACTTTTAGGAGAAAAGTCTTTACAACCTTCAGTTCAGTTCAGTTCAGTCGCTCAGTCATGTCCGACTCTTTGCGACCCCATGAATCGCAGCACGCCAGGCCTCCCTATCCATCACCAACTCCCGGAGTTTACCCAGACTCACGTCCATCGAGTCGGTGATGCCATCCAGCCATCTCATCTTCTGTCCTCCCCTTCTCCTCTTGCCCCCAATCCCTCCCAGCATCAGAGTCTTTTCCAATCAGTCAACTCTTCGCATGAGGTGGCCAAAGTACTGGAGTTTCAGCTTTAGCATCCTTCCTTCCAAAGAAATCCCAGGGCTGATCTCCTTCAGAATGGACTGGTTGGATCTCCTTGCAGTCCAAGGGACTCTCAAGAGTCTTCTCCAACACCACAGTTCAAAAGCATCAATTCTTCGGTGCTCAGCCTTCTTCACAGTCCAACTCTCACATCCATACATGATCACAGGAAAAACCATAGCCTTGACTAGACGAACCTTTGTTGCCAAAGTAATGTCTCTGCTTTTGAATATGCTATGTAGATTGGTCATAACTTTCCTTCCAAGGAGTAAGCGTCTTTTAATTTGGCAAATATTCCTTGAGGTACAAAATCTTTCATATAAAAGAAAAAAATTGATAAATTAATCATCATAAAAATTAAAAACTTGATCTTCAAAAGACCCTATTCAGTTCAGTTCAGTCACTCAGTCGTGTCCTACTCTTTGTGACCCCATGAACCACAGCACGCCAGGCCTCCCTGTCCATCACCAACTCCCAGAGTCCACCCAAACCCATGTCCATTGAGTCAGTGATGCCATCCAGCCATTTCATCCTCTGTCGTCCCCTTCTCCTGCCCTCAATCTTTCCCAGAATCAGGGTCTTTTCCAATGAGTCAGCTCTCTGCATCAGGTAGCCAAAGTATTGGAGTTTCAGCTTCAGCATCATTCCTTCCAAAGAAATCCCAGGGCTGATCTCCTTCAGAATGGACTGGTTGGATCTCCTTGCAGTCCAAGGGACTCTCAAGAGTCTTCTCCAACACCACAGTTCAAAAGCATCAATTCTTTGGCACTCAGCTTTCTTTATAGTCCAACTCTCACATCCATATATGACCACCGGAAAAACCACAGCCTTGACCAGTCGGACCTTTGTTGGCAAAGTAATGTCTCTGCTTTTGAATATGCTGTCTAGGTTGGTCATAACTTTCCTTCCAAGGAGTAAGCGTCTTTTAATTTCATGGCTGCAATCACCATCCACAGTGATTTTGGAGCCCAGAAAAATAAAGTCTGACACTGTTTCCACTGTTTCCCCATCTATCTGCCATGAAGTGATGGCACCAGATGCCATGATCTTCGTTTTCTGAATGTTGAGCTTTAAGCCAACTTTTTCACTCTCCTCTTTCACTTTCATAAACAGGCTCTTAAGTTCTTCTTCACTTTCTGCCATAAGGGTGGTATCATCTGCATATCTGAGGTTATTGATATTTTTCCCAGCAATCTCGATTCCAGCTTGTGCTTCCTCCAGCCCAGTGTTTCTCATGATGTACTCTGCATATAAGTTAAATAAGCAGGGTGACAATATACAGCCTTGACGAACTCCTTTTCCTGTTTGGAACCAGTGTGTTGTTCCATGTCCAGTTCTAACTGTTGCTTCCTGACCTGCATACAGGTTTGTCAAGAGGCAGGTTAGGTGGTGTGGTATGCCCATCTCTTTCAGAATTTTCCACAGTTTATTGTGATGCACACAAAGGCTTTGGCATAAAGCAGAAAAAGACCCTTTAAGAAAATGAAAAACAAGCCACACGTGGGGAAAATATTTGCAAAACATATATCTGAGGAAAGACTTGAATCTAGAACACATAAAGAATGCCTGTATTCTAGATATAGGAGTAGTAAGAAGACATTTTTTCCCCAATGGGAAAAATGTTTAAGCAGACGCTTCACCAAAGAAGGAATAACAACATCAAAGAAACACATGTACAGATACTAAGCATCATTCGTCATTGGGAAATACACATTGAAACCACAATGCACATTACCACACACCTGCTATAATGGTTAAAAGTTAAAGATTGATAATCCAGTGGCCGGCAAAGATGCAGAGCAGTTGGACATTCCCTACAGGGCCGATAGGAATGCAAAATGGTGCGGCCACATCGTCTAATGGTTTACTGATTCTTTAAAGTGAAACGTACTCTTAGCTTGGGACCAAAAGTTAAAGATTGATAATCCAGTGGCCGGCAAAGATGCAGAGCAGTTGGACGTTCCCTACAGGGCCGATAGGAATGCAAAATGGTGCGGCCACATCGTCTAATGGTTTACTGATTCTTTAAAGTGAAACGTACTCTTAGCTTGGGACCCAGCAATCCCACTCCAAGGTGTTACCAAGGAGAAATAAAATCATGCGTCTATACAAAAACGTGTGCTCAATCTTTCATAGCCGTTCTCTTTATAATAGCCCCGAAGTGGAAATAACCCAGTGTCCATTTACTGATGAGTGAATAAACAAATCGTCGTACCTCCCTATAATGGAATATTACACAGCAGAGTAAGGGGAGGGATTACTAATACACTCAAGAACAAGGGTGAATCTCAAAAACGTGTTCAGTGAAAGTATGTAATTCGTTTATGTGAAATTCTAGGGCAGGCAAAGCTTTGGAAACAGAAAGCAGATCAGTGCTGGCTAAAGGCTGTAGTGGTGATTGGAGGGTCGTATGTCTTGGTCAGAATTCAAATCAATGATTAACACAGGTGCATTGCATTCTGTGTATGATGCCCCAGTAAAACACAAGCATGCTGGATGAAGAAAGCAACGTATTACTATCAAGTGTGATATTTCTTCACTTTCCACCTCCAGAAAGTGCCAGCCTCAGCAGCCACTGCTTGTCTGCGTCCACATTCTTGTGGAGCTGCTGGGTCACCATAACCTCCTCTGGTGTTGCCAGAGGACAGATAATAACGATGACTAATGTTCCCGTGGTGAGCCAGGCGCTGAGGCTGGCCTCCTCATCCATAAAATGGGATCGTTGCAGTGCCTGCCCCATCGGCTTGTTTGGAGGAAGGTGAGAGGAAGTCATCGTATTAAGTATGACTTGGTTGATGCTCAGCAAATATTAGCAAGCACCATACAAATTATAGGCTGGGCACATATTAATATTAATGTGCCCGGTCCTGGACTTAAGCTCTTTGGAGACATGATTCCATTTCACCCTCACAGGGCAGGGCTTCTTCTGAGTTTCCTCTTACAGATCAGACGGAAGATCAGAGCAGAGAGGGGATAAAAGTTTACACAGCTGATAAGTGATCAGAGTTGGGATTCAAATCCAGACCTGCCTGACGGCACGCTCAGAAGTGCTGCAGGAATCCAGTTCTGATCATCGCTGCTCTCCTTCTCTTCTTTAGCTTCTGTTCTTGACTCACCAAGGAGTCCTGTATCATTAGATCCTCCAATGACCCCTCTGGCCACTGAGTCCTCTGCCCACCTCTGTGGCACATCCTTTCTTAGTGTCTTGCTAAAAGAACATCAAATTAGCTGGGAAGCAGTGGTCATTCAAAGAGCCTTCCCGGACCTCTCTCCATGTCCTTTCACTGCTGTGTTTCGTCATCGCATTTACCCTCTCAGTATAGTGTCAGTTTTGCATAGTATCTTTTTTGCAGGCTGTCAACACACACACACACACACACACACACACACACACACACACTTCCTGATCCTTATCACCCACCCCGCTGGCAAAGGCTGAATCTGTGTGGAATGTTGTTTTTTTTTTTTTCTCCTGCCCCTAGTACTTAGATTCTTCACAAGAAACTGGTGTAATCATAAAACTTTAGAAGGAACTTGTAAGGCCCTCATCCAGTGCTTTTTCATAGATGGGGAAATCCAGAGAGGTTAAATGACTTCCCCAAGACCACACAGCTGGTTGGAACAAAGCCACAGAGCAAGCGTTGGGTTCCTCTGGGCTCCCATCGAGTGGCGGTTCTGCTGCTCCTCCCTGCTCTCACCTCCAGGCCTAAGAAGGCAAGAGGCACAAGACACAACTGAGTCATTCTTAATCTCAGTTTTTAAAATTATTTTAATAATTTGAAAACTATGAGAGTGAGATGGAGGGCTGGAGCGAGGTGTCTAAGGGACATTTGAACACCACCACCTGTGCCCCATCCAGAGACCATGCTGGCTGTAGTTCATTCTGAGATATGGTGTCTTACAAACCCTGCAATGCTGTACACAACGCAACGTCACTGTGGTGGACAGTAATTAGTGTGTTTGTTACTAATACTAATACATAATTAGTATTCAAGTTCTTATTTCATTCACTGTAGACATTGAAAATATTCCCTAATTTTTGGTGGCCTTTGTCAGTTCTTCATTTTTATTTCTTGAGATGCTGGAAGTCTCATCAAACAGGCACAGGCTGGGCCTCTCCCAGACTCTCTGTGGTCCCAAGTCCCATACCTCTTTAGTGTCCACATTCTTCAAGATAGATTCCCATCAAACTCACTCCTGGGGGGCACACAGCTCTCTGGAAGGCTTCAAAAGACAGACAGTCTTCTCAGGCACAAGCTCTAACAGGAGGTGATGGTTATGCAACTGGCTTACACAATTTCCCTTTTGCATCTCTAGACATCTCAGCCTCGTCCCTGGTTGTGCGCTGTGGATGACTTGGCGTGAAGCATTATCTTTACAAGAAAAACAAGGCCTGTTCCCCTGGTGACGAAACCAGCACTCCCTCAGTGGGCAGCTGTGGGAAGTGGGTGCCGGTTATGCTCAGGCCTCGAGATTACAAGGCAACATCCCACATGTCAGAGCATTACGTAGAGGCCCACTGGGGATAGATATTTGGGAGTGTGTGTGTGTCATAAACTCAAAATCTGGGTGAAGAGCCAGCCCAAAGTGGCAGAAAGAATGATTAGCCAACCAGTGACTCAAAGGGTGAGTGTGTATTTCTGGGATGAAAACTGATTGTTTAAGAAATTCTTTGTAGTCATCACAGATATCAGTGTTTGACAGCACTGACTGGTCCCAACTTACGCCAAAAATGACTGTCAGTAGCAGTCAGAATACCATTCCGTTTCCCCTTGAACAAACTATGGCTGAAGCAGCCCAATTTCTTAGAATGAAAGTCTGTCCTTAGCACTTAATTCTTGTGGATTTCCTCTGTTGCAGAATTTGGTTACTAACCAAGATAAGCATTTACCTCTCCATTTGGAGTTCAGATCAGATGGAGGAGGGTGTAATAGCAAGACCACTGCAGCCGCAAGCAACAGCAGCATCTGTCAATCTGCTTTAGGAATAAAAAGGAATTCATTGTTGTCGTCACTGACACATCCAGATTGACTTCTGACTTCGGGCACAGCTGGGTCCAGGCATCCGGTGTAGTCAGCAGGCGCACGCCATTCTGCATTTCTCGGCTCTCTTTTCCTCTATGTTGTTGTCATCTTCAGGTAGACTCCTTCCATTGGACTGGACAGTGGTCATCTCTAGCTTCAGGCCTAAACGATCCTCATGGCTGGCGAGTCCAAAGTAAACACATGTGAACACACACCTGTCCTAAGACCTCTAACAAAAGTCCCAGGTGCGAATCTGACTGACCACATGCTTGAGGCACATACACAATCCAGAACGCATGCTTTCTTAGCTGGCCATTCCATGCATATCCAGTTGTTTAGCACTACAAACCAGGAAAAAAAATGTGAGTGTTAGCTGCTCAGTAGTGTCCAACTCTTTATGACCCCATGGACTGTAGCCCACCAGGCTCCTCTGTTCATGGGATTCTCCAGGCTAGAGTACCGGAGTGGGTAGCCATTCCCTTCTCCAGGGGATCTTCCCCACCCAGAGAGCGAACCCAGGTCTCCTGCACTGCAGGCAGATTCTTTATGACTGAGTCACCAGGGAAGCCCTTTTTAAAGCAGACTGACAAGTCAGTTCTTTTCTAGGTCTCCTTAGACATTCATGTAAGGTTACTCTGGAGTAGAGAGGTGACTATGTCTTTGAACACCAGATGCACTATAGTTGGCTTATCTCTAGGAGCCACCGTCTAAGAAAACACTATGAATCTGTAGACCGTGTTTATACCCCAAGGAGCCAGGGGGCTCTCCCTTCCTCTGGGAAGAACAGGCATGTCCTCCCAGCGCAAGTTCCCTTGAGCTGGAACCACCATCTCCAGCATCACACACACTGTCATTTGCTCCCCCTGTGACTATCCCTGGCCAAGCTGGGGTCAGAATGATGCAACGCCTCTACATTGAGGAGAAGACTGTGAGAGAAGTAAGAGAGGGGAAAAGGCTTGAGTGAACTCTGAATTTCTATCTGCCACTCTGCTCCAGGAGAAGGCAATGGCACCCCACTCCAGTACTCTTGCCTGGAAAATCCCATGGAGCCTGCTGGGCTGCAGTCCATGGGGTCACTAGGAGTCAGACACGACTGAGTGACTTCACTTTCACTTTTCACTTTCATGCATTGGAGAAGGAAATGGCAACCCACTCCAGTGTTCTTGCCTGGAGAAACCCAGCGACAGAGGAGCCTGGTGGGCTGCCATCTATGGGGTCGCACAGAGTCGGACATGACTGACAAGACTTA
The DNA here is from genome assembly GCF_003369695.1 of Bos indicus x Bos taurus. Lineage (NCBI taxonomy): Eukaryota > Metazoa > Chordata > Mammalia > Artiodactyla > Bovidae > Bos > Bos indicus x Bos taurus. The sequence goes on from NC_040088.1 coordinate 2,075,863, forward strand.
GCAGCAGCAGCAACAACTCTGCTCCATGCCAGCAACACAGAGCCTCCTTTTGTGGGTAAAACCAATCCTTGCCCTGAGCACTTGGTTCCTGAAGCTGGAGGCCAGGGGATCCTGCTGGCAGTCCTGAGTCCAGGGAGCCAACAGGTCCAGCACTAGGCCAGGAAAAAGAGTCAAAATGACGTTTCTACTCTGCCTCCTTCCTTTAGAAGGAAACTGTCCCTGACGTGGGTGCTTCATCTTAATAAGTCATATGCAGTAGACTTCAGGCCTTGAGAAAATCTTAGCACTGGCTAACTTGACCAGCAATAACAGAATTTCTTGGAGCCCCCAAAAAACTTTGATGTATGAATTCCCACTTTCATTCCTGCACCCCCCCCTCCTCTTAGCCTTTAATACATTTTTGTAAATGATGATAAAATTTTTTAAAAAACAGAGAGTGAAGCCCTCCTGGAGATCCTGCCCAGTCCTTTTTTTTTTTTTTTTTTTTTTAAGTTTACAGTAGTCAGAATCACAGTTGAGGGTTAGGATATTCATCCAAACCAAATCTAAGCTCTTTTCATCCTAGGTCAGACCCAGGCTGAACCCCCGCCCTTGTTCTAATTATGAACTTTCTGACCCAGCTCCAGACATAGGATTAAAGCTGCTTTGGAGTCTGAACTCTGCTCCACTCGAACAATCTGGGCATTTCCTTCTCTCATTTCCTCAGAATCTGCTTGGGAGTGTCCGGGAGAAGGTTGTCACAAACAAACTTGTCCTAAAAATAATCAAATAAATGGAGAGCAGGTCCATTTCCGGAATTTGAATTTTTGTATGCTAGGAAAGAAACCCAAGGGGATAAGGAGCAGAGAGAAGTCAGGTGAATCCAATATTACCAGGTCCACCTACTTCTAGTTCTCTCCTCTGGGACTCGTTGCTCCTAACAATGGCCCTTTTTAACTGCAAACACAGAAGGACTAACCTTTTTCTAGCCTGCCAGTGAGAACCATCAGCATATATTGGTAAGTAGTTCCGTACTAAGTTCACTTGGAAAGGATACCATCTCAAGCCTGGACAAAGCTCATATTGTCATGGTCCAGTTCCAGTTATTTTAGGCAAAGAAGGGGAATTTCCACTCCTCCCTCTAATCAGCCATGAGCACTCTGCCCTGAGTAACCACTTCCTTAGAATCTGTCAGAGTCCAAGTCATTTAACAGGAAGAGAAAATCCCCTGATACTATGCACAGAATTCCTAGCTCGGCCAGTCACTATAAGAACGTATCCGTGAGCTCATGCAGGAGCAAAGATGTGACCTCATTCAGTGGAAGGAATGCAAGAGAGCTGATTCTAAAAGAAAGGTCTGAGATGGGGCAAAACACGCCATTTAATGTCAATGTTGATGATGACCATGACTCTCACCATGGCAGACTCGCCCTGTGCCAGGCACTGGTTCATCTGTACCGTTCTCGTACTGGTCTGACCTGCGAGTCTACAGTGTTTAAGGCTGTTTTTAAAGAGTCAGTTAACGAATATTAGGTGGTGAGAGGTATGACAAAAATCCAAAGTAATATGCAAATGACAATGGAGAAACGGTGAACTGGACAACACCACTTCTCAAAATGAAAACAAAACAGAACATACCACCACCATGAAGAAAGTAAAAAAGAAAAAAAATTTACCATACATTCAACTTTCCTTAAAGGGAGCCAGACACTTGATGTTTGTAAAATATCTTACGAGCATTAACTCTAATACTCACAAAAACCCTATGAATTAAGAAATATTTTTTATCCCCAATTTACAGATGAGGAAACTGAGGCTTAGGAACACCAAGCGACCGGCTCACGGTGGCCTGGCCCCAGGGACCAGGCTAGGACCCACTAGACCCCAGAAGCCCGGGCAGATGCTAACGGTGGTGTCATCGGCGCTTGTGCCACGCTCAGGATTAGGTCGTCGGGGTGATGCCAGTCACTCCTCTGGGCAAAGGAAATGCCACGAGTCACTGGGAAAGAAGCCACTTCCTGTCCCTGCAGAACGAAAACAGCCCCGTCAAGGTCCTCGCCATCCCTGGGTCCAGCCTCTAAGCTAAATGACTTATCCTTGAACTGACAGATGACGAGTTAGTCACCTCGGCTCTGCGCCTCTCCCTGTTCCTGTAAGCAGCCTAGTCTCGTGGGTGGTTAGGGCACAACCTCAGAGCATCGCCAGGCACGGTGTACAAGGCTGGAGCTGTCGCCTCCCAGCTCCCAACAGGCAGAGCACCTGCCCAGCCGCTGTGTTGCTCATGGCAGCTTCAGCTGCTCCTCCTTGGAGCTGCCATCAGCGCGAAAGGTGCTAGCTCACCTGGGGGACTGTCCCCCCACCATGGGACCGCTCACAGCCAGTAACCAACTGAGCAGCTCAGGGTGTGAAGGGACAGCCCCTCTGCCTCCAGGTGACACTGTGGTGCCATGGGTGGCTCCGAGGTTCCAGCGGGATAGGGAGGAAGGTGGACCGCAGCTAAGACAACCTCGGCTTAAACCCCTCCCTGTCCTGTCCGGCTGCCCTGCCCCACCTCGCCCGGCTAAATCCCGGGCATCCAAATCTACCTCCCTACTTCTGCTTCTAGAGACCCACTATGTGCCAAAGCAGCAGGTCCTTGAACTTGAGGAGAAAGAAACTGGAGGAAACTGGAGTTACATAAACCCACACACAATGAGATAAGGATTGTAACAACACCTGCCTTCCTTTTTACCGCCTTTCTTCTATTACAGTACTTACATGTGCCGAGTCCTACGCTGAACGCTACTCAGGCATGGTTCTATTTGATTCAGAGAGCAGACTCACATGGTGGGCACTCCAGTACTCCTCTTTCAGAGTCAAGAAAAGTGATGTTCAGAAGGGTTAATTAACTGGTCTGGGGTCACACAGCCAGCTCAGACCTCTCAGACTCTCCCAGGCTTCCTGGGCTCTGTTTATATAAATAAAGTTTTATTGAAACACAGCCATGCACATTATTTACATATTGTCTGTGACTGCCTCCAACCTACCAAGGCAGAGTTCAGCAGTTGACACAGACCAACACGCCCCAGAATATTTACAATCGGTCTCTTTGTGGAAAATTTGCCAACCCTTACTCTACATGATGTCGGTGTTGTTGGTTAGCCTCAGATACAATGTGAATTCCCTTCCCTTCAAATCAAGGTCCCCCCTACAGTGTGGTTTAGAGCAGACACTTTCTCACCCCAGGGCAGGGAGAAGCTGACCCACTCTATTAAGTTCTCATGCAACACTCACTGAAGAACAAAATCACATCATCTGTTTGGCTTGCATTTCTCCTCCTGTTTCACCTACTAACTCTTGGGAAGGAATTCTATCATTTCCTCCATAGATTAAGCCTGCAGACACCCACAAGGAAGTTTCCTCTTGAGATCTCACTCTGGAATTCTCACTGTTCAAATATATCCCATACCTTTTGAACCACTCCCAGCTCCCCAAGAAGGTCCTCTTCTAGCCTTTTAGTTACTGAATTTCAATTCTTGGAAATGGTGATCACCTCCTTCCAGGGTTTTCTGCCACACAGCTCTCAGACTCTGAGCTCTTTCCATCTTTTCCCAGAAGTCAGTCGCTTCTTAATTATGTTGTGCTGCCCAGTCTTTGAACTGTAACCAACTGGCCCACATGCTGGGATGATCAAAATACAACCAGTGCCCGGAACTGACTGAGAGGAAACAAACCTAATTCACTCAGGTTCAAATGGGAAGTTGCACTTGAACCCAGCATACTGCTTCCCTCTCTCTGAAGGCCTTTTCCAGTCACCAGAATTTTCTAGTTTTGCTGTTGGGAGCTTGAATTAGCTTTGTTATTTAACACCTAAGACTTCTAACATTTTTTACTTAAAATTTTTTTTTAATTTAGAGTATGATTGCTTTCCACTGTTGTGTTGGTTTCTGCTGTACAACAGTGTGAGTCAGCTCTGTGGACACGTCTGTCCCCTCCTCTCGAGCCTCCCTCCCACCCCCCACCCCACCCCTCTAGGTCGACGCGGAGCGCTGAGCTGAGCTCCCTGTGCTGCACAGCCGCCTTCTGCTAGCGTCTGTGTCACACACGTGGTGTATATGTCGATGCTAGTCTCTCGGTCTGTGCCCCCGCCCCGTGTCCACAAATGCCTATGCCTGCATCTCTATTCCCGCCCTGCAAATAGGCTCATCAATACCATTTTTCTAGATGCCATATGCATGCACTAATGCACAATATTTGTTTTTCTCGTCCTGAGTTAGTTCACTCTGTAAGCTCCTATGCAAAGTAAATTGTGGGACAAGCTTTCTACAAAGCAATTTCATCATGTACATCAGGGATATTTTAAGTTTATACCCTTCAACTCAATCACCTCCCTTCTAGAATCCATCCCAAGCCTCAGAATCTAATGAAATAATCACAGATGACACCAATGACGTAGACGTAGAGATACTTATCATGGTGCTATTTTAAATAATAGGAACAATGAAAACACCAATTTTAATATAAAGGAATGGCCAAAAAAATCAATTTCACATCTTTGTGAAGGAACATTTTACAGGCATGAAGATCATATGTTTAAAGAAGTTTTGATAATATTGTAACATGTTCATGAAATAGTAAGTTAAAAACGATACACTGAGGACTTCCCTGGAAGCCCAGCAGCTAAAACTCCGCACTATTACTACAGAGGATGAAGGTTTGATCCCTGGCCAGGGAGCTAAGATCCTACAAGTGGCCCAGAGTGGCCAAAAAACAAAAACCCTATGTATTGTAGAGGGGCTTCCCTGGTGTCTTAGCAGTAAAGAACCTGCCTGCCAAGGCAGCAGATGCAGGTTCCATCCTTGGGCTGAGAAGATCCCCAGGAGAAGCAAATGCCCACCCACTCCAGCATTCTTGCCTGGGAAATCCCATGGACAGAGGAGCCTGGCGGGCTGCAGTCCAGTGTCTCAAAGAGTCAGACCAACTTACCAATTAAACAACAACAGCATATAGTGAAGAATACCAAATCTGTAAAACACGTACACTCGTCTGGGCCGTATGTATATACTTTGCAAACACACAGTAAACAGAGGAGTGTTTTTGCTGTTTTGTTTGTCGTGTAGGCCCAGAACCTAGATGAGGCCTCTCAGGCACGGCACCTCCGACACTCGGGCTGGCCCGTCCTCTGTCGCGGGGCCACCTGTGCATTGGAGGGTGGCCAGTAGATGAGGCCTCTCAGGCGCGGCACCTCTGACACTCGGGCTGGCCCGTCCTCTGTCGCGGGGCCACCCTGTGCGTGGTGGGGTCAGTAGCACCTTGGCCTCTACCCTCTAGGGGTCAGTGTTGCCCCTCCACCCACGCAGCTGCAATAACCAACAAGCCTCCAAATGCTGTCGAATGTCCTTTGCAGACAAAAATCAGCCCCGGTGGAGAACCACTGGACATATCAAGTAACACTGACAGGACTTCCCTGATGGCGCAGGGGATAAGACTCCGCCGGCCAGTGCAGGGAACATGAGTTCGATCCTGGTTCGGCAAGAGTCCACATGCCACGGAGCAACGAAGCCCATGCACCACAGTTACTGAGCTCAGCCCTGGAGCTGGAGAGCCACAGCTACTGGGCCCATGCACCGCACCTGCTGAAGCTCACACACCGCGAGCCTGTGCTCCGCAACGAGAGAAGCCACGCAGTGAAAAGGCCACGCAAGGAGACCAAGCATAGCCCCTGCTCGCTGCAGCTAGAGACCGCCTGAGCAAAGCGGTGAAGACCTGGTGCAGTTGAAATAAAGAAGTAAAAATTATATAAAAATAATAATAATGCTGTTTAATAATTGGATGAATTAGAAAAGATGCGTAGAAATGTCAGTAGTGACCTCTTATCAATATGATTATTTCATTTTAATCCATCATTATGTTTTCCCAAATTTTCCACCATACCAGGTCCTACTCATAACCCCTCAATCACAATTCCAAAATCCAAAACCCACAAAACTTGTTTGACAGCAAATCTGGATTCCTCTGAATTTACCTGAGGGCTTTCATGAACCCAGGTGGCATGAATATTCATACATTTCTTCAAAGAAGTGTTCATGTGTTATTTCATATTCAGTGTAAACAAAACATATCTAAAAATCTGGAAAGACCTGGTGTACACAGCACACCCAGCTCCCAGGTGTGGGGCTGTATTACTTCTACAATCAGCAAAACAAACAAACGAAAGCATGAAAAGCATCGTGATACTCATCGACTCAACAGAGTAGAGCAAATTGAAGAGGAATTATTATGTAAACACTCAGCCAAAAACTTCTCTCCAAAAAGCGAATTCAGTCCATTTCAGTTGCTCAGTCGTGTCCGACTCTTTGCAACCCCATGAACCACAGCACGCCGGGCCTCCCTGTCCATCACCAACTCCCGGAGTTCACTCAGACTCACATCCATCGAGTTGGTGATGCCATCCAGCCATCTCATCCTCTGTCCTCCCCTTCTCCTCCTGCCCCCAATCCCTCCCACCATCAGAGTCTTTTCCAATGAGTCAGCTCTTCGCATGAGGTGGCCAAAGTACTGGAGCTTCAGCTTTAGCATCATTCCTTCCAAAGAAATCCCAGGGCTGATCTTCAGAATGGACTGGTTGGATCTCCTTGCAGTCCAAGGGACTCTCAAGAGTCTTCTCCAACACCACAGTTCAAAAGCATCAGTTCTTCAGCACTCAGCCTTCTTCACAGTCCAACTCTCACATCCATACATGACCACAGGAAAAACCATAGCCTTGACTAGACGAACCTTTGTTGGCAAAGTAATGTCCCTGCTTTTGAATATGCTATCTAGGTTGGTCATAACTTTCCTTCCAAGGAGTAAGCGTCTTTTAATTTCATGGCTGCAATCATCATCTGCAGTGATTTTGGAGCCCCCGAAGATAAAGTCTGACACTGTTTCCACTGTTTCCGCATCAATTTCCCATGAAGTGGTGGGCGTTGTAGTCAGCCTCCTGTACAGGTGAGGAGACACGCACGCCCGAAGCTGGAAATGCTGGTGCGCGTGAGGATGTGGTCTGTGTGATCGGCTCCTCTCTGAGCCCTCTCTTGATTCTGAGACACAGCACAGCGCCGGGCAGGGTCAGCCTCTTCCTAGTATGAAATTAATCTCTTAAAAGACCAAAGTCATCAGAATTCTACCTTTAAAAGGACATTAAGCAAGGTGGGGCTTAGCAGCAGCTAGATAAGATCCGCGGCTGACTGATAGATGTTCAGCTGCCACGCAGAAACCATCACGGGCAGTGACATAACACTCTGCCGTCTGTAGGATGCACTGATGAAATCGTGGGGACAGAGGTTCTGGAGAAAGAGTGCTTGGGTTCCAACCGGCTTCATCATCGGCTACTTGCAAGTCCATTAAAGGTTCTGTGGCTGCACAGAACCTCATTTGTAAATGTCCTCATTTGTAAATGCGAACCACACGCGGACCTCCGTCACAGGTCCACTGTGAGGATGGGAGTGCTCACACAGGGAGAGTGTTGAGAAAGGGGTCCCGTGCTAAGGGCCCAGAGAGTCTCTGTCCTCGCCCCCCAGGGCATCCTCCTAAGTGCTGGCTGATCCGATTGCTCTCTGCCCCGGTGAGCCAGTGCAGAGAGGCATGAGAATCCAGAGTCTGTATGCGGACGGGCTTGGTGGCACGTTCCTGCACATCCAGCCTCGCGCTGTGTGACAGGGCAAAGCCGCTTTCGTTCTCTGCCTCTCGGCTTCCTCATAGATCAATCTCAGTAACAACCATCGTTGTGGAGTCGTTGAGAGACACGAACGGGCTGTGGGGTGAGCCCCGCTCAGCTCAGTCATTTCTCAGTAGCGGTGGCTGTGTCTATTGACATCCTGTCCTACTGATAAGAAACCGGGAAGCAGAAAGTTCAGGAAACAAACCCCTAAAGATGCAGGATCCTCCTCAGTCCTTTCCATAAGCACGAGACCTCCCCGGGGTGTCACACTGACTGCTGCTGGGATACAGATGACGGGGATACACAGTCATGCGCTGCGTTTCCCAGTCGTGGGGTTATTCTCTTGGTTTCTGCCTGTGCCAGCGAATCAGTCTCCCATTTACTAAGGTGGCAAAGTTTCCTTCTATGAATGTAACTGTTGGCTTTTGTTTGTTGTTTAGTAGCTGTGTCCAACTCTTTGTGACCCCAAGGACTGTAGCCCACCAGGCTGCTTTGTCCATGGGATTTCCCAGGCAAAAATACTGGAGTGGGTCACCATTTCATTCTCCAGTGGATCTTCCTGGACCAGGGATGAAACCTGCGTCTCCTGCACTGGCAGGCGAATTCTTTACCACTGGGCCACCAGGGAAGCCCATAAACGTAGGTAAGTAGTCAGAAATACTATGTATTAATATCATTTTCTTGATATTAATATTAGCAATGTAATAGTAAGTAGTAGATTTAAAGAAAAAGATTAAGTGAATATTAGACAAGGCAGAGACAGATATGGCGAAAAATCATGACGTTTGTGTGTGAATGGCTGTGTGTGAGAGGCTGTGGTTGACCACATCTGGTGATTAAAATAGCCCAGCAGGATGGTCAAAGGGCCTCCAGAGGGCTGCAGGCAACGACAGCCTGTGTGATTCACCCCACACTCCACATTCCTTCTCACTGAATCCCTCCTTTCTCTGAGAACACGTCGACCTTGAGAACATCAAATTCTTGACAGACTTCCTAACCACAAATTAGAACCATGTTATCAACTGTCTTGGTCTCCCATTTTAAGTCCTGCCTAATTTCCCATTTTATGTCATTAGCTGGTGTGTGTGTGTTAGAGAGCGGATCCATGTGAACACAGGTCATACTTTCTTCCTTACATTACCTACTTCAGTAGTAGACACACGGGTGACTTAACCATGAGTTATGTGGATGCACGGCTGTTCCTAATTCCCCCAATAACTTGATGAGGTAGAAATAATTACATGCCAGTTTTTATAACTGGGGAAGAATTTGAGGCTTAAAGAGGTGCTGTGGGCCCAAGGTAAAGCAGCTAGAACCAGAAGTTGAGCCTGAGTGGTCGTCTGAACTTGGAACCTAGATCCTAAGTGTTATAGAACATTGAATACACTTTAAAAGTTGCCTCGGACGGATGGATGAAAGGAAGGAACAGGAGAGGCATAAAGAGGCAACAGGACTATCTTGGAATAACCCTGAATCCATGTCATGGGTTCTACTACATACGTGCTAAGCACCCAGCAGACATTACGTTTAATCCTCATATAACATGTCTGCTCAGATAAAGGGTAACATGGAGACGCCATAGAGGTTTGCTATTAAGACATCTGCTGCTGAGACCAAAGACCCTGAAGTCAGACAAACTGGGGGCCAATCCTGGATCGGCCCCTTAAAAGCTAAGCAAACTTGGGCTGGCTGTTTCTCCTGCCTGGGCCTCAGTTTCCCCACCCGTGATGGGGTGATGATAGCGACACGTGTCTAGTCACTCAGTCGTGTCTGACTCTTCGCGACCCCATGGACTGCAGCCCACCAGGCCTCTCTGTCAAGATTCTCCAGGCAAGAGTACTGGAGTGGGCTGCCATGCCCTCCTCCAGGGGTCTTTTGAACCCAGGGCTCCCACACTGCAGGCAGGTTCTTTATGACTGAGCCACCAGGGAAGCCCATCCGCTCCACAGGGGTCCTGGGAGCAGCAGATGACACCGTGTGTCCCGGGGGCCCGTTTTTGCATCTTGTTCCAGGGTGTGTTCCTTGTCATGGTTTCCTCTGTTGGAGTGATCATACTTGCAAACCTCAGAACTGAGCTATCAACCCAGGTCCATTTGAAGAGCGTGAGGAAGTTGGGAGTTGAAGTCGAACTTGAATGGAGGGAGTGTATTAATAGTTGGCAGACTGATGGCACCCCAGAAAGGGGCATATCCTAACCCCCCAGAACTTGGAAATACGTCACCTTCACTGGCAACAGGGAATAGAGTTTGCAGCTGGAGCCACGCTTGCTCCTCAGTAGACTACGGTAGGGAGTCGGCCTACAGGGAAGGCAGCGGGGAAGTCTGAATTTTCCAGGTGGTGCCGGTGTAATCACACAGCCCTGGAAAGTGTTAAAAGCGGGAGAGCACGGCCCTACAAAGCAAGTCAAGACGGGATCCATGTTTCCGGCTTTGAAGATGCAGGAAGGCTCCAGGGAGAGGCCGGAGTCCGATTCTCCCCTGGGGCTTCCAGAAGGGGCGCGCCCCACCCACACTTTGATCATTAGCCCAAAGAGGGCTAGGTTGGACATCTGACCTCCAGAACTGTAAGATAAGTGTATACTTTTTAAAGTGGTTTTTTTTTTTTTTTTTTTTTGATGTGGGTCATTTTTTAAAGTCTTAATTGAACTTGTAACAGTGTTGTTTTGTTTTCTACATTTTGGTTTCTCGGCCACAAGGCACATGGGATCCTAGCTCACCAAGCAGGCGTTGAACCCACAACCCCTGCGCTGGAAGGGGAAGGCTACCTACAGGAGCGCCAGGGAGGCCCCAGGCTCATACTGTTCTAAGGTTCGTGCTGGAGGTGCTGCTGTGACAGCAGCCCTGGGAAACGCATCCAGAAGGAAAGATCCGACTCTGGCCTCAGCTTTACAGGAATCGAGAAGTCTGGGCAGTTCGCCTCAGGGAGGCAGCTTGGTTTCACTCGCCATCTAAAAATAAAAGCAGAGACAGCCACTGATTGTGCGTCTCCCGCCCGCCTGCATGCTGGAACCCCAGGGCTCACCCGGGGGTCTATGCAGACTAATGGGGGAGGTGGGCTTCCGGCTTGTCAGCCAGAGGAGGGGCACCCCGGGATGTGGGCGGGGTGGGGGGTGGGCAGCCACCAGCAGTTTCCACCTGGGAGCAGGTGGAAGGCGTTTCTAGCTGAGTGGAGGAAACTGTCTTGTTTTGGGTTTTTTTTTTTTTTTTGCAAGACCAGGAAATAGGCTTTCTAGTGTCCGAACTCCGGAGAAGGCAATGGCACCCCACTCCAGTACTCTTGCCTGGAAAATCCCATGGACGGAGGAGCCTGGTGGGCTGCAGTTCATGGGGTCGCTGGGGGTCGGACACGACTGAGCGACTTCACTTTCACTTTTCACTTTCATGCATTGGAGAAGGAAATGGCAGCCCACTCCAGTGTTCTTGCCTGGAGAATCCCGGGGACGGGGAGCCTGGTGGGCTGCCGTCTATGGGGTCGCACAGAGTTGTACATGACTGAAGCGACTTAGCAGCAGCAGCAGCAGCAGTGTCCGAGCTCCGGGGCTCACGGAGGAGGAGTGATCACGTAATTTTCCTTCACGCCAGAGCTTTGGTTAGAACAGGAAATGAGTTGCCCGGCCATTGGCAGCTGACAGACATCAGGGCACCGTGGCTTCCCCTGTTCCTTTGCAAACCTGACCAGCTTAACTGCGGGCAGGAGAGGCTGGCCCTCAGAGACTGGCCCACCTGTAACGGGAGATGGTCTGTTTGAAGTTCAGTTGTTCCCTCTCATTGTCCGAGTGCCTGTAAGATCTGCACACGGAGCACAGATCTTAACTGTTCTGAGTTTTGACAATGATATACACCGCTGGGTGTATATAACTAACATCCACCCAAAACAAGTCACAGACTGTATTCATTGCCTCCTGTCCTTTTCTGGGCAACACCAACTACCACCCCCACCCCCCAAGAGGCAACTGCTGATCCGCTTTGGTTGCCATAAATTAGATTAGTTTTTCTTGACTTTCACATAAACAGCAGCATACACCGTGGGTCTGTCTTTTCACTTTGCATATTGGGAGATTCATCTGTGTCATTCCGTGATCAGTAGTTGTTTTCATTTTAATACTGAGTAGGTACATCCAGTGAATGCACCTTAGTTCTAAAAACCTGTTCTGTTGTTCATGCCATTTGGGTTGTTTCCGGTTTGTGGCTGTGATGAATACAAGTGTTGTAGACTTCCACGTATAAGTCCGCCATGTGGACACTTGTTTTTATTTCTCTCGCGTAGTTCCGAGGAGCAGAATCGCAAGAACCTGCCCGACAGCTCTCCAGAACTGCTGCACTTCTGTCAGGAATTAAACAAGAGAACCAAAGCAAATGTTTGAGGCGCTGCTCCTTCACCAACACTGACTGTTCTTTGTAAAGGGTTTGTTTTCTTCTTCTTTTTTGCTTTTCTAATATGTGTGAATTGATTGTATCTCCTTGTGGGTTTAAATTGCATTTCCCTGATGACTAATGGTAAGTACTTTTTCAGGGGCTGATTGGCCACGCTTATATCTTTTTCTAAGATCTTCAAATAATTAAGTGTATTTGGATTTAGGCAAAAATAGGCATGAAAACTAGAGTTAAGTCCTATAGGAGGTTAAAGTCCATAAACATCAGTATGAATTTATTCATGAATTTTGCACTTTTTTTGTACTCACTTTTGCACACGTGCAGAGTGCTGAGCACATTACAAGTCACACCACGAGGATGCTAAATTCCGAAACATCTCTTTTAACTCCAAAAATTACTAAATTCCTAAACATTTATTTCAACTTCAAAAACTGTCTCAGCTGATTTTCCAGGGATAAAATGTGTCTCATTCTTTAGTTTTTACATTTCCTCCAAGTGTTGTCAAGTGTACCTTAGTATATGGAACTTCACAGACTCACAAAAGTTATGGGGGGGGGGTCATCATTTATTTTACAAAAAATATGCTGACAAAGAAGCCTGCCTAGACCTTTTGTGAAGTGTCTGAGGTTTTCTGCTCATTTAATATGTACCTTTGTCTTGTATCAGTTGTAGGAATTCTTTGTGTATTCTAGGTGAAAGTTCTTTATCCCATACAGGTAGAAACATTTTCTCCCCGTCTGTAGCTTGTCTATTTTCTTCCTAGAATCTTTGGACAAGCAGAAACGTTTTATTGTTCAATTTATTTTATGATTCTGTGTCCAAAGAAATCTTTGCCTAACCCAAGTTACAAAGAAGCTTTTCTAATCTTCTAGAAGATTTCTAGTCCTAGCATTTACATTTAGTTCTGATTCATCTCAAATTTATTTTTGTGTCTGCAGTTAGTGTGAAAGATGAAATCAACAAATTCCATGGCCAGTGCTGTGGAGACATCAGGGTGACGGTTCTAAGTTCAGAGTCTAGGGCCGCATTCAGCAAATCCTTTTCTTTATACAGAAACAAGCCAGATAGTGAATATTTTTGGCTTTACAGGCCGCATGGTCCCCGTTGCAATTTCTCAACGCTGCCTTTGTAGTGCAAAAGCAGCTATAAACAACATGTCAACACAAGGGCACAGCTGTATTCCAATGCAACTTTATGGGCAATTGATAATGAAATTTGAATATCATATAATTCTTATATTTCATGAAATATTATTTTATTTTTTAACCAGTTAGAAAATTTTTTAAATCATTTTTAGCTTATGGACTATCCACAAACAGCAGCAGGATTTGACCTGCAGCCTCTGGCCGCAGCTGGCCAAGCCCTGGGCGACCGGCAGGGCAGATGTTCAGCACAGAGGAGGACATGCTGTGACAGCAGCGAGAGAGCGGAGAGCTGCGTGCTGCGGGCGGGTGCGTAACAGACCCGGGTAATCTACTTCGGACGAGATCAAAAGGAATTATAACTAAACCACAATGAGATACCACTTCACACCCAGTAGGATGGCTATTACTTTGTTTTTTTTAAGTGTTGGTGAAGATGTGGAAAAATTAGAACGTTGGTGCCTTGCTGGTGGGAATGTAAAATGGTGCAGCCCGTGTGGAAAGTCCGTAAAAGTTAAATAGAATTACCATATGATTCAGCAATTCCCCTCCCAGGTAAATACCCAAAGAATGGGAAGCAGAGACTCAGATCCCTGTCCACCAGCGCCCACAGCAACACTGCTCACAGTGACCGAGAGCCGGAAACGACTCGCGTTCATAACAGCTGAGTGAGTACAGAGGAACAGACTGCAATGGAATATTATTCAGCTATAAAGACAGGGAGGTTCTACTACGTGCTGCAACGTGGATGAAACTCGAAAGCATTATGCTAAGTGAAATAAGCCAGACACGAAAGAACAGACGTTGCACGATGCCACTAACCTGAAGTGATACAGAATAGGTGGATTCAGAGAGAAGGAAGGTGTAGGTGAGATCACCAGGAGCTGGGAGGAAGCGGGAGTCATTTATATTAGTACAGAGTTCCTACTTGCGATGATAAAAGAGCTTCAAAAATTGTCAGTGGTGATGGCTGTATAACATCCATCGGTGAAAATACACCGAATGCCCCTGGATTGTACACTAGCATTGTTAAATGGTAAATTCTGTCATCTTGTATTGTGGCAAAATACTCATAGGTTGAAAAGTTAAAGGAATTGTGACTAAAAGTCTTACTACAGTGCCCTGTACTAAGCGTTCGGTTCAGTCCAGTCGCTCGGTCCTGTCTGACTCTTTTGCAACAGCATGGACTATGGCCGACCTCTGTCCATAGGATTTTCCAGGCAAGAATACTGGAGTGAGTTGCCATTTCCTTCTCCAGGGGATCTTCCTGACCCAGGGATCAAACCTAATAGTGTCACATATTAATTCATTTGATCTCAACACTATGTGGTAGGTAGGTGTTGCTATTATTATTAAACCCATTTTATTGGACAGGGAGGCCTGGCGTGCTGCAGTTGGTGGGGTCACAAAAAGTCGGACACGACTGAGCAACTGAGCTGAACTGAAGTGATAGGTGAGGAAACTGAGGCGTTAGTCTCAACAAAAAGCCGCACCTCTAGTGACTCTCAGAACCAGGGTTCAAACCCCAGCAGCCCGCCTCTAGGTTTGTGCTTTCAGCTACCGCACTCCACTGCCTCTAAAAGCAGTGATTCTCTGGGTTTTGGCTGAACTCGTTTCCTGGGATGCATTTAAAAGTCCCCGTGGCCAGGGAGCCCCTGTTTGAATCAACCTGTGGAGGCTGGACCAGGCATCACGAACTGTACAAGCACCGCAGGCCCTGCCAATGTGTAGCCAAGGTGAAGATAACTGAGATGGCATTACAGCCTTGACCTCAGACAGGAGCAGGGCTCAGGCAGGCGGGGCAGGGGAGAAGATTTCACCCCAGGCCATCTGCTGTCTGAGTCGTGGGTCTTTATCAAACCACTCTGGTCTTTTTCCTATGTGAGGATGATGACATGAGTCCTCAACAGGAAAAAGCATACCTCGTGTTTACTGAGCAACAGTGCCCCAAGCATGACCCTACAGGCTTCTCATACTTTGTCTCCATTCACCTTCACAGTGATCTTAGCATGTAAATGCCACACCCCCATTTCACAGATGAGGCAACTGAGGCCTGAAGGGAGTGAGCTGCTTGCCCAGGGCCGCACTGTTACTGAGAGGCAACATGCGGCTGGCCAAGCTCAGCCCGCAGCCTGCCTGCCCAGCGAAGTCGGTCAAGGGCGTCCCAGCAGGAACAGTGAGAAGGAGCGTGGCTGGTTTTGTCTTGTCTTCTGTATGCATCCGCCTATGGCAAGGCGTCTTGTCTGAGTCAGGACGTGGGTGCTCCGTGGCTCAGCGCTGCGCCAAGGAGGTTTGTCGGTCAATCTGAATAATCTCACTCTGGGGTGGAGAGCAGGCCTGACGCTGGGAGAACTGTCTTGGGGAAGTTCAATGTACGAACAGCATCAGCTGGACTCTGACAAGTAGATGCACAAGGCCCCTGGTCCGGGGAGAAGGTGGCAGAGAGCGTGTGTATGTTCCTAGGTCTCGATCACGTTGACTGTGTCCACAACATAGAGCCAGCCTGGCTAGGGAAATGGGCTGACCCCAGGGGGACGCCACACAGAGAAGAGTCCCTTGATCTTTTGCTCTGATTCTGAAAGTCTGAAGCCACATCTTGCTAATTCATCACTCTGCCTCGAGAACAGTGTCTGCCACTCAGGGTGTGTGCGCCTGCTCAGTTAAGTCGTGTCGGACTCTCTGCAATCCCATGGACTGCAGCCCACCAGGCTTCTCTGTCCATGGGTTTCCCAGGCAAGAATACTGGAGTGGGTTGCCATTCCCTTCTCCAGGGGATCTTCCCGACTCAGGGATCAAATCCGCATCTCCTGCGTTGCAGGCGGATTGTTTACCACTGAGCCACCAGGAAAGCCCGGCTTGCCGGATGGCTGCTCGTTAAAATTTGTGCATCGGGAGGGCGGGGCGGATCCCTGAGGACAGGAGAATGAGCTGAGATCCTGGCTGAACACTTGTTAACAAATAAAGGGATGAAGGAAAGAATGTCCCAAGGGAAGAAAAATCCCTGTTCCAAGTTCAAATTAAGCCTTTCGATTATGTTACCCATGACTGATGAGAAAACCGAGGTTCAAAGAGGTCCAGTGATTTTGCCGACTACCACGTCGCTGGAAAGTACCGAAACCTGGATTTGAACTTGGGTCTCCGGGTTTCTGTGCTGCACAAACAAGAGGACCATGCAAGTGAACAGAAAGAATGGCAACACGGGGACCCTAACCATCATCACCAGTGACAAAAAGTCATAATAGGAGCACAAGCTAGGATTTATTAAGAGCTATGGTTTTTCCAGTGGTCATGTATGGATGTGAAAGTTGGACTGTGAAGAAAGCTGAGAGCCGAAGAATGGATGCTTTTAAACTGTTGTGCTGGAGAAGACTCTTGAGAGTCCCTTGGACTGCAAGGAGATCCAACCAGTCCATTCGGAAGGAGATCAGTCCTGGGTGTTCTTTGGAAGGACTGATGCTAAAGCTGAAACTCCAATACTTTGGCCACCTCATGCGAAGAGTTGACTCATTGGAAAAGACCCTGATGCTGGGAGGGATTGGGGGCAGGAGGAGAAGGGGAGGACAGAGGATGAGATGGCTGGATGGCATCACCAACTTGATGAATATGAGTTTGAGTAGACTCCGGGAGTTGGTGATGGACAGGGAGGCCTGGTGCGCTGCGATTCATCGGGTCACAAAGAGTCGGACACAACTGAGCGACTGAACTGAACTGTGCCAGGAAGTGGTCTGTGAGTTTGAAATTCTTTCTCTCTACAGAATCTTCTCCAGAAAACCTACGGAATGGAAGTTGCAGAAATGAGGCCCAGAGACATCAGCAAGCCTCAGTTCACACGGTTAAATAAGGAGCAGAGCAGAAAACCAGACGCGGAGTCTCAGACTCAAAGTTCAGCCACTGTTCTGTCAGTCCAGTCGGTGTCAGGCAACCGGCTTTGCTTGTCATCAGGTTGATAAGTATTATACTTTTGTTTCTGGGGCTTTTAACGTTTCTATTTTAAGAGAACTCTCACAGTCCTTTGGCAACAGTTTCCACTCTTCAAAACCAGGTGTTTTGGTGTCCTGTCTGAGTGATGGCAATGTTTCTAGTCACAGCTGTGAAAATGTAATCAATAGATCGCTGCAAAGAACATGAAGTCTTGCTTCTCTGACGGTGTCAGCGTGGGGTCTACACCCCCGCACACTTGACCCAGGCCCCCTGGCGCTGGTCAGGAAGGAAAAGGGGCTTCTCCCCTTACTGGTGCTTCCATCCATGGGGACAGAGCCCATCGCCTAAAACTCCTGGCCTTTTCTGCCCTTCCCCGACTCCTCTCCTGGAGGAGAGGATTACCTAGTAGGTAAATTGGGGAAGAATCGAGTCATCCTCTGCTCCCTGTCTCCTCGTGGACGGGGGAGTTGTTCTCGGCTCCTGTGTTGGAATTGGAAGATTCATTTCATTCTGGGGTCCACGTGGGGAAGCCCAGTGGCCCCCAGATATCTGCCATAGAGGTGATAAATCTACCATAGACTTATCAGCCATAGAGGTGATGTTTAGGCTCCCACCTGCACTATAGATCGGATGTTTGTGTGTTCCTCCCCTTCTCAAATTTCTGTGTTGAAAACTGATCCCCACTGTCACGGTATTAGGAGATGCAGGCCTTTGGGAAGTAATTAGGTCATGAAGGAGGACCCCCACGAGTGGATTAGTGTCACTCACTTGTATCTGACTCTTTTTGACCCCATGGACTGTAGCTCACCAGGCTCCTCCCTCCATGGAATTCTCCAAGCAAGAACACTGGAGTGGGTAGCCTATCTCTTCTCCAAGGGATCGTCCCGACCCAGGATTCAAACCTGCGTTGCAGGCAGATTCTTTGCCAACTGAGCTATCAGGGAAGCCCTAGCAAAAGCCTTAATCGAGACCAAACAGAGTTTTCACTTCCAATCTTTTGAGAAGTTAGAAGGGGGTCAGCTGTTTTGGAGGAGCCCAGCATCTCTTTCTCGCTGCTTGGGTTACAGTGCCCTGATTGTCCTTTGAGGAATTACCCAGCCCACCGTGAGTAGTCACGTCAGTGGGACTGTCAGGACACCCTGCCGTTTCCTAGCCGAGGGATGAATCCACAGCCAAGACAGACACGGGGACGGTCCATCTCCACCAGAGTGAGGCAGGGTGGAGAGCACACTGCAGCCCCCCACTCTGGGAGAGTATTTCCGAGGTGCCTGCCTGCTCCCCAGGTGCCCGGGACAGCTCTGGCTCTCGGCCTCTCTGTCCCCTTCCCTCTCCAGCTCTCCATCCCTTTTCCTTTCTTTCTCCCTTGGCTCTCAGTTCCCCACCTGTTTGTGACTCAATATCAGCCCATTAAACTCTGCTCAACACAAATGAGTCAGAGTTGTTTGCCTTTGCAAGAGAAAATACCAACCCCTCCAGTTTAAACGTGGACTGAAAGATTTAGAACCTTGGTTTCCACGCCCTCATCTAACAGCTGGAGAAATTAAAGTTAAGAGGAGACTTTCAAATCAGGGGTCAAGGAGGCCTTGTGACTTGATGATTAAAAGCACAAGCTCTTGAGACAACTGGTCTGGACATAAAGCCCGCCTCTGCCATTTTGTAGTTATTAATTGATATGGGACATATGGCTTTCCAAGTTTCAGGTCCTCATCTCTTAATATAAGATAAGAATAGCACCTAGCTCCCAGGGCTGGGAATGCTATGAAGTGCATAATAACCTTTGGCTGTTATTTTAGTGATTATTCCTCTAGGTTTCTTCTAAGAAGTCAAGCAAAACAGGAATGTAAATAGAAAAAAAAAAAAAAAGATGCTGAGCAGGAAGGCATTGAAGAAAGCCTTTCTCCAAAGGGATGTTTATTTCAGAGGCAAGCAGGGGGAAGCTCAACCAGCTGTTTTCCAGGAAATCATCCACTTAACCCAGGGTGAGCTCTAAATTTTAATGACCGGCTAGCGTTGAAAGACTGCAGAAAGAAGAAAAAAAAAAGGATGAGGATGTAAAAGCCAACCACACACTGCATAAACTCCGAAGTCTCCAATATTTAGTCAGATTCCTGAGTTTGGAGGTGGTTCCCATCACCATCAGGAAAAGAGTCAATCATCACGGCAACTGGCAGCCAAAAACTGAGCTCAACAGTAAGTATCAGAAATCAAGTTCAAGGTTCACTAGGATCTTGGAGCAGTTAGATATAAATGATTAATCCGCACCCGCTGGACTAGAAGTTTGGGGGTGGGGCTTTGCCTTGGAAGCTTCTCCAAGCTCCCCCTTCCCTGTCCACCCAAAGCTTCTCATCTCAGCGCAAATGCCACCTCCTCCGAGAAGGCTTACTACTTCTCTCTAAGGGAGCTACACTCTCAGAGTGTTCCTTTTCTTCCTAGCAGTCCAGAGTTTGTAATGAGATACTTTTTGTGATTGTTGGATCAGCTGCTTTTCCCAAGTAGACTGCAAGTTCCACGTGACCAGAGATGGTATCTGGTATATATACTACTGTAGATCAGGTTAGATTGGTTTCAGACCCACAATAGTAACTCTGTATGTCTCTGTTGATTTAATGACCTTGGCAATGCTCTATTAATTATCATTCATTCACTCAGCTGATGAGCAGTTACATCTTTAGCGTGTACTTTTCATTCAATTAATTATTAATAACCTATGCTGCTGCTGCTAAGTCGCTTGTCATGTCTGACTCTGTGCGACCCCATAGACCACAGCCAACCAGGCCCTGCTGTCCCTGAGATTCTCCAGGCAAGAACACTGGAGTGGATTGCCATTTCCTTCTCCAATGTATGAAAGTGAAAAGTGAAAGGGAAGTCGCTCAGTCCTGTCTGACTCTTTGCGACTCCATGGACTGCAGCCCAGGAAGCTCCTCTGTCCATGGGATACTCCAGGCAAGAGTACTGGTGTGGGCTGCCACTGTCTTCTCCAAAGTGTTTGCTATCTGCCAGACACAAACGTGAGCGGTGAGGACACAGCCATGACAAAGAGACAAAGATCTGCACCCTCGTGGAATTTAGGGCGAGGAGAGCATCGGTGAACACACGAAGATGACATACCTCCCTGGAGTCTTAAGTGCTTTGGAGAAAAATAGAGAAGAGAAATAGAGAGGGTCAGGATGGGGGCAATTCTGAAGAGAGATGCTGAAACCCCAACACGTGAGGAATACAGTGTGGGGCTTCGCTGGGAGAGGTCGACAGGGAGCCGCAGTGAGGGGCGTGTCCTGGGTCAGCGTGGCCGGAGGGAGACGGGGAGGGGGCCGGGCGGAGGACGGGGCACCCGGGAGCAGACGCAGGCAGGGCCCTGAAAGACTTTAGATTTTGCTCTGACAGGGGGAGTTGCTGGGAAGATACATCTGGAAAGAGAAGTGGGATTTCAGATTATTTTGGATGGAGTTCCTTGACAATCCAGTGGTTAGGACTCTATGCTCTCACTGCTGAGGGCCTGGGTTCAACCCCTGGTCAGGGAACTAAAAATCCTACAGGCTATATGGAGTGCCTAAGTAAATATATAAAAAAATATATATATATGAATATATATGTGTGTATATATACATACATACATATATATGTATATATATATGAATTCAAATATATATGTATATATATTATTGACTGCATATATATTTGAATATCTGAATATACATATTTGATATGTATTTGACAATTGACCGAAATTTGAATACATACATATATATGCATGAAATAGTCTGACTCTGGAGACTAGGTGGAAGGGGGCCCGTGGAGTTGGGAGGGCCTTTTCTCCCTGGCCGGGGGCTGGGCAGGATGTGGTGGTGAGTAGTCGGGCTCTGTGAAGGTAAGGGCACCAGGAGTGCTGAAGGATTGACTGTGGGATGTGAAGGAATAAAGGGGTGCCAGGGTGACTCCAATATCTCTAGCCTAAGCCACTGAATGACAGAGCTCCTTCTATCGGACTGTGAGGAAAGCAGGTCGTGGGGAGATGGTGATGGTGGGGAACGCGGATTGGGGGAGCTGGGTTTCCGGCATGTGCTGTTTCCGACTGTTTATAGCATCCCAGGGGAGGCAGTTACAGGACAGACCCCGTCCTTGCCTCTCTGGGAACCTTTCTCTCAGTGAGGGAGAAACCTGGTCAACAGCGCAACCAACAGGTGATCCACCGCATGAACTAGCGCCGGGCGCCACGACGGCGACGTGGTGGCGGCAATCACGTGATGTGACGGATGGGGGCGCTGGCATCGTAGGTGCTGGGGGCGGCGTTGGTGAGAAGGTGCCAGGAGAGCTGAGACCCGGGCAGGGGCCGCCAGCCAAGTCCCGGGGGAAGGAATGAGCTTGGTGCGTTTGAGAAGCAGAAAAAAGGCAACTCCAGGAGGCTTATCCACAGCTGGGTCTGTCTTTAAAACGTGATGGAAAGGGCGTCCCTGGTGGTCCGGCGGCTAAGACTGTACACTCCCAATGCAGGGGGCCTGGGCTCGATTCCGAGTTGCAGAACTACATCCCACAGGCCACAACTTAAGAGTTCATATGCTGCAACTAAGACCCTGTGCAAACAAGTGACTTGCTTTTTGTTTGTTTGTTTTTTTTAAAAAGAAGACCCTAAAATCATAAAGATTATTATAAATAAACACAATGGGAAGCTGGTGGGAGACTTCCAGGAAGGATGCGGTCACACCTGATTCCCATTTTTTAAAATAACTTTGGAGGGCTTCCCTGGTAGCTCAGTGGTAAAGAATCCACCTGCCACTGCAGGAGACACGGTTTGATCCCTAGTCCGGGAAGATCCCACATGCCACGAGGCCACAAAGCTCTGTGCGCCGTAACTACCGAGCCTGTGCTCTGGAGCCCGGGGCTGTAACTACTGAGTCCGCGTGCTGCAGCTATTGGCGTCCATGTGCCTAGAGCCTGTGCTCCAAAACAAGACAAGCTACGGTAGTGAGAAGCCAGGAAACTGCGACTAGAGGAAAAAGCCTGCACAGCATAGCCCCAGATGAAAGCAAGGGTAACGCTGGAGACTGGATTCGCATAAAAGGGAGCAGGAAGCCCCATTAGCAGGCCATTAGGCATCACTCACACAAGCTGGAATCAAGATTGCCAGGACAAATATCAATAACCTCAGATATGCAGATGACACCACCCTTATGGCAGAAAGTGAAGAGGAACTCAAAAGCCTCTTGATGAAAATGAAAGTGGAGAGTGAGAAAGTTGGCTTAAAGCTGAACGTTCAGAAAACGAAGATCATGGCATCTGGTCCCATCACTTCATGGGAAATAGATGGGGAAACAGTGGAAACAGTGTCAGACTTTGTTTTTTGGAGCTCCAAAATCACTGCAGATGGCGACTGCAGCCATGAAATTAAAAGATGCTTACTCCTTGGAAGAAAAGTTATGACCAACCTAGATAGCATATTCAAAAGCAGGGACATTACTTGGCCAACAAAGGTCCGTCTACTCAAGGCTATAGTTTTTCCAGTGGTCATGTATGGATATGAGAGTTGGACTGTGAAGAAGGCTGAGCCCCGAAGAACTGATGCTTTTGAACTGTGGTGTTGGAGAAGATTCTGGAGACTCCCTTGGACTGCAGGGAGATCCAACCAGTCCATTCTGAAGGAGATCAGTCCTGGGTGTTCACTGGAATGATGCTAAAGCTGAAACTCCAGTACTTTGGCCACCTCATGTGAAGAGCTGACTAACTGGAAAAGACCCTGATGCTGGGAGGGATTGGGGTCAGGAGGAGAAGGGGACGACAGAGGATGAGATGGCTGGATGGCGTCACTGACTCGCTGGACGTGAGTCTGAGTGAACTCCGGGCGTTGGTAGTGGACAGGGAGACCTGGTGTGCTGCGATTCATGGGGTCGAAAAGAGTCGGACACGACTGAGCGACTGAACTGAACTGAGGCATCACCCAGCCAAACAGGACGCTGACTCAGGTCAGTGGAGGCGGAGGGAACCGGACAGACGTGGGACCTGCCTTGGAGGGGAGACGACAGGATGAGAGGAAGAGGGCCGGGGTGCTGAGGTCTTGGGGTGCATGGGTTGTTGGAGGGCCCCCGGAGCTCAGGGGGAACCTCGGCAGGACAAGGGTGCGGGTTCTCTCTGCTCACCTGACGTGGGACATGACCGAGGGCCGGGGAGCAGGGGAGCAGACTGGCACCTGTCTTTAAAGTGAGTCAAGTCCACATACAGGGTAGCAGACACATGAGAAATAATCTAGCCTGATGACTTTCCCCAAAGTAGTATATCCGGGCAATCAGGCCCCGAAAGCCCCTCTGTGCCTGCTCCATTCACTCCTCACTATCCTTCCCCTAAGGCAACCACTGTCCTCGCCTGACACAGGTCTTATTGACAGCCTTTAAACCTATGATTCACAGATGATATCCGAGGGAAGCGTGGGGCACTTGCTTATGTAATTCTCCAAAAACAGGCTCACTCGGTCTTTTAGGCCGAGCACACTTCTCTCACTCGGAGGCGGGCCTGTCTCCCCTCCTGCCCCTAGGGGGCGCCGCGGAGCCGGCGAGGGCTGGTGGCCGGCGGCCTTTCCCAGCGCGAGGTCCCGCTGCAGAGCGCTGCTGCTGGCGGGTCGTGGGCCTGCTCCGCCCAGCCTCCCCTCTGGGTTTCACTTCACTCGTCCAGTCCCCACAGAGGCTCTGCTTAAGGCACCCTTGCCAGTTCCTAGTTCTTGCGGCGTTTCATACTTGAATGGCGTTACCGCCAATTTTCCTCTGTCCTGGAGATTAATCTCTCTTCTGCTTCTCTTTCCCTCCCTCTCCCCCCTCCTCCTTCCCTCTCACTATTCCTGGGATTATTTCTTTTGGAAATAATTCCCTGTGCACTCTGCCTCCATAAATCTCTGAATCCTGGCCCATGGAACAAGCCTGTATTACAAGGGAACAGAATCAACAGGCAACTGGGAAGCAAGCTTATACCCTCTGCAGTTTCGCCCCAGTAGAAGGGCTAGGTTAACGCCTCCGGGACAAAAGGTTCATCTTTCCAACTGCTTTTACTTTTCGGGAGACCCCCAGTCCCATGTCTTTTTATTAAAGGACTGTTTTCGCCTCCTTGGCTCTGCACATGTTTTCTGCATAATATGAAACAGTAACCTTTAAGTCTTCCACATCCTGGTGTGCTCTGGACTCACAGACCAGTTTTCAGACAGACAGACACAAACACACACACACACCCTGAATCTGTACTAGCTGACTGCTGGCAAAAGAAAACAACTTTCCACTGTTACTTTGGCTCTATTTTTTTTGTAACACCTTAATTGAGATATAATTTACATGCCATAAAATTTACCCGTTTAAGTGTGTAATTCAATCTTTTTTTTTTTTTTCATTTACTGAGGTGTACGCTGGCTGCTTTTTGAAAAAGCAGACACTGGGTGAGCATTTCGACTCTACAGTCCCTCCTCTTTGAGAGGTGACGTCTAAAGATCAGAGGCCAGATTCTGTTTCACCCCCCAAAATAGTTGTTTTATTCATTGTGCCAGTTACAACTCACTTCCTGTGTTTTGACTCCGAGCTGCAGCCCTGCTTCTTAGAAGCCAGGTGGATTTGGTTTTTTTTTTACACTGTCAAGAAGTTTCTCTTGTGGTAGAGGAATTTTCTGCTTGCTTTTTTGTTCTGTTAGTGTTTAGTGAGTCTTCAGATCTTTGCTTCATCCGCTGGGCTGATTAGAGAGACGTGAAATGTACCTTTGTGACAAGACAGACTATTCAGACACAGTCAGTATTCAGCGCTCTGCTCAAATGTTCACAGCATTCTGACTGTTGAGACTGGTGAAGAAGGAAGATGCCTAGAAGTATAAGTAGGGCATGGAGGCCTAGAACTTTCCCCTAATATTACAGTCTTCATCTGTCCTTGGGTTTTGACATCTCTGGGTCTTTATTATTTGAGAAACAGAAATGACAATAATCACTTTAGGAGATCTGCCTGAGGATCATGTGAGATAACTCACTTGAAAACATGTAGAATGCTACCAGTTTTTAAAAATCTATTACTGTTCACTGAACACAAATCTTAAAAGGTTTCACTAATGGTATAAGAGCTCTATTTTGGCGAATGTGTATTAAAAAATGCACACTGCCTGCTGTTGCAGAGTGTGCACCTGTTCAACCAATGGCTCAGCAAACTGATAATGAGGCTTGCTGTGTGCCAGGCCCTGGGGAGTCAATGGTGGTTAGGCAGGTAGAGCTGGGTGGAAGAAACACAGCCAATGTATAGTTGAGCAAATAAATACCTAAGTACAAACCATGCAAGGGCTGGGGAAGAAGCTGTTGTGGTGTGTCCTTCTGTGTCTCCAAAGCAACTTAAGATAATGAATATTTTGCTAGTAAACGTATACTCATAGGCACAGAAAATTTTTCTGAAACAATTCATGAGAAATTGGTTATAAGGGTCTCTTTTTGTGACAGAAACCAGCAAAGTACAGAGGGGAATGTCTTCTACTTTTTATTCTGTATGTCTTCTACTTTTCTATACAACTTCAAGTTTCTAACTATAAGCATGTACTTTTATCATTTGTTATTATCCTAGAAAAAAAATAGATATATCTTTATTAAGCCTATCAGTAGGCTTCTTTGGTCAATAGGCTGAGAGTCCATTTTTATTTTCTTCCTTAGACTTCTATCTAAAAACAACCTTTTATTTTAAATAATAAATGATTAACTGCCTTGAAATACTTGTCATGCCAAACTAATTAAATATTAAATATTACACTTGAAAAGACAAAGGTCATTTACCAGAGTACAAGAATTCATCAACCCACACCAAATCATCACCAGCCTGCTTGTGCCCACAGTCTGCCCAGATGGCACTTTGGTTCAGCAGCTGTTTACTGAGTGCTTACTGGGCACGAGCCACAGTTCTGAGCACTGACCAGTAGATAAAACAAAGCCCTCAGGGAGTTACCCGAGATTCTAGTTGGAGGAAACAGACCAGTAAACCAAATACATATTTACATACAATAAGTGCTAGAAAAAAAATGGCAGCAGGGCTGGCTGGCAAGCGTCCCGGGGAAACCGAGGGTGCTTTTCGCTCATCATTCAGAGTCCATTCTGTAGCTGCATCGCTGCAGAGAAAGGTCGGGAAGCCTGTCTGAGGAGACGCCATTCCAGCCCGGATGGAGAGAAGGGAGGAATGAGCTGTGCAGATAAATGACGCAAGAGTGTTCTCTGCCAGAAGGACGGACCGGTAAAGGGTCTGAAATGGGAGAGCTGGAAACCAGTAAGTACAGGACCATTGTACTGTTTATTCCATGCACTTGTCACAGTGTTCCAAACACTTCACAATTTAAAAAAAGCTAAAGGTGAACACTGACAGCTTTATTACTGTGTACACAGGACTCAGACTGTGTGGTTCTGGACACTGCTTCTCTTTTTTCAATAGTTAACAAAAAAAAGTCAGTGTGGACTACACATCCTAGAAAAAACAGATATATCTTTATTAAGACAAGGTTTAAGATTCTTCAGCCATATTCATGTCATTATGATACATTTGTATTATTCTTACAGTACCTCATAAAATGTGTATTTTATTACTATAGTACACACAACTTAAAAAACTTGTATTGTGGTAAAAAGCACGTAATGTACACAAACAGTTTTTACCCGTGGGGCTTCCCTGGAGGCTCAGTGGTGAAGAACCCGCCCGCCAGTGCCGGAGATGCAGGCTGGATCCCGGAGTGAGGAAGAGCCCCTGGAGGAGGGAATGGCGCCCCTCTCCAGTGTTCTCACCTGAGAAATCCCATGGACAGAGGGGCCTGGAGGGCTACAGTCCAAGGGGCTGCAGAAGAGTCAGACACGACTGAGTGGAAACAGCAGCATCTTGGTCGTATTTAACTGCACAGTTCTGGGGCACCAAGTATATTCTCACCGCTGCACAACTCTTACCGTCAGCCATCTCTTGAATCCTCCACCTTTCCAAACGAAACTCTGTCCCCGTTAAGCACGAACTCCCCACGCCCGCCCGCTGGCCGCCACCGGTGTGCTTTCTGACTCTATGGATTTGTCTGTTCTAGGCATCTCGTACAGTGCAGTTAGAGAGTACTCGTGTGCACCTAAAGCAGACTGGAATAGTACAAGCCCATTTTTGGCCACCGAAAATTAAATTAGTGAATATTAATTACTTCAAGATCATAAGTGAAAGGACCCTGAGACACACTGTCTTCTGTCTACTGCGAGATGCTCAGCGGTCGGAGGGGCACAATGACAGCGGGTCCTTGAGCTACTTAAAATAACAAGGAGAACAACTGGCAGTCACGAGTCTCAGCACAGCCTCTGACTGCGTGTGCTGGCACGCACTTCCTGCTGCGGTCCTTCCCTTAAAGTGAGGGGCTGCTGTGAAGCTGTCTCTAAGCCCTTTGATTCCTTCTCCTGCCCCTTCTCTCCCATTCTCAGTTCTAATTCGACGAATTCTGATGAAAATCACCGCTTTGGCATCCGTGATTTTTCACTCTCCCTGGCTGAGCACTAGGTTAATCTTCTCTTCCTCTTCCAAACAGGATCTGTGGGCGGGTTGCTCTAGAACAGCGGTTCTCAACCAGAGGCATCCAAATCCACCCCCTACCCCGTCCTTCTTGGGGGCATGTGGCCGTTACAGGAGACGGGGCTCCCTGTCATGACTGTGGAGGGGGTGCTGCCAGCATCTAGTGGGTCCCGACCTGGGGAGCTGGTAAATACCCAACAATGCACAGGACAGGCCCCCAAAACAGAATGATCCAGTCCAAACATCAGCAGCGCCAAAGACGGGAACCTTGGGTCTAGAGAGACTGGGAAAGAGGGAGACGGGAGAAAATGAGCAGAGGTCACTGCCTACTTATGCCTGTCTGGTGTTTCCCACCTAAGAAACAGCACAGCAACTTCTGTTTTTTTTGATGTTGACTCTCCGCTCTTGATTGGGCTTCCCAGCTGGTGTTAGTGGTCCAGAATCCGCCAGCCAAAGCAGGAGACCCAGAGATGCCAGTCCGATCCCTGGAGCAGGAAATGGCCACCCACTCCAGTATTCTTACCTGGGAAATCCCATGGACACAGGAGCCTGGCAGGTTACAGTCCATGGGGTCACAAAAAGTTGGACACAACTGAACACACTTATTTATTCTTCTGATTACGCTTTCTTATTCCTGAAGACTTGGGTGTGTGACTTCAGTAACGCCATGTTAGACCCAAACACAATGGAATAAATGAAAACTGGAGGGCAAATTCTAACATGTACTAGAGCTGTATGAGCATTCTTTCTAAGACTTGAAAAAGTCTTCAGATCCTTGGTTTAATTTAATGGATGATACATTCATCTGCATATGGCATTCAGCAGCAAAGTAAACTTCTTTCTGCCTCTTTGTTTCCAAATCAATGGGGAACAAAGGATATCCTCATTCCATTCAAGCAGTTTCAATGATTCTCAAATGAATGTGGGAGTAATAGTCAAGCCATTTAAAATTCAGTGATGAGAAAGCATACTTAGTAACCTTGTAAACATTCTATGAAAGTACAAGGGAACCTTTAAGAAGACTATCCAAGTGTCCTCTTTATATAATAGCCCTTTATACTTTGAAATGTTCAGAGGCCAATAAGACAGAATTGAACAGAACAGACTAGAAGAATGCAACTCCCAAATTTTCTAGTAACAGTGCTGTTAAAACATGGTTTCTGTTTCTTAACACTCAGAAGATTTAGTTCCCTCAGCCCTACTTACAGAAAGGGCCTTGGACGAACAGCTCACCAACCGTCAGAGGAATTCAAGAAGCTAACTGCACCCTAAGGTCTTTGAAGCTCTCAAACGATGACCCAAGTTTTTTTTTTTTTTTTTTAAACAGCAGCAGCTTGGCGGGAAGCAGGAATTAGACAAGAGAACTGACTGAAACCCGCCCTCCAAATGGGAAGAAAAACTACCAATAACGAACTGTGAGGTTTGAAATCACTGCGCGTTTTACTATTCATTATTCGGACGGCTTCCAGCCTCATTACCTGGCATATTCTCCTGCTTCTGAGCTGCCTGTAGAAATGCACTTCAGGACGGCTGAGCCAGCCTTTCAGGGGACAGGAAGCCTTCTTTATCCTCCCATTCTGCCTCTCCCTTCTATCTGTGTCTCTCTCTCAGTCTGCGTGTGTTGCAACCCCCTCCAGTGTTCCAAAGGCCAGCGCAATCGTCTCCCGTTGGGGTACTCAGCCAAGCACATCCACTGCTCAACTGTGTTTTTCTCTTTCTCAGCCCTTTCACCCACTGATTTCACATTTCTCTTTCAAGAGGCCAACGATGGCAGACCTCAACCGAATCAGTTACGAAGAGGCCAGCTGGAAAACCACACTGGGGAGAGTTCTTCCAGAGGAGAGCAGCCTGACGTTTTTCATCTAAATCCTTAGTCCTCACTCCAGCCTACAAGGCGGCAGGAAACTCGCAGCCATAATCGACTGGTTCTTTTAAAGAGTGTGTGTGTGTGTGTGTGTGTGTGTGTGTGTGTGTGTAAAACACAGGCACTCTGCCCAGGAGAACCTAGAGAGAAAGAAATCCTCTCTCCTGACACTGTCTGAAGTTTGCTGCCAGGGATTCAGTACATACCTGACCAAAAAAAGAAAATCTCCTACCTAACTGGTTTGACTGTTTCCCAGCTACTACCTGGAGAAGTAAACAGAACCTTATCATTCTCAGGTAATCTGACTTGGACATTTTTTTTCCCCCAACTAAATATTTCTAATTTCAATGCTCTTCCACTGCTGCCAACTGCTGTCTCTGAACTGGATCGACTGACAGTTCTGTCTGGGAGGAAGCCGGCTCCAGAGCAACCAGCCAAGGAAGCCTGCACCTTCCACCAGGCTGCCTCCGTGCGGCCACTGGGAGGGACTGGGGGGTGCGTGGTGACTTGGGACTCTGCAGTTATCCTGTCAGGCCAGCGCTGAACCAAGAGAGGTTCTTCCTGTGCCCCCCGGGCCCCTCCAGTCGGGCAGGATTTCTGTTGATCTCTTTGTACTTCTCAATGAATCCAACTCTCAGGGCATTTTTTTCTCTTGATTCAGGAAGTGGCGAGCTGAGCTCTGAGAGTCTTTCTGCTCCGATGATATAAACAAATTGTAGAGGAAGTCAAGTCAAACTTTCCCTCGCTGCTTTTGTTCTCCCAACCAGCGATTCGGAAAACAGAGCCAACTTTTTTTTTTTGGATGACTTTTAAAGATTGCTCTTCACTGGAAAGGCAGAAACTCTCTCTCTCTCTTTTTTTTAAACCAAGACACTCAACTTACTTTTTTCAAAAAAGAATTGCCCTAGAAGGTTTGGTTTTTCTTTTTTTTTAATAAGGCTGTTTTCGAGACTTTTCAAAACAAATGTCTCCCTTGACATTGCAGTTACCTAATGGTTGTTCTTTCCTTCAAGTTTCAACCAAAAGAGCATTAATGAGCTCTGTGTGGACAATGGCTGGACTTGATTAGAGGCCCTTGGTGCCCTGATTTACAGCCAAGGGGAGCAAACAGTCATGATTCAATCAGGTGCCCATACAAGGCACACCGCAGAGAGAAACGAGACGACTTATCTGCAGAATCTGCAGATACTGCTTGAAAAAATCACACGTAAGAAGGCCTTCTCGCCGTGGAAGCTACTTGAAGGCCTTATCACCAGCTTGGAAGATGGCATCTCTGGGTCTCACTCCTGGTTCTGAGAGAGGCCATTTCCAAACCAGAGGTACCTGACAGCCCCGGGCGAACGCTCACCACCCGTCCTAGTCAACTGATGAAAGAAGCTCCACGCCGCGTGAGCGAAGAGAGGCAGGACGGTAGGGAGCGCACAAGTATCTGCAGGGGGGCTTCCCACACTGGTGTTCTGGCATGTTAATCCTGGTGCAAGAAGTAAGATTTGACATCACGTGGATATCTGTATGCCACTCCTGCTCATCCTTGGCTGGCGCTCCGTGTACACAGGTAGGTAGTCAACTTTCAGAACAGCTTGATCTTCTAGTGAAGCATGTTAAGTTCACACACAGGCTCGCGCTCCTGCCTGCGTCTCCGTGTTCCCTTCGGTACAGTGCTGTCACGGGGGTTACAAGGGGCACAGCGACACCTCACCCCAACGTGTGGTGTGTTGGGCTCTCAGTGAAAGGCGGTTGCTGTTGAAATTCACAGCCCTGAGTTCGCCTGGGTCAGGAAAAACCAGCATCGGCAGAATCTGAATTTGGGTTGTATTTACAAAGTTACTTCTATTAATATGTCAGAACATGTTTGTTTAACCATGATTGTCCCTGCCCTCCTTATCTACATTATATACTGTAGCTACTTATAGACCAATAGGTACATAAAATCAGTTATGCAAGTTGTAATTGTGCAATTATTGAATAAAGAGAGGATGAACGGAAAACGTAAGGTTCTGAAAGCTGGCTTGAGTTCACGTTTTAGCTTATATTCATTAAACTGTTCATTTACTTGTCTATACTCTCTTCTCTGCTGATCACTTTCCAGGCGTGCGTCCCCCTTGAGCAACATCAGATGAGAAAGCTCTTCCATTCCCACCGCAGGGGGGCAAGCACACAGCACGCCCAGAGGCAGTGCCCTGCTCGGAGGCCTCCGAGGTGCGCGCGGCGGTGTTAGAGGCTGTGTCCGCCTCCACACCCCTAACTACTTTGAGAGCTTTGATGTAGAAATATGCAATACCTACAGTGCTCCAGAATTTCTATAAAGCAAATAGAGCTACTATGCCCTGATGCAACTGCCGTACATTTACCAAATCCAACGACTCATGTACTGGGCGCTGGGATACAAACAGTGCTCGTCAGTGCTAGCTGGTCCCTCGTAAAGGCTAGACACACACACACACTTGCAGGACCAGAAGAGCAGGCCCCCTGGTACCAGTCCTACGCATGTAGTCACGTCAGTCGTGTCCAACGCTTTGCGACCCCGAGGACTGAAGCCCGCCAGGCTCCTCTGTCCATGGGGATTCTCCAGGCAAGAATACTGGAGTTGGTTGCCATTTCCTCCTCCAGGGCATCTTCCGGACCCAGGGATTGAACCTGTGTCTCAAGTCTCCTGCATTGCCAAGTGAATTCTGTACCACCAGCACCACGTGAGAAGGAAGTAAACCCCCACACTCGACAAATAGCAACCGTGTGTGTGAAGACACACAGGAGGGCAACGGTTGGTGCGTCTCCCACTCATCAGTTCACCTCTTATTATACTTGATGCAACCTGACCTTGGAATTCTGGTGCACGCTCTGTCCAAGTATAAGTGGGGTACCAGAGAAAGCAAGAGAGAATTCTGAATAAAAGTATTCACTAGGCTATTGGTTTTTTAATCATTCTATTAATCACAGTTCTCCAGAAAAATAGAATCAATAGGATATGGGTGTATAGGAAGAGATTTATTATGAGGAAATTGACTCATGCAGTTATGGAGACTGAAAGGTTGAGTGATTCTGTCTAGAAACTGGCAGCCCAGGAGAGCCGGGGGTATGGTTCCAGGCTGAGTCCAAAGGCCTGAGAAACAGGAGGACTCAGGGCAGGAAGATCAATGTCCCAGCTTAAGCCAGGAGTCAGGAAGAGCCAAACTCTTCCTCCTCTGCTGTTCTGTTCTGTTCAGTCACTCAAGGGACTGGATGAGGTGCACCCAGACTGAGGAGGGCACGCTGCTTCCCTGAGTCTACCAGTGCAACGCTAATCTCATCTGGAAACACCTTCACAGCCATTCCCAGAAACAGCATGGAACCAATATCTGGGCAACCCGCGATCTTGCTGACACACAAAATTAATCATCACAACCTGCTGAAGAGGAATAGATGATGTGACCACCCAGGAAAAAGAAATACTGACACTGACAGAGATAACATAAAAGAAATGCTCCATCTCCACAAAGGGATGGTGACCAGGACGCGTGCCTGCACGCTCAGTCGTGAATGACTCCTCGCCACCTGCTCCTCTGTCCACGGGACTCTCCAGGCAAGACACTGGGGTGGGTTGCCATTTCCTCCTCCAGGGGATCTTCCCAACCCGGGGAGCGAACCCGCAGTCTTCTGCATCTCCCTGAATTGAAAGGCAGATTCTTTAGCACTGAGCCACTTGGGAAGATTCATCCCTGCCCTAGGAAACACACATTAGAGATCATATATAAAAAACTTGACAGATATTTTCCCAAATTTGACACAAAAATCCTAAAGATTTGTATCACAATAATGTGTTGTGAAGCCAAAAGAAACTCTTCTAAATTGACAATAATTTATTTAAAAATAAATTTTAATTAATCCTGATGGCAGAAGGATTAAGTCTTCTTCTCAGAAGTCTCTCTCTAGAAAATGATAATCCAAGATTATCATCATATTAACAGGTAGTCCAAGAGTATGCAGGGCTTCCTAGGTGATGCTAGCAGAAAAGAATCTGCCTGCCAATGCAGGAGACCGAAGAAAAGTAGGTTCGATCCCTGGGCCAGGAAGATCCCCTGGAGGAGGAAATGGCAACCTACTCCAGTATTCTTACTGGGGAAATTCCACAAACATAGGAGCCGGGCAGGCTGTAGTCCATGGGGTCACAAATAGTTGGACATGGTTGAATGAACACAAAAGAATATGTAGACAAAATATATAGGAAGCATATATCATAGGAAAAGTCAGGTAGTTAATAAAAAAAAATCCAGTTATATGCATTATCTGACTTAATTACCCACCTCCACCCTGGCCACGTGACATAGTTCAGGCCAGTGAAGCAGCAACAGGAGGTTTCTGGAGAGTCCTGGACAGGTCTGTTGTGTTGAAAAGGAAAAGAGGTCCTGGTTCTACTTGTCTTCCTTTTCCCTGACTTGAGAGGAAAGCAGTCAGGCATCCTGCAAGCACAAAGAAGAATCACAGAGCTTCGACATTCTAGGGCCTCTGAAACAATAACTTCCTGGCTCTGGACTTCCTTTTACGTGAGAGGAAAAAAACCTAAGTCTCCGCTGGCTTTTTGCTATGGTGGTTGCTACTTACAGCTGAAAGCATCCCGAACTGGTTTAATGCAGTCAAGGTGGAGCATGATCAGATGACCAAGCTCACAACAGCAGTGAATGGAGTGATCAGAAAGAAAACCAGATCTCTTTGACCTTAAAATCTGTACCCTTAAGTATGACGTTACACTGTCATTATGATTTCTGCAAGTAAGCAAAAACACATAGCAAATGTGTTTGCTCCAAACAGAGTAATAAGACCATGTCATATTGCCTCAAACTCTAGGACACTAAGTCTACATTCCAATTTTAACTGTAAATTTCTAGGAGGATATGGAAAGTGCCAAGGAATCCCTTAATATTGATAATGTTGAAAATATGCTACAAATGTGCCTAATTTTTTTTTTAAGATTTTTTTGGGGATGTGGGCCGCTTTTAAAGTCCTATTGAATTTGTTACAATATTATTTCTGTTCTATGTTTTGGTTTTAGGCCACAAGGCATGTGCAATCTCAGCTCCCTCAGCAGGGATCGAACCCACATGCCCTGCATTTGAAAGTGAAGTCTTAATCACTAGACCACCAGGAAGTCCTTGTACCTCTAATTTATTCCCATTATCTATTTCTCTGTCAGTCAAGCTGAGCCCGAGCTCCCCATTTTACAGATGAGAAGACCGTAGCTCAGAGAGTTCAGGTGGCCTGTGCAGGGTGGTAAGAGCAGGATTAAACTCAGCTCTGCTACAGCCCAGAGCTGGCTTCATTGCAACTTAGACGGACAGTAGTAAAGTGTGTCCCGTGCGTGTTAGGACTGGACTGGCCAAAAACTTCCTTTTGGTTTTTCCATAAGATATTACAGAAAAACCTAAATGAACTTTCTGGCCAATCCAAATGAATGGCTGATCTTCCGTATGGCAGCAGCTCTGACAGTTCATCCATAAATGAATAAAGCTTGGGCAAGAGTCTAGTGGCGGATACTGAAGTGAAATAAACCAGTCAATTCCTGCTCAGCCCCATCTAGCTGTAACATTCGGTGAATCTCGCAATCTCTCAGCTTCCACTTCTTCCTCTGTGAAAAGGAGAGGACAGCCTCACAGAAGAGTCCTGAGGGCTCAAGGTGGACAAAGCTGCCAGGTTCCAGCCAGACTGTCCAACAACCCTTGACAAATGTTCACGGTTATTTAACTACTGTCCCACATGTCCTCCCTACAGATGCAAATGAGGCAGTTCTGTTCTGATCTGGATATTTCTCTTTGACAAACTCTGAAAAGGAAATGGCAACCCACTCCAGTGTTCTTGCCTGGAGAATCCCAGGGACGGGGGAGCTTGGTGGGCTGCCATCTCTGGGGTCGCACAGAGTCGGACACAACTGAAGCAACTTAGCAGCAGCAGCAGCAGCAGCAGAGCACTCTCAAAACTAGAAGGAATATGCAATAATCTGAGAGCAAATGGTCTCTGCAAAAGGAAGACCTGACTTTGCTAAAAACAATGTTTTCCATGCCCATCCATGTATGCTAAGTCGTTTCAGTCGTGTTGGACTCTGTGCGACCCCGTGGACTGTAGCCCATGAGCTTCTTCTGTCCATAGGATTCTCCAGGTAAGAACACTGGAGTAGGTAGCCATGCCCTCCTCCAGGCAATCTTCCTGACCCAGGGACTGAACCGTGTCTCTTACATCTCCTGCACTGGCAGGCAGGTTCTTTACCACTAGTGCCGCCTGGCAGGGAACAAAATGAAAACAATCTGGTGAGGGTGCCAGGGGCGGGGGGGAAGCAGGGCAGTGTAGAAAAGGTCTTTTTGTCCTTGCAAAATGTTGGGCAATCATATATCTGACAAAGGATTTGTATCCAGAATATGTGTTTGAAAGTTTTCAAAGAAGAAGAAAACAAACCACTCAATATTTTAAAGTGGCAAAAGATTTGAAGATATATTGATGACAAATAAGCAAATGAGAAAATGCTCAGTGTCTTTAGTCACAGTGATGAGAGACCACTAGGAACCTGGAACGTCAGGTCCATGAATCAAGGCAAATTGGAAGTGGTCAAACAGGAGATGACAAGAGTGAACATCGACATTCTAGGAATCAGCGAACTAAGATGGACTGGAATGGGTGAATTTAACTCAGATGACCAGTATATCTACTACTGTGGGCAAGAATCCCTTAGAAGAAATTGAGTAGCCATCATAGTCAACAAGAGAATCTGAAATGCAGTACTTGGATGCAAGCTCAAAAACGACAGAATGATCTCTGTTCATTTCCAAGGCAAACCATTCAATATCACAGTAATCCAAGTCTATGCCCTGACCAGTAATGCTGAAGAAGCTGAACGGTTCTCTGAAGACCTACAAGACCTTCTAGAACTAACACCCCACCCCCAAAAAAGATGAACCTATTAGAAGAGCTAAATTTTAAAAACCCTGATCTATCAAGTGCTAGCTTCATAGGACTTTGTGTATTTGATCCTGGGCAAATAATCTGTATGCAGGTCAGGAAGCAACAGATAGAACTGGACATGGAACAACGGACTGGTTCCAAACTGGGAAAGTACATCAAGGCTGTATATTGTCACCCTGCTTACTTAACTTATATGCAGAGTACATCATGAGAAACGCTGGACTGGAAGAAACACAAGCTGGAGTCAAGATTGCCGGGAGAAATACCAATAACCTCAGATATGCAGATGATACCACCCTTATGGAAGAAAGTGAAGAGGAACTAAAAAGCCTCTTGATGAAAGTGAAAGAGGAGAGTGAAAAAGTTGGCTTAAAGCTCAACATTCAGAAAACGAAGATCATGGCATCCGGTCCCATCACTTCATGGGAAATAGATGGGGAAACAGTGTCAGATTTCATTTTTGGGGGCTCCAAAATCACCACAGATGGTGACTGCAGCCATGAAATTAAAAGATGCTTACTCCTTGGAAGGAAAAGTTATGACCAACCTAGATAGCACGTTGAAAAGCAGAGACCTTACTTTGCCAACAAAGGTCCGTCTTGTCAAGGCTATGGTTTTTCCTGTGGTCATGTATGAATGTGAGAGTTGGACTGTGAAGAAGGCTGAGCGCCGAAGAATTGATGGTTTTGAACTGTGGTGTTGGAGAAGACTCTTGAGAGTCCCTTGGACTGCAAGGAGATCCAACCAGTCCATTCTGAAGGACATCAGCCCTGAGATTTCTTTGGAAGGACTGATGGGGAAGCTGAAACTCCAGTACTTTGGTCACCGCATTCGAAGAGCCGACTCATTGGAAAAGACCCTGATGCTGGGAGGGACTGGGAGCAGGAGGAAAAGGGGACGACAGAGGATGAGATGGCTGGATGGCATCCCTGACTCGATGGACGTGAGTCTGAGTGAACTCCAGGAGTTGGTGGTGGACAGGGAGGCCTGGCGTGCTGCAATTCATGGGGTCACAAAGAGTCGGACACGACTGAGTGACTGAACTGAACTGAATACACACCATATGGGAAATTTCCAAAGAAAATTAAGAACCAGAGCTTTGGAAGAGAGGGTAAGAAGAAGAGAGAGGGACTAAACTTTGAATGAAATGTCGATGGACAGGACTTTACCTCAAAGACTGATGTCTCTTCCTGAAAACTTCACTACTGGGCCACCTGCCATTTTACAAGATGGGGAAAGATGCAAAAACGCCGCCACACCCACTAAACCTCTGCTGTTCCTCAGGCACTCCACTCAGGGCTCTCCGGGTGCTGGCTCCAGATTATAGGCACAGCCCAGAGAGGCCAGCAGTTTGCCCCTAGGCCACACAGCATATAAACAGCGGAGCCAGAATTCCCAAGATGTTCCTTTTCTCATCCTTCCACAACACAGCCTTCCCTACTGGGGAAGGAACATGGCAGCCAAGTGGGTGACGTTCCCTCAGGGGGGAACTTCTCACTTTAACGTGCCTCCTGCACACACAGAGTCCCTCCCCTACCCTCCACCACCACCTTCCTGCCTTCGGAGGGCCCTCCGTTTTTAGGTTTATGTTGGTACCTGCCCCGTCCACGACCCCCACCGCATCTCATCAGTGTTAGCCAGTGTTATTCAACATGGCTTTCATTTGCATCCCCCCATAATGGGCTTCCCTGGTAGCTCAGCTGGTAAAGAATCCACCGGCAGTGCAGGAGACCTGCGTTTGATCCCTAATTTGGGAGGATCCCCTGGAGAAGGGAACGCCTCCCCACTCCAATATTCTGGCCTGGAGAATTCCATGGACTGTATGGTCCATGAGGTCACTAAGAGTCGGACACAACTGAGCGCCTTTCACTTTCTTTCCATAAGGAATATTTTTTGGAGAAGGAAATGGTAACCAGAATCCTTGCCTGGGAAATCCCACAGACAGAGGATCCGAGCAGGCTACAGTCCATGAGTTCAAAGAGTCGGACATGGCTGAGCAGTGGAGCGCCATGTGCATAAGGAAGATTTTTAGACTCTTTTTTCCTAATTGCCCCACGTTAATACCGCAGATGGACGGCACGTCTATTCGTGTGCTGTGCATCTCTGTGGGCTTCATCTAGAGACAGGTGAGCTCTGAGAAACATAAACAGTGTGGGCCCCTGGCAAGCAGCTCTGTGCCCCTCAGAACACGGGGGTCAGGGGCGGCGGCGAGCCAGCAGCGCAGTACATGCAGAGCGGGCAGGGCTGGTGCCCGAGACCACTGTTAAGGGCTTCCCGGACATCGTCTCATCCAGCCCTCTGCTCAGATGCTAGGTTCCGGGCTCCACCCAGAGCTGGGAAGCTGCGTTAACTCCAGCGGCCTCTTCTTGAAAACAGTGGTGTGGTGTGGTTGAGTTGCTCAGTCGTGTCTGACTATTGCAGCCCTATGGACTGTAACCAGCCAGGCTCCTCTGTCACTGCGATTCTCTGGGCAAGAACACTGGAGTGGGTTGCCATTTCCTTCTCCAGGGGATCTTCCCAACCCCGGGATCGAACCTGGGTCTCCTGCATTGCAAGTGGATTCTTTACACCTGCAACGAATCCTGCAAGAGACTGAGCTGCCAGGAAAGCCCAATCTCCTGAAAACAGCACTCTTTACTTTCATTTTGCCCCTCCTCAGTCTCTCTCAGTCGCTGTCCTTTACAGGAGGGAAGCAGAAGTGATTCTAGGAAAGAAAACCACGGGGGATACTGGTGTCTCTTCCGGTTAGATTGCTCTTGATCACCCCCAATTCCATGTTTTCCCAGCTTCTCAAACTTGTTGTGAATTGTTCCTTTCATTTCAAAAGTCTGAGTCACTGTTTGCAGACAAGGATTTAGACTGAAAATGTCCTAAACTGGCCCTTTTCTGGAAATCATGATGCCTCATCTTCACAAGCATGGAGCTAGGTTCTTTTCAGGGATTATCAAAATTTCATTTTTGCAACCACCACCATCTTACAGGTGGGGAATGGAGGCTCAGAGAAATCGGTGAATTCACCCCAGGTCACATGAGGACACGCAGTGGCCAGCCCAGCTACAAATCTAGGACAGACTGGCTCCAAGTGCATGCTGCTAACCACGATGAGAAGCCACCACTTAATTTTAGTGTATCACTTCCCTCAAAGTGGGGAGGAAACAGAAGTTGGAGACTTTTCAAAGGGGGAGGGGCTACCTTTGTGCTTTATATAAGTTTACTTGCCCAGCCACAAAAGAACATGCTGGTGCTGAGTAGTATATAGACTTTTTCTTTTTTTTTTAAAGTCATGCTTCTGATAATTGGGGAAGCTTCCCTGGTGGCTCAGATGGTAAAGAATCTGCCTGCAATACAGGAGACCAGGGTTTAATCCCTGGGTTGGGAAAATCCCCTGGAGAAGGGAGTGGCAACTCACTCCAGTGTTCTTGCCTGGAGAATTCCATGCGCAGAAGAGCCTGGTGGGCCACAGTCCATAGGGTTGCAAAGAGTCAGACACGACTGTGCAAATAACACTTACTTACTTCTGGTAACTGATTAAGACTTGCTACCCAGCCATTTACTGCTTTCAGCAAGAGATTTCTCTCTTCCTACTCAATTACTGTACAATAAACTTCCTCAAGGGAGAGACTTCACAATGAAGACAGGGCTCTGAGGGGAAAGCTCACCCTCGTACACTTTGCCAGATGTTCCAGAATCTTCAGACAGATCTGAATAATGAACTGTGTTTTTTACGTTGCTCAAATTTGCTTTTCCAACTATCATTCTTTAGCATGGTTTGAACTGTGTTAACTTTGAACCGTTTCCTGTGTTCTTGGAGAACTAAGTCAATATTCATTCCTTTTTTTTTCCCGCAGAGTAAAAGGAAGAAAAAACATCATGTCTATAATGATCTGTAATGTGTATTCTATCAGGTATAAAAGAACTGGAATATACCATCTGATATGCACTTTATACAAATTAGCTCTAATCCCTTCCACAACTTCCAGTAAATGTTCCAGCACCCAGTTTTAAAAAAGGAGTCTCAGAAAAGGGAAGTGGCTGGCCTGGGACACACAGTGGATCTCTGACAGCAGCAGATTTCAAGCTCC
Source organism: Bos indicus x Bos taurus (assembly GCF_003369695.1). Classification (NCBI taxonomy): domain Eukaryota; kingdom Metazoa; phylum Chordata; class Mammalia; order Artiodactyla; family Bovidae; genus Bos; species Bos indicus x Bos taurus. The sequence continues at coordinate 2,116,337 of NC_040088.1, forward strand.
GCTTTCGCTGGTCCCAGCACTGGCGCAGCGCTACCGCTTCCCGTGTGGCCGTCACGTGTCAAAACTCTCCCTTGCAGGTAGTCGAAGCCCAAAATTTCCACTTCTAACCCGACAAATCCCCTTCACCCAGTTCTTGATATTTTCAGTCACTTTTTGGTTCTTAAAACATGGACAGACTCCCGGTTTCTGGTCCATCATGTAAGAAGCTTAGAAGTCACCACTCCATCTCAGCAACAGGCGAAAAGCTGAACAAACTTAAAAAATGAACAGCTCTTCTTAGATCAGTAAGAGAAGTGAAGAGAGATCAAACCAGTCTATCCTAAAGGAAATTAACCCCGAATATTCATTTGGAAGGACTGACACTGAAGCTGAAGCTCCAATACTTCAGCCACCTGATTCAGAGAGCCAACTTATTGGAAAAGACCCTGATGTTGGGAAAGACTGAAGACAGGAGAAGGGGATGACAGAGGACGAGATGGTTGGATCACATCACTGACTCAATGGACATGAGTTTGAGCAAGCGCCAGAAGACAGTGAAGACAGGGAAGCCTGACCTGCTGCAGTCCATGGGGTCACAAAGAATCAGACACAACTGAGTGACTGAGTAAGAGCAACAACAGGAAAAGTGAGGTCACAGGGCAAACCACTGCCCCCAAACTGGGGAGACAAGCATTTACAGACAATCCGTGCTTAGGGGACCATCAGCCTTGGTGGGAGTCAGAGATGGGCTAGAGAAACCAGGACTGAAACTGAATGATGGCTGGAGGCTCCTGTGGGCAGATCTGAGATTGAAAAGCTCCAGGGACACCCAGTCGCAGGGAGGGGGCCCCCACCTTGTGAGATTTCCTGACCAGGTTCTCACAGTGAGTATCAGGGAAAAGTCCCCTCGTGCTCCAAGCAGGGGAGGGGAAGAAGAGGCAGTCTGCAACAGGCTACAGCGTCCGTCCCTCAGAGCACGCGCCACCCTCAGGAGAGATTGCTCAACCAGGACTTCATCGCTGCGGTTTTATGAGAACTGCACTGACTTAGGAGAAGGAGAATACCTAACTCCAGGCCCCCGTGGCTCTCCACGTGGAGGAAGGGAAATACCCAGCTCCTGCCCACTCGAGCCACCTGCTGCAGCTAAGGATGATGAGGTGAGAAGCACTGTGGGGTTCACCGCACAGGGGCACCAGAGGCTCGAAGCTGAATACAGCGCTCCTCTCCCCTCCCCTCACACTGCCAAACCTGCAGCAGTTCCTTCTCCCGCGTACATCACGTCAGGCCATCAGAAAAAATTGCAAGGCATACTAAATTAAAAAAAAACAACCCACAGTTTGGAGAGAGAGAGCAAGCATGAGAACTAGACTCAGATGTGGCAGGGATGTTGGAATTCTTAGACCGGGAATTTAAAACAACAAGGATTAAGACGCTGAGAAGTCTCCTGGGGAGACAGCATGTAGGAACAGATGGGAAATATGAGCAGAGAGAGAGAAAATCTAAGAATTAAAGGAAACGCTAGAGATAGAAAATGCTGCAACAGAAAGGAAGACTGTCTTTAATTGGTATCCTAGTAGACTGGACATGGCTGAGAAAAGTCATCTCCAACCTTGAGGATATATCAACAGAACACTCATAAACCAAAAAGCAGTTACTGAAAACAAAAAATAATTTAAAAACCAGAGTGGAATGCCCAACGGCTGTGGGAGAACTAGAAAAAGTGTGACAAGGTGTAAGGGGAATCCCAGAAGGAGAAGAAAGAGTGAAAGCGACAGAAGAAATACCTGAGGCACAAACAACTGGGAATTTCCCCCAAATTAATGTCAGACACTAAAGCAGAGATCCAGGAGGCTCAGAGACATTGGGCAGGATAAATGCCTATGTCCAGGCTACACCTTATTTCTTCACTTAGTGTAACTACATGTTTATGTACGTGCTCAATCATGCCCAACTCTTTGCGACCCCATGGAGCCCACCAGGCTCCTCTGTCCATGGGATTTTCCAGGCAAGAATACTGGGGTGGGTGGCCACTTCCTTCTCCTGAGGATCTTCCCGACCCAGGGATCGAACCCCGGTCTCCTAAATCTTCTTGCACTGGCAGGCAGATTCTTTCACCACTAAGCCACCTGGGAAGCCCTAGGCATGTCATACTTAAATGGTAGAATATCAAAAATAAAGGAAAAAATACTGAAAGAGGTTAGAAGGAAAATCACTTTACTCATGGGCAGAGACTGTAATGATCTATGACTTCTCAGAAACCAACACTCAAAAAGAGTGGAGGGAAATACTTAAAAGCTTGAGAGAGAGAGGAAAAAAAGACCAACTGAGAATTCTGTTCTGGGCAAAATGATCCTTCAAAAGTGAAGGAAAAATGAAGACTTTCTCAGACAAACAAAAATTGAGATTTGTCGCCAGCAGACCAGACTTGCGAGACCTGTTAAAATCGGCTTCTCTGGGGAGAAGGAGAACAGGTCAGAAACTCAGATCTACATAAAGAAGGAAGCGCAAAAGAGGAGGGGTAAGTGAAGGTAGAAGAATGTTATTGTTCTTACTCTTTACTGATCTGATAACTGCTTATTTAAACTAATAACAGCAGCCATGTATTCAGTCATATACAGCAGCCGTGTATTCAGTTATATACGCCTGCGTGTATGTGTGTGTGTGTATGCATACTTATGGATAAGCGAACAGGATGCCAGTGATGGGGACGCAAGAGATGAGGGAGGAATCTGGATTACGTCTGCAAAGGTACCGCACTCCCTGTGAAGTGGCGTACTGTTATTTGAAAGTGGACTTGGGGACTTCCCAGGAAAGACTTTGATTTCCAGTGCAGGGGGTGCTGGCTCGACCCCTGGTCAGGGGGCTAAGATCCCATGGGCCTCATGGCCAAAAAAATCCAGAACAGAAACAATAGAAGCAATACTGTAGTAAGTTCAATGTACTGTTAAAACGGTCCACAAAAAAAAGGAAAGGCAAGTGGACTTGGATCAATATAAACGCGTGTGTAAAAATGTGTGTGTACAGGTGTGCACCGCAAATTCTAGAGCAGCCCCTGAAGGAAGCAGGAGACAGGACAGAGCCGCACAGCTGGTCAGCACACAGCCTGGGGAGCACCACCCTCAGCAGAGAAACTGAGCTCCGGACTCAGGCTGGCTGAGCGCGGCGGGACGCGGCTGTGCTCGCCCAAGTTTCTTAGCTGGAAAAAGGTGTTACTTTTAGTTCCTCAGGTGGCTGGCCCTGGCACCCCTGGCCTTACTTTCAGTACAGAGTGGGGAAGCCACTGGACGGCTTCAGAGGAAACGATTTTGAATAGAGATGGCAGCAGGCAGGGCCAGAGAAAGTGGGGGAAACATTCAATAATTCACTTCTTAAAAGAAAAGCAGAGACATTACTTTGCCAACAAAGTCCTTCTAGTCAAAGCTATGGTTTTTCCAGTAGTCATGTATAGATGTCAGAGTTGGACCAGAAAGAAGGCAGAGTGCCAAAGAACTGGTGCTTTTGAACTGTGGTGTTGGAGAAGACTCTTGAGAGTCCCTTGGACTGCAAGGAGATCCAACCAGTCTGTCCTAAAGATCAGTCCTGAATATTTGTTGGAAGGACTGATGTCGAAGCTGAAGCTCCAATACTTTGGCCACCTGATGCGAAGAACTGACGCATTTGAAAAGACCCTGATGCTGGGAAAGATTGAAGGTGGGAGGAGAAGGGACGATAGAGGATGAGATGGTTGGATGGTGTCACCGACTCGATGGACATGGGTTTGAGCAGACTCTGGGAGCTGGTGATGGACAGGGAAGCCTGGCGTGCTGCAGTCCATGGGGCTACAAAGAGTGGGACATGACTGAGCGACTAAACTGAAAAGAAAATCTTGGGCTCAAAAGTCCTGCCTCGTTCCTGCCCCACCCCCACCCTGTCTAAACTCAGGCAACAGATCAGCAGCAGTAGTTACAGAGCCACATTCAGTCAACAAATGCTTTGGTCCCTACCTTGTGTCCCTCCCCAGAGTTGGAGCTAATGGGGCTTCCCTGGTGGGCCAATGGTTATGACCTCCTTTAAATGCAGGGGGCGCAGGTTCAATTCCTGGTCTGGGAGCCAAGATCGCATATGCCTTTCAGCCAAAAAAACCAACCATAAAACAGACGCAAGACTGTAACAAATTCAACAAAGACTTTTAATTGGTCCACATCAAAAAAATCTTTAGAAAAAATCTGAGCTACCATTTTCAAAGTCGAAAGGCAACCTGTCAAAATTGCGTCTTTGGACTCTAGCGCGGCCGAGGAGCACAGGTCACCCTGCAGGGCAGCTGCAGCAGCCACGCCCCAGCCCCGGGCCCCGGTGCCCCGCCACGAGCCCCCCAGCCCAGGGGCACCATGTGCCGGTGAGACCCAGGGTCCCAAGACATGCCGTGTGTCAGGAGCTCGCTCAAGTCCTGGTTTGTTTCTGCTGTTTATACACAGCTTCCCTCACAGCTCAGTTGGTAAAGAATCTGCCTGCAACACAGGAGACCCTGGTTCAATTCCGGGGATGGGAAGATCCTCTGGAGAAGGGATAGGCTACCCACACCAGTATTCTTGGGCTTCCCTGGTGGCTCAGCTGGTAAAGAATCCCCTTGCAGTGTGGGAGACCTGGGTTCGAGCCCTGGGTTGGGGAGGTCCCCTGGAGAAGGGACGGCTACCTTGCCCCGGCCTGGATAATTCCACGGACTGTCGAGTCCATGGGGTCACAGAGAGCTGGACACGACTGAGCAACTCGTTTTTCACCGCAGCCGTACTGTTCTGCTAAACCCTAAGTAACTGCCATTTTCAGTTTGGCAAGAGCCGACACCAGCAGTTTCACGGCTCACCCTAACGTGTTCCACCTGGCCCTCAGAGGCCTTTGGGCTTTCGGCGTAGGCATTTCAAACTTTTTCAGTTCCTCAAACTGCCGTAAGAATGCTTACTTCCAGGTCTTCACGAGTGCGGTCCCTCCCGCCCCCTTAATCCGTCACCAGGCCGCACTTCGATGCCGTATCCTCCCGGGAACGACCCCTGACCCTCTGCCGTCTGTGCTGCTGTGCTCCCTGCACCGCCCCGAAGGGACATCTTCCAGCGCTGGCAACGACAATACTATCCAACACTTAGAAATGTGCTAATGCCAGATACCCTTCTAGTAAGTCTAGTAAATCAGCTCTGCCTGTCTCTTAACCCCAGTTGGCAATGATCCTAGGTCCTCTCTTTACAAGAGTATAATCATGCAACGAAGACATACACAGGGCCTCAGAAATGCTGCGAATTCAGCTCCAGATCACTGGAACAAGGCAAACATGGCAATAAGTGAGTCACGTGAATCCTTTGGTTTCCGAGCGCATGTAGAAGTTATGTTTACACAAGTGTGCAATACCATGTATCTAAAACACAATGTATATACCCTAATTTTGAAATACTTAAAAAATATTTGATTGCTATGAAATCTAACCATCATCTGAGCCATCGGCGAATCATAGTAGGAATGTCATAGATGACTGGTTACTGTGTCAGATATGGTGATGAGAAAGTTTGACATAGCGTGAGGATTACCAAACATGACACACAGACGTGAAGTGAGCAGATGCTGCTGGAAAAGCAACAGCAACACACTCTGACGCTGGCCTTCCTCAAGCCTCAATCTGTACAGCATGCAAATCTGTAAAGTACAGACAGCAAAGCACAGTAAAACGCGGCACGCCTGTACACAGGGCTTCCCAGGTGGTTCTGGTAAAGAATCCACCTTCCCATGCACGGAGTCTCGGGTGACCCAGGTTCGATCCCTGGGCCGGGAAGATCCCCTGGAGTAGGGAATGGCAACCCACTCTAGTATTCTTACCCGGGAAACCCCACGGACAGAGGAGCCTGGTGAGCTACAGTCCACAGGGTCGCAAAGAGCTGGACATGACTGAGCGCATGTTCAGGCAGGCCTGTGGATCATTTTTTTCTCTCAATCCCACCTGCCTGTACATAACTGAATCCTCCCAACAACACTATGTGGTACATACTTCTATCAGCGCCATTTTACAGATGAGAAAACTAAGGCACAGAGCTGTACTGTGACCAGCTCAAGCCCAGATGCCTGGTAGTGTCAGCACCGGGATTTGAACCCTGTCTTTTTCCAGAGCCTCCCGAATGACACTCTGTGTCATCACTGTAGGGACTGTGTGACGTCCCCCACCCCGGACCAAAAGGAACTCCGGCAGGACCAGTGTCCACTCGGCCCTGAGGTGAACGTGCGCAGCCTACTTCTGGGGCATCTGGCCCAAAGAAGGCGCCCAAGGGGTGTTTTATTTACTGGACTTGACAGGAGGAACAGAAAGAAGGAGGTGTTGCCCAAATATCAAGGGATTGGTTGTTTTGTTCCGACTCTAAGTTGTGTCTGACTCTTTGCGACCCCATGGACTGTAGCACGCCAGGCTCCTCTGCCCTCCACATTCTCCCAGAGTTTGCTCAGATTCATGTCCACTGAGTCAGTGATGCCATCCAACCATCTCACCTTCTCCTGCCCCTTTCTACTTTCGCCTTCAATCTTCCCCAGCATCAGGGTCTTTTCCAATGAGTCAGCTCTTTTTAAAAATGCTATGAACCACTGCTTATGAGGCAGCTTGAGAACTAATTAAAGGGAGGGGGCACAGAACTAAGAGGAGAGGAAACAGGCAGAAAAGGGACTTGAATGGACCCATTCTGAGGAGTGGGCGGGTGGAAGAGTCATGGGATAGAGCCTTTGGCTTTTCCCAGCAAAAGTAGGTCAGGGGTGGAATAAATGATCACAGTGACTTTTCTTGCATTCTGATATTCTTGGAGAGGCAGGCAAGAGGGAAATGAGAGGAAAAAGAGAAACCCAGGGGTGTTGCAGCATGCCGATGACATTCTAACACTCAGACCTTTGGCTGACCAGTCGTGGTCCTTACGCATTTAGTGTTCACTTGCCATCTCACTGACTATCTACCATGCACTTAGGGTGTGCTTAGTAATTATTTTCTCTAGTGAACAAAGCAAAGTCACTAACCATCTGGAGGTCATACCCCAGACCCAGGCAGTTCAGCAGGGCAGCCACAAGTCACACGCGGCCCTTGAGCACGTGAAAGGTGGCAGTTGGGACTGAGAGGGCCTGTCAGTATAAAACAGATGCTGCAATCATCAATCCATTAAAAATAAATGAACAGTTAAAAAAAAAAAGACAGACACCAGATTCTGAAGACTTGGTCCAAAAAATGAATTTAAAGTATCTCATTAGCAATCTGGAGAAGGAAATGGCAGTCCACTCCAGTGTTCTTGCCTGGAGAATCCCATGGACATAGGAGCCTGGTGGGCTGCCATCTGTGGGGTCACACAGAGTTGGACACGACTGAAGCGACTTAGCAGCAGAAGCATTAGCAATCACTTTATATTGATTTGAAGTGACTGGATGTTCAATATAATATTGAGGCGGTAATACTATGGACTTTGTTTATTGTTAAGTTGTGTCTGACTCTGTGTGACACCATGGACTGCAGCACTCCGGGCTCCCCTGTCCTTTACTATCTCCCAGAGATTGCTCAAATTCATATCCTTTGGGTCAGTGATGCCATCTAACCATCTCATCCTCTGTCATCCCCTTCTCCTCCTGCCTTCAATTTTTCCCAGCATCAGGGTCTTTTCCAGTGAGTTGGCTCTTTGCATCATGTGGCCAAAGTTTTGGAGCTTCAGCTTTAGAATCAGTCCTTCCAATGAATATTCGGGGTTGATTTCCTTTAGGATGGACTGGATGGATCTGTCTGCAGTCCAAGGGACTCTCAAGAGTCTTCTCCAACACCACAGTTCAAAAGCATCGATTCTTCAGTGCCCATCCTTTATGATCCAAGTCTCACATCTGTATACGACTACTGGAAAAACCACAGCTTTAACTATAGGGACCTCTGTCGTATGTTATATCATGTATTATGTCATATATTATAGATGTATTGCGTTTAATAAAACATATTGTTGAGCTAGACTGGGACCATCTAGTGTAGGGTCTTGGGCTCACATCTCCTTGGGCAACAGAATACAAAGGGATGGAAAACAACTGCGTGCATGGGCTGCTGGAGCAAATTTGAAGAACCGGATATAGGAAGACCACAGCCCACTGCCTTCCGGAGGCGCCAGCAGCAGAGGCAGGGGCTGCCCATGGCCCTGGCACACTGGCACCACCGTGCGTGTGCAGACCACCTGCACTCCGCCTCCGGCCCCACCCATGGGCCCGCCCCATCATCACCCCACTTACCCCCACGGAAGGGGCCAGGCAGCTCCTCTCCAGATGGGCCCACCGCATCGTTACCCCACTTACCTCCACGGAAGGGGCCAGGCAGCTCCTCTCCAGATGGGCCCGCCGCATCGTTACCCCACTTACCTCCAAGGAAGGGGCCAGGCAGCTCCTCTCCAGATGGGCCCACCGCATCGTTACCCCACTTACCTCCACGGAAGGGGCCAGGCAGCTCCTCTCCAGATGGGCCCACCGCATCGTTACCCCACTTACCTCCACGGAAGGGGCCAGGCAGCTCCTCTCCAGATGGGCCCACCGCATCATTATCCCACTTACCCCCATGGAAGGGGCCAGGCAGCTCCTCTCCAGAGGCACCTATTTTTTGTTCTTACTCCCTCGTGCTGCGGCGCAAGCCCTGATACAGCCTTGGCTGGAATTCTCGATTTCTTTTCTATCTTTTTAATATTGATTTATTGTGTCTGGCTGCACCTGGTCTCAGTCGCACCCACCAGATCTTCGATCTTCTCCGTGGCGTGTGCAATCTAGTTCCTGACCAGGAATCGAGCCCAGGCTCCCTGCACTGGGAGTGCCACGTCTCAGCCACCAGGCCACAGGGAAGTCCCCCGGTTTCTCTTAATTAAAGAGTCCAGGGGCCTGTGTCTGTAACAGTGTTATAATTAATTTCACCTGTTTCTTTTTAGCTTCAGAGTGTGTTTCCTGGTACATTTTCAATGTCCTATGTGCTTTGCATTGGCTTCTGTTGGGTGGCCCTGTTCTAGGGATTTATAAGCTAACAGATAAATACAGGTGTTAGCACAATACCCTGTACTGATGAGTGCTTTGAAGAAAAAGTGAATCGGGGCAAGAAAATGGAGAGAGATGGGAGGCGCTGGCAGTATTTTAGGCTGCTTGTGGTAGGCCTTTCTGAGGAAGGAATATTTAATTATCCAAAGAAGTAGATAAAGCTTGATTCCAAAAAGAACTGCATAGAACCTGCTCTTTCACTGTATTATCAGCCAAAATACTGAATGAATATTCATAGGAAAACTGAGGGAATAAAAACAGGTGAACTATTTTGTGCCTCCTCAAACGAATGACTTCCAGAGACTCAGCAGCCAAGAATAATGATTTTCTCCTATAAACAGTCACAAATCAGAGAGCACTCATGTGTAGGCACAAGTAGCAAAGAGCTTACAGATAGAGTTTCCTTTCCCTGTGCCTACTGACAACCACAGCATTCATTTTTATTTAATTCTGATAAAACCCATGGATGGTGATGATGGGGGTGAGGACAATTAGAGCCTCGGGTCCCCAAGGCCTAGTTCTATTCCAAACAATAATTGTGTTTTCTGCATCTACAAAATAAATGCACAGTAGTGGTTCAACGGGGCAGAGAGACTTACAAAGTCTTCCGTGTTAAGAGTACTGCTATCACTGTGATACGGTAATCTGAGGCCCTCTCAAAAGTATGGTATAAAAACTTAAGCCCAGACTAGAGAGTTCTGCCCAGGGGAAATGAAAATAAACACCACGTGAAGCAGTGCAAGTCTTGAAGCTATAAAGAGTAGCTGAACTTTGATCATCAGGAAGCCCTTAGAATGTCAGGTGCGCACAGTCACAGAGCGGTTTGTTGGTGGGTCCCATCATCCACAGTGGCCACAGGTCACTGCATTTTGATTAAACTTGACAAAGGACTCAATGTTTGCTATTGGAACAATGGAATTGTATACATGACTCAGGAGCTGTTTAGTGGATTCCAATCAATGAAACAGTTTCAGGGTTTCTGCTTTCACACTCAGGGAGCCCTGGATACGTCACAGACCACGCCGTGCGGTTGACAGCAAGCCCCACACACTGAAACCCTGATGGAGACCAGACTCTGGGAATTAAGACTGTGACCACCACTTAGGAAAGAGTTCTACTGTATTTGTTTTATGCCCAGATCTTGGCTATACATGAATCAAAGTTTCTGTCTCTTCTCATTCCCCACAAGAAAAAAAAAGAACAGAGTATTTCCTTTATTTTGTAAAATTGCTTCCAGTTTTTCCTAGTGATTCTTAAAAACAGAAGCGTGGCCAGTGGCTTAATGGTCAGCTCCTGAGACTGACTGACACTTCTGAGCCATCATTTAGGGAGGAGTTACCTCGAAAAGTCCTGGGAAAAAATCTGTTCTAATCACTAATACGTTATGCTTTTAAAAATTAGGTTGTGGCCAGAATTCTCAGAATCCCTAAAATAAGAAGAATGATTTGGGTTATTATTCTGTTGACTGGCCCTTCAAAACTTAAAAGCAGTTGGAAAGACCAAGTCTATACCCCATGAATGGAAAACTAAGTGTGTTTGATGACATGTGTTTGTATTTTTCACATACATCTCATCTCTATCTTACCCGCAGTTCACGTGCCTGCAGCAGTCCACAGATATAAGCTCTCTGGTCGAAGTAACAACGCTGGTAAAGGAAACCCCAAAAGGCCCGGAAAGATGCATTCACACAAGAGGGTCATACTGAAATTTCATTAGAAAGGAAATAGGTCCTTAAAACAGAAACTGTTGGAAGATGCAAAGAGAATAGTATTAATGTACTTAGGTAGAAGGCAATTAATCAGCCTCTTTGCTTCCGTAGTTTCCAGCTGTAGAAATATGCTGAGGAGGGGAAAAACAACACCAGCATCTGCCCTAACCCTACTGAGTATAGGAAGGGCATTGACTCCAAAGCAAGGACTGAGGATGGGGGGTGCGGTGGGAGCGTGGGCTCTCCCTAACGACAGAAAGGCTTTCACAGTATCCGTTCCCAGACTATAAACACTCGAAGACTCCTAGCCAAGTACATAATAAAATTTTCTTCTGCCTCCCTCCCTCCCTCTCTCTCTGATTTCCTGTAGTTTATACTATTCACATGTAAATCGTGATTATTAGTGTAGCCTCTGACTTAAAGAATGGTGACTTTCTCTGCAAGATTCCAAAGCTTTCTTCTGAGAAGAAAGCCATCTTTCAGGAGATATTTTACTGGTTGAGAAAGGTATGCGTTCATTTCAGCAATTGTTAGATTTGAAACAAGAATATGAAAAATGACCCACTGATAGTGATCACAAGAGACGCCATCCACGAAAGCCTGTCTCTACAAACAGAAGAGGAACGAACACGACATTCTTCACCCAAACTCAAAAGACGGTCTTGTGTAATAAATCACGAATCTAATCCAGAAGTCAGACAATATTTGCTCCAAGAGATGACACTCTGAAATGTTCCTACAACTGGTTTAGATCACGAGGTGAATTTTCTCTCTTTCACTTGGGGAGTACATAGTGACTGTGAGAGCCCTTTCAGAGAGGAATCATTGAGCCCCTGCCTCTGACGTGGGGTTAGGGCGTTTGTCTGTCTCTGAGATAATTGAGCCCCTGCCTCTGACGTGGGGTTAGGGCGTTTGTTTGTCTCTGGGATACAGTCTACTCTTGACTACAACTGGGTTCCGTGACTCGTTCAAATGTTTTCTGGCAATTTCTGATTTTTTCATACAAGGACCAGAAGCTTAAATCCCACTGAATTAACCAGCTGGGTTATTACCAAGGTGGAACAGAGCCAGAAAGCTGAAAACACACACACCGTGTACGGTGGGGACAGAAAAGTCAGCCTTCACAAGGTTAGGATCATTCCAAGGGCTCAATGTTAGCTCAGTGAACTGGAAATGTTATTCCTTCTTCTTTTTTTTAAGCAGCAAGTACAGAATAGACATAATTCTGAGGTGAGCAATTCTTTGCCTCTTGGACATACTACAAAGTAAAAAAATAACTGTCCCCTTCCTTATAACATTGACATCTCTAGATTAACCAACAAGCCAAAAAGGAGAGAGAGGAGGGAGAGAAGGCAAGCGGGAGGGAAAAGTCAGAGTGAATAAGAAAGAGAGTACAGTGCTCCACAGTCACAGGACAAACCACGAAAACACACCTGACGCGCTGTTCTGCAAACTCGTCACCCAAGTAGCTTCCGTGTTCAATTAGTTGAAGAGTACATTTAAATAATACCTCCAATTTGCATGCGGCTTAGAGTTTATCCAGGCCCTTCATATAATATCACTAATTGTTTTGTCGTCTGGTATCATTAATTATCTTTTATACTGGAGAAAGTCCAGGATTAAGGGAGCTTACATAAATAAGAAAGATCATGCCTCTAGTACAAGACTGAGTCAAAACAGACCTGGGTATGGGAATCCTCTGGTGGTCCAGTGGTTAGGACTCTGCACTTCCACTTCCTGGGGCCTGGGTTTGATCACTGGTGGAGGAATTAAAATCCCATAAGCTACGGGCCAAAAAACAAATACAATAAAAGAAACTAGACCTTGCTCCATGTCTCAGCCTTAGTTTCTGTTTTTTTTCTGATCCTGCCGTAGCATTCATATATCTCAAACATGTTCACAGATAGTCCCGAGTTTTTATAAACCCTGTCACAAGATGATTTTCCAAGTTAAAGCACTGCACTAAATCACACCTATCAGTGGTTCACAGTACTGATTGAATTGAATTGTGAAGTCGCTCAGTCGTGTCCAACTCTTTGCGACCCCATGGACTGTAGCCAACCAGGCTCCTCTGTCCATGGGATTTTCCAGGCAATAGTACTGGAGTGGATTGCCATTTCCTTCTCCAGCGGATCTTCCTGACCCAGGGATCGAACCCAGGTCACCCGCATTGTAGACAGCCACTTTACTGTCTGAGCCACCAGAGAAGCCTCACAGTACATTAGTAGATCCCAACAACTGGTCCACCTCCTTCTATTCTGCTCAGAAAGCACACAGGGATGGGTCACAGGCCTATTCTCCCAGCCCGGCATCTCCTCCCGTAGAAAACTACTCTCGCTCCATAGAACTGGTTCTCCACAGGGGTGACTTTGCCCACTGAGGGATGTCTGGCAGTATCTGGAGTTATTTTTGGTGATCCTGAGCACTGGCATCTAGTAGATAGAGGCCAGGGGCACTGTTAGAGGTCCAATGATGCACAGGACAGCCCCCAGCAAAGAGCTGTAGGGCCCAGGGTACCAGTGCTGCCAGGGACGAGAAATCCCGCTCTGGTCCCATCGCCCTGGGGCCCTGACCTCCTCCTGACCCCACACCAAGCAGGGTCGTGTTGGGGGACATGTTCTCTGTTTCCCTCTGATATCAAAACCTGAAGGCCAACAGAAACTTGGTCCCGGCAGACTGAGAATGAAGACGGGGAGAGGCAAGCAGAACTAAGAGGGAGAGACACCTGAAGACCTGGCTGGAATCAGGCCCTGCCTCTTCAGCTCTTAAGCTCTGGAGCTGTATGAGCCTCTAAGTTTCAGTTTTGTAAGGGGATTTCTTTTCGGACTTTTGCTTATGCTAGTTTGACGTTTCCATAATTTGCAAACAAGAGTCTTGGCTTCTGCAGAAGTGAGTGAGACTGATATAAGAATACCTTAAATACTTTCTAACCAATATTTTTAAGACTATGTCATCTACCAATGCCAGTACTTTAACTATTTGTGTTCAGTCGCTTCAGCCGTGTCCAACTCTTTGTGACCCCATAGACTGTGGCCTGCCAGGCCCCTCTGTCCATGGGATTCTCCAGGCAAGAACGCTGGAGTGGGTAGCCATACCCTCCTCCAAGGGATCTTCCTGACCCAGGCATCAAACCCGGGTCTCCTGCATTGCAGATTCTTTACCACTGAGCCACCATGGAAATCCCTACTACTAACAAATAGCACTGCGGTCCACTGGTTAAAAACAAAGCCTCTTTCAAGTAGATTTATTACTACAACATTTATTTTTATTTATTTATGTGGCTGCACCAGGCCTTAGCTGCTGCACACAGGACTGCCGATCGCCACTGCAGCACGCAAACTCTTTAGTTGCGGCGTGTGGGATGGACTTCCCTGTGCTCCGTGCTCAGCCGTGTCCAACTCTGTGACCCCATGGACCACAGCCCACCAGGCTCCTCGGTCCGTGGGATTCTCCAAGCAAGAATACCGGAGTGGAGTGCCATTTCCTTATCCAGGGGATCTTCCCAACCCAGAGATCGAACACAAGTTGCCTGCACTGGCAGGCAGATTCTCTACCACTGAGCCACCGGGAAGCTCCTAGTTTCCTGACCAGGGATCAGACCCGGGCCCCTGCAATGGGAGCACAGTCTTAACCACTGGATCACCAGGGAAGTCTGATCTATACTGAAAGTAAGGAATAACCAAAATCACCAATGTATGTTTTCCTTCAGCTGAACAGGGAAGAAACAAAGCTAAATTTTTGAGGCTAATCAACCAGATCAAAGACCTAGTATGTGAAATAATTTAAGGAGTTACAGTGACCAGACTGAGCCCAAAGTCAGATCTCAAATGTCAAGGCAATCCCTTGGTAGACAATGTAACAGGAGATGCACCTGAGTCTTTGACTCACCTTGAACCGAGAAGTCTGGGTGTTGTGATGGATTCTTCCAGAAAACATTTCAAGGAATCTCTGGGATGATTAAGAAGCATCTCAAAGTCAACATGTTTGGAGGGGGAGGATCCAGGAGGAGCAGGACGGACTCTCTGAGCTGAACAGATGGAGCTGATAGGCCCGGAAGACTGAAGCAGCCAAGTTCAAAGCGCAGGGTACCAGAGAGAGGAGTGGGGTGGGGAGACAGAACTCCAGAGAGAAGGGACCCATGTGGAGTCATCAGTTGACTACTGATCAGCACACACACCAGAAGAAACTTCACGAGACTTCAGAGAGAACCACCCTGGATTGCAGTGGTGACGCTAATGGTAAAGAACTGGCCCGCCAATGCAGGAGACACAGAAACACAGATTCGATCCCTGGGTCGGGATGATCCCCTGGAGGAGGGTATGGCAACCCACTCTCGTATTCTTGTCTGAGAATCCTGTGGACAGAGGAGCCTAGAGGGCTACAGTCAATAGGGGTGCACAGAGTTAGACACAACTGAAGCAACTTCGCACAGCACACATAAACAGCAGGGCTCATACAACCAGACTGGACAACCGCACAATTCCCAGACAATGGGCAGGATACTCAGAAGGGTCTTGCCTCAGTAGCAAGGAATAATTAGCCTTGGAGGCTAAACACTGCTCTGATCTTGGAGAACAAATCTTAAAAGCAAGACCTGAAAGGATCAAACTATTTCCAGGTCATTTAACTGCATCGCAGAACAAAGCTTGAGAATATTCATGGAAGCATAAAAACACCTCATACCCAACAAGGTCAAATGTATATGGGTGAACGGTTTTAAAAAAAAAAAATTACTAGGCCTGCAAAGCTGGAGGAAAATAGGACCCAGCTGACACTTGTGATGCAAAAGAACTGCCTGAGCCGCCCGCAGAACCATGAGAAATAATAAACTACTGCTGTTTTAAGGCACAAATGTAGGGGTGGTCTGTTAAACAATAATAAATAACAGGGAGGGGGATCTCCTCTCCTCTGGAGTGTTGTTTGTTTGTCTGTTTTAATATTTACTGATGTGGCAGTGCGTTTTAGCTGTGGCACACGGATCTCTTAATTGCGGCACGTGGAATCTAGTTCCTTGACCAGGGATCAAACCTGGGCCCCCTGCATTGGACTCTTAGCCACTGGACCACGAAGGTCCTCTCTGGAGTGCTGAAGTGAAGTGAAGTGCAATGAAAGTCGCTCACTCATGTCCGACTCCTTGTGATCCCATGGACTGTATAGTCCATGGAATTCTCCAGGCCAGAATACTGGAGCGGGTAGCCTTTCCCTTCGCCAGGGGATCTTCCCGACCCAGGGATCAAACCCAGGTCTCCCGCATTGCAGGCGGATTCTTTAGCAGCTGAGCTACAAGGGAAGCCCCACTAGCCTCCAAACTGGTTTTCCTGGTTGCCTTCTCACCCTCATAACACCTCAATCGCAGTCAGCATGGTCTTTGTCATCTAGTCCAGGACATGTATACCTTATGCTCCCAACCCCCATGGCTCCCATGGCCGGCAGAGTAAACACAGAGGCGTCACAACCACCCACAAGGCCCTCCACCCGCCTGTGAAAAAACACTTAGGCCCCCAAAATGAATCACAGTTACTCCTCTTTGTGCTGTCACACTTAAGGCACAACTAGAACATCCTGATATCGTATTTCCTGCCCCGTAGGAGAAATCTTAGCCACACAGTAGACTCAATACAAAAAATAAAAATAAAACACAACCTAACCTCACATCCAGGCTCCTCCTCTTGATCCTCTGGCTCCAATCATTTGGGTCTCCTTCCCACTCCTCAGTGGTGAAGAATCCGCCTGCAGTGCGGGAGATCTGGGTTCGATCCCTGAGTGGGGAAGATCTCCTGGAGAAAGGAATGGCTACCCACTCCAGTATTCTTACCTGGAGAAATCCATGGACAGAGGAGCCTGGCAGGCTACAGTCCATGGGGTCGAAAAGAATCGGACACGCCTGAGTGACTTTCACTTTCCCACTCCTCAGGTACGCCTGGTAGCTCAAGCCTCAGAGTCTCTGCCCTTGCTGGGGCCTCTTTCTGGAACACTATTCCTGGATCTGCCTCTTCTAAAGGCCTCCCTTGCAGGAGGTCCTCCTCTGCCTGCCTGCAGGAAACAGGGCCACTTGCTGGTGTTCCCGGTCCTCTCCAGGTAGCACCGCACCCATGTGATATGTAATATGCTTTTCTTGGGCTTCCTCCATGGCTCAGATAGTAAAAAAAAAAAAACCCACCTGCAATGCAGGAGACCTGGGTTCAATCCCTGGGTCGGGAAGATCCCTTGGAGGAGGGCATGGCAACTCGCTCCAGTATTCTTGCCTGGAATATCCCATGGACAGAGGAGCCTGGTGGCCTACACTCCACGGAGTTGCACAGAGTTGGATGGGACTGAGTGATTAACACAAGAACAATGCTTTTCTTATCTATTTGTCAGTCCCTGAGGGCAGGGGCTTTATTGATTCTGAATCCTACTCTCTCTCCAGCAGCACAATTGGTCTAAGACCTGAAGAAGGCAATCAATCAACATATTTGCTGGGTGGAAAGAATGAAGAATGAAAAAGAAATGAATGTATGATAGACTACTAAATACAGGGCCCAGATAATGCCAAGAATAAATTTTCTCCTGCAGAGGTCTGAACTAAGAAGTTCAAAGGATGACATTCTTGTAAATGCTCTTACCCTCCAACTGCATCTCATCAGCTCTCCTAAATGCCTTACTTTTTTTGGTTATTATTAAGATTATGCCTTTTTGCATTTGCATCAACAGCTTCCCCCCGCCCCGCTCCTCCACACACGATGAGGAGGGCTTGCTCTTCCAGTGCTATAGGCAAGATTCCATTTCCTAAGGTTGAATCTGAAAAAAGAAATAAAAACAAAAGCACCTACAATGACCACAAAGCAAAACAATACAGAACCAAACAGAAGCTAATGCGTGGAGTGTAAGAGGGTACCAGAGGAGTTTCTGGGGTTCTAAAATAGTCTAGGTCACTATCTGGTGGATGGTCACTCAGGCTTGTTCAAGTGGGTGAAAATCCATAGAGCCATTTATGATATAAACACACTTTAAAGCAGACCTATGTACAATAAAAAGTTATCAGCTATTCCTTGGAGATCCAGTGGTTAAGACTCCGCACTTTCACTGCCAACGGTCCGGGTTCGATCCCTGGTGGGAGAACTAAGATTCCACAGGCCTCGAAATGTGGCCCCCAAAGAAACCCCAAACAAACAAACAAAAAAACAAGCATCTCAATAACCTACATCTTAATTAGAAACAACAACAACAAACCGTGATGAATGCTCAAGGTGCCGTACCCATCAGTGACACGTCACACCTCACCTCCCCGACTGGGTGCCCATCACGTGGTCTGTGTCGTCCTGATGTCGGGGCACCTCAAGGGCAGAACGAGGAGCAGTCTTTGCTCTCCAAACACTTCCCATGGGATCGGGGCCAAGAGAACAACACTCCCAAATGAACCAATGATGACAATGAAAAGGGAAAGAAATAAAAAGCATGACTATTCACTAAGCCTTTTCCCAACACCATTCCGTTTGGTAATTAACTATTTTTAAATGCCAAACTGCACTGTAGTACACAGTGACACACAGAAAATGGCCGGTTACCTTCCAAGAGGGGCGCCAGCAGGGGCCTCCCACCCGGTGTCCTCAGAGCCAACGGAACGAGACTCAGCTGCTTTAAAAAGCAAATGAGAGTCTGTCTTCGACAAACATACGACATGCGAGCTCCAGCTCCAGAGCGCACGCTCTCCCAACAGGCTGTGCGCGGCCCTTTGACTGGCAGCCGGGAAGGGGCGGAGTTCTCGCGAGGCTCTGGACCCGAGTCTCGCGTGCAGCGTCTGCACACGGCCCCCGCCGCCATCTTGATTGCGTTGGGGAACCCGGTACAGTGCTGCCCACACAGCCAGGCTGCTGAAGGGCCTGAAGTTCCAGGTGCGAGGCCTCTCCATCGGCCCCTGCGAGCCAATGAAACTAGACTGAGCACGGAGGAAAAGGAAAAAAAAAGATTAGCTTTTATTTTCTTACCTGGATTCTATCTTTATTTCTCAGGAATTGTTAATGTGGTTTACTGGTTCAAACCTAAATATCACACGATGAAGGAAAAATACATTATAGTCCTGTCCTAACAGGTGGCTCAGTGATAAAGAACCTTCCTGCCCATGCAGAAGAGGGAAAGAGACGCAGGTTCAGCCCCCGGGTTGGAAAGATCCCCTGGAGGAGGGCATGGAAACCCACTCCAGTATTCTCGCCTGGAGAATCCCATGGACAGAGAAGCCTGGTGGGCTACAGTCCCTGGGGTCACACAGACACGGACATGACTGAGCAGCTGAGCACACACAGCATACATAAAATAGAAAATACAATGTTGGCTAGCCCTAAGAACTAAGGCATAAAGGTATGCTTAATGACATGAAAGGATGCTTATAATGTTCTTGACTAAACTGAGGGGAAGGGGTGTGTGCAACATGGTATCTCACACACACGCACACACAATTCTAAAGAAAATACACCACAGAGATCACAGGTTATCTCTCAGTGGTGAGAATGGGATGATGGTTCTTTTCCAGAACTCAGCTCTAATACAGCCTCTTTTTTCCACTCTTTCCAGTCCCTCCAAACACACTTGCTCATTCCCAGCCTCAAAGAAGACACCACCCTGACACCCATGGTCACTCGCGAGAGATGCTGAGGAGCCTCCCAAACCAGAATCATCTTGGAGCTTTGTCCTCTATTCTGTAGATGAGCCAGCATCCGCTGTACCTCCTCAGGTGCGTTTGCTCGCTCTCACCCACTCTGTCTCTCAAACACACACCCGAACCCACTCTACTTCTACAAACTTTCTCCATAGTCTCTGCCTACCAACCCCGTCAGTGTCTCACAGTGCATCAGATACTTGAAAAATAAGGCACCTGTGTGCACCCCTGTTAAAGTAGAGGGTGAGAACATCAGAAGAAACCTGTGTGCAGAGCAATGTGGCTGAAACTGGTTTCTGGGCACTAGCAACCGGGTGAAAGGCCTGGAGGGTCTGGGAACGTTCTGGGGAGGCCAGAGCGGTATTCACCACTAACGTTATTCCTGTTTCCCGGGGTCTGTTTAGCATGGACTCCAGGGGTGGAGCCAGCGCCCATAACTCGAGGAGTGAGTTGCAGTGATGCTGCACACTGACTCTCAAAGACTGTGTGAAGCCGGTGCCTGAGATCAGCTAGGGAAGGAACACAGTCCCAGTCTCTCCTTCACCGCCCACCCCACCTCTTGTCATGGAGGGTGAAGACACACGCGTGCTGCCCTGGGTGCTCCTTTAAGTGAAAGCCTCCCAGACTTGTTCATCACTTCGCTAAGTGCGAAGGATTTCAGTGCCACGCGAGTGGTAGATGTTGGGGATGTAGTTGGTTCACAGAACATGGCTGGCTGCCTTCAGAGGTTCATAGACCATGGTGGGGACAGATAACCAGGCAAAACAAGGCAGTGTGTCCAGGGATCATGGTTACTACAAGGGTTGGGGGAGCAGGGAGAGACTACCAGGAGGGAGACTGGGGAGGCTTCCCAGAGAAGGTGACACTGGATTTCCTTGGTATCACCGTGCTCAACAAGGAAAGCGGTCTCAATTCTTCAGAGACAAGCAAAGACCCTGAGTCTGGCAGAAAGGGAATAGAGACAGAAGAGAGTGAAAACAGAGACCATCCAGAATGTGCAGACTCTGTGCTTCCATGCAAGAGGGAATTGGGCGCGGGTAAAGGATGGACCAGAGAAGGCGATGGCACCCACTCCAGTGCTCTTGCCTGGAAAATCCCATGGATGGAGGAGCCTGGTAAGCTGCAGTCCATGGGGTCTCGAAGAGTCGGACACGACTGAGCGACTTCACTTTCACTTTTCACTTTCATGCATTGGAGAAGGAAATGGCAACCCACTCCAGTGTTCTTGCCTGGAGAATCCCAGGGACCGGGGAGCCTGGTGGGCTGCCGTCTGTGGGGTCACACAGAGTTGGACACGACTGAAGTGACTTAGCATAGCATAGCATAGCATAGCAAAGGATGGACTGGGGATGTGTGCCTTCTCTAGGCTATCTTAGACACCAACTTCAGGCACTCTTCAAACAGTGAGGGGAGAGAGAAGCTCTTCAGGCCTTCCATCCGAGGTGTGAAACGGTCCCCGTTGTGTCCAAGCCACACAGGCTGTAGTGGGAAGACCAGACTGGAGGGAGGCAGAACCAGATCAAACATAATACCTGTGATGGAATATTTGGGGTCAGCTTCCGTCTAGTCACGGCTACGTTTTTTCCAGTGGTCATGTACGGATGTGAGAGTTGGACTATAAAGAAAGCTGAGCACCAAACAATTGATGCTTTTGAATTGTGGTGTTGGAGAAGACTCTTGAGAGTCCCTTGGACTGCAAGGAGATACAACTAGTCCATCCTAAAGGAGATCAGTCCTGGGTGTTCATGGAAGGACTGATGTTGAAGTTGAAACTCCAATACTTTGGCCACCTCATGCGAAGAGCTGACTCATTTGAAAAGACCCTGATGCTGGGAAAGATTGAAGGCAGGATGAGAAGGGGATGACAGAGAATGAGATGGTCAGATGGCATCACTGACTCAATGGACATGAGTTTGGGTAAACTCCAGGAGTTGGTGATGGACAGGGAGCCCTGGCATGCTGCAGTTCATGGGGTCGCAAAGAGTCAGACATGACTGAGCGGCTGAACTGAACTGATCAAGTATATAAAAAGTAAACTAAATAAAGTATATAAAAAGTATATCAGCATGGGGAATTATGCTTGGCAGTCCAGTAGTTAGGACTATGAGCTTCCAATGCAGGCAACCTGGGTTCAGTCCCTGCTCGGGGAACTAAGATATTGAGAGCCTTGCAGTGTGGCACAAAAAAAACAATAAAAAATTATATATCTTGATTTTTTTATGGTGAATAAAAATTCTTTATAGCATTGGGGAGATTTTTTATTTTTAGTGTGATTGGGAGCAGTACTAGGGCATTGTTGGGAGGAATGGTCAGTCTTTCAAGGACAGTCTTCCCCCTTCCTTCTGATATCACAGAATTACGTTCTTGAAAATTTGAAGGAGCCTTTGGACTTGCACACAGACCAAAGAATAACTGCCAGGCTACAGTCATTCATGTGGGTTAACTCAGTTCCCTTTGCAGCCCTGCTGCTGCTCCTGCTGCTGCTGCTGCTGCTGCTGCTAAGTCCCTTCAGTCGTGTCCGACTCTGTGCGACCCCATAGACAGCAGCCCACCAGGCTCCCCCGTCCCTGGGATTCTCCACGCAAGAACACTGGAGCGGGGTGCCATTTCCTTCTCCAATGCATGAAAGTGAAAAGTGAAAGTGAAGTCGCTCAGTCATGTCCGACTCCTAGCGACCGCATGGACTGCAGCCCACCAGGCTCCTCCATCCATGGGATTTTCCAGGCAAGAGTACTAGAGTGGGGTGCCATTGCCTTCTCTGTTGCAGCCCCGCTAGAGTGGGTTATTGTTCACGTTTCCTGATAACCCAAGACTCAAAGAAGGCAAGTCCATGTAGCCGATCATTGGGAGTTCCCCTGTGACACCATGGATTCCTGTTGACAGCACCCTGACATCTGTTGCATTCTTTCGTCTCTGTCACCCTAGATCTCATCACAGCGTCTTAGCTCCATCTGCACCTGGGTGTGTATTGTGTCTGTCCGTGAGCTTTCGACCCCTGGAGGCCGGACCTATGGGCATCACTCTCCTTCTCTTCATGTCTCCTTAGGATGGAGGAAGTCAACAGAGTAGCCACTGCAGGGTCCTATGGAAACAGGTTTGAAACCCAGCATTGCCTCTGACTTGCTATGTGATTCGAGTCAGTCTCAGTTGCCCCACCTGTAAAGTGTGTGTGGTAAAAGTACCAGCTGCATAGCGTTCTTGGGAAGATTGCAGGCTATCGTCACCAGCCAGGTGCCTGGCTCTCATAAATATCATCTGTTAATATTATGTTTTAAATTCCCCACAAGAAAAGACTCCTAAGAAAAAACTGATAATAGGGATAAAGTTTGATAATTGAGATGAAGTGTTCACACTGTTTGACCCAGGAATTCTAGAGTTAGAGATCTGTGGATATACTCAAACAGGGACGATAGTCAGCAGGGATGACCAGGAGAAACATATTGATGTTAAGATACTGGAGGGTTTCTATACTGATGGTCAAAAGCTGCTTCCGCTAGCCCAGCAGTCCACCCCCACAGGTTGCCTTGGCCTCTCCCTGGAGCCATCTGGGGAGTCCCAGGATCCAGCAACTAAAGGGTTAACACTGGTTCCCCTGGGGACCCCCAGGACCCTGCTCCCTCTCACTGTGTGCTGCCTTCTGATTGGTCCAGACAACACTTTGCAGCTGCACCACCACCACCACCACCACCCCCAGCAGATCAAGGATGTTTCCCTGTTTCATTTGCTTCTTTGCATGTTATTTGTGTGGGTGGGAGGGGCGTGGCACAAATCTGGAAGCAACCTAAGTGTTTCATAATAGGAGGCTCATTAAATAAATTATGGCATGTCCCTCCTATTGAATATCATGCAGCTTTATAAGAAAGAACAGTTGACTCTAAAGTGTAGACATTAAAGACAAGATGTGTCTTTCACCCACCAAGGCAAGTCACCTCTGCATGTATATTGTATAATCCCACTTGTGCAAAATAAACGGAACAGACATTTATGGGTGAATATATCTATGTAACACATAATGAACGGTACATAGCATTCAACTGATACTACTTATTATTTAAAATTTTTGACCATGCATACTTGTTACTATTATTTTTACATTAGTATTGTTTTGAAACAGACAGGACTCCGAACAAACTGTAGTGGGTTTTGGCCACTGCAATCACCGGGAGCCCTGGGAACCTGTGATGTGCACGGGAAATACAGGGTTAACACCCCTCCCCAGGCAGCCTGCTGCCGCAACCCTGCAATTAGGCTAATTAAGCAGCTTCAGGAGCTGGGCGGAAATGTAATTGGCGGCAGACACCTGAGATCTCAAAGGTAGAGACTCCAAGGCGCTCCTGGAGGGGTGCAGGCCCTGTGGAGGCAAGGAGCTCAGTGCAGGGCTTATCTGAAAGGATTCTCCTTCCAGACTCCAGAGACGTTTGGAACAGACTCCCCCCACCCCCCACCCCCAACCCTGGGGGCATTTCAAAGCGTTGAGAACAGGGGAATCGGTACAGAAAGGGGGTGAAAAACAAAGTGGAAGCTCTCCATTCATTGCGTTTTTTAAAGGGGTATTTTTCCATTCATTGAGAAAGAAAAAGGAGCCTCTCTTCACTGAATAAATATATTGGATTCTTTCAGGGCGAGAAGGTCTGAGCCAAGGCCTGGGGGTGGAACAGAGGGGTTCTGCAGGGCTGCAGGCTGTGGGTTCGGGCTCTTTGCACCACCTACCACTTTCCGAGGGCCCACTGTGTGCCAGGCGCCCGTCGAAGGCTCTTCCTGCTTATCCACGCAGCCCGCATCTCCCAGTCTAGGACGGGCGTTTGGGGCCTTTATAACTAGAGTTACCCGAGTTAGCAAATACATTGCAGGATCCCAGTCAAATTTAAAATCTGGATAAACAATCTTTTTTTTCTTTTGTATAGACATATCCCAAGTATATGTTCCAAATAAGATAAACTGATCCTAAGCATTATTCATTTTTTATTTGAATTTTAAATTTAATTGGACATACTGTGTTTTATGTGGCAACTCAAAACATTTCTAAAGTACCTATAAGTCTTCGAGTCAGTAGGCTGTTTTATAATTAGTTACAATCTTTGTTTTCTTCCTGGTTCGTGATGCTGCATTTCGGTGGCTTCTTGGAGTGGTCAAACTGTGATATTATTATGCCCATTTGACAGATGAGCAAACTGAGGCTGAAGGAGATTAATTCACTCCCCGAGGCTGCAAAGCCAACGGCACAGTCAGGATTTGAACCCTGGCAGGCTGCTCCAGGACTGCACCCCTGACTACTGTGCTTCTAACTGAGGAGCTACGCTCTTAATTTTTTTTTTTTTTTTTCCCTTAAAATTCTGTACAGCCTTTTGGACCTGTATCTGTAGTTTCTTGCATAAGAAGAGTTGTGGTTCAAGTTCAAGTCATAGATTACAGATTTTCTCTGGTATTAAAAAATGAACTCCTTATATAAGTGTGTATCAATTTCTCAAGTATTTGACTATTAATTAGCACCTATAATTATAAGCCACCTTCCTGCCTAAGCACTCTATTTTTATAAGAAAGGGAAAAATAATGATAAAGTCAAATGATATACATTTCCAGGTATAGTTTTGTGTCAATAATCAGTCAGTTCAACCCCTTAGCCCTGCTACTGGATCAGAATAATTTCATATTTTCAGTGGTAACCTTGGGTACCAAGATATCCTCAAAGTCTGAATCATACTGACTCTAATTATAAATACATTTGAGGAAATAGTTGATAACAAATGAGAAAGATTTTTATTTTTCCCTTCAGTTTCATACCAATAAAACATGCCTTTACTTCTTTTCTCTAAAAATGAAGTAAATTTTCCTCCTTCCATGGAGGAGGCTCCCAACCATCAAGTCGATACAGATGGTGCTGTAGCTTGTGAGTCAGAACAGAGGGTAGAGTGGGTGTACCCTGTTGCCCTGGCTGCAGCTGGGAAGGGGTGAGGGCTAAGGAAATAGACTCGAAAATTATCAGCTCCTAACAAGTGTTCAAAGCCCAGCATTCATTCGTCCAACAAATATTAATATTTATTTAGGCTTCCTATACGCCAGGACAGTTCCAGAACTAGAGACCTGGAATGAAAGGGAAATAGGAAAAAAAATTATTTACTCTCATGGAATTCAGCCTTAGAGTGTAAAGACAGGAGATGAATAATCCAGTTATTTAGTGTGGCCAAGGGTGATAAAAAGTATGGAGGGAAGTAAAGCAAGCAGAGAAAAGGGAGTTGTTGGGGTTCTGGGGGACTCTCAGTGGAAAGGGGATATTTGAAATGAGGGGTGTCGACCACCCTCGTCATCCAGTGAAGTAAGGATACACTAGGCCCCATGGGTTATGATGTCTGGGGCAGTGCTAGAGGCATTTCTTTCCTTTGTTTTAAGTATAATTCATTTAATTGTCAGCTTGATAGCTTTTTTTTTAATAATGGCTGTGTTTAACGATTGATCACAAAATTTCTTCAGATCTACCAGTCAACTCTTGTGAGCCTGTGTAAATCAATTCCACTCACTTCCCACCCTGTTTGCTCATTTAATGCCTACCCATCCTTCAGGCCTTAGTGGGTAAAGAGACCACCTGCAGTGCAGGAGATACAGGAGACTCGAGTTTGATCCCTGGGTCGGGAAGATCCTCTGGAAATGGAAATGGGAACGCACTCCAGTACTCTTGCCTGGAAAACCCCATGGGCAGAGTACCCAACCCGGTGGGCTGCAGAATCAGGCACCACTGAGCACAGGACCTTCATGCCTCAGGAGTCTTTGGTCAGGGAATTCTCAGAGCACCCGCCGCAGGCCTGTCTGCCTGTGTTACCTGATTGTATGTGAGATGACTGCTCTATTGTTATCTTGACCCTTCCAGAGGTCAGTTCCCTGAAACCAGTGTTCTGGTCTGTCCTGCCTCCAGGGCAGGACACTCCCAGAGCTTTGTACATAGTGGGTGCCCTAAGAACGTTTGTTTAAGGCATCCATGAGTGAGTATTTCCAGTAAGGCTTTCTCCACATCTTACATGTGCAAGTTTTGGTGGTGGTGTAAAGTTATGTAAAACTTTGTGCCCGAAGAGTAAATCATTTATTAAATAAACGGCTGGCTCACTTTCCAGCTCTTTGCAGGAGCTTTGTCTTTTTTTTATGTCCTGGGCCCTGTTGGGAGTCTGAGTAAGCCTGTGATGTCCTCTCAGAATTTTTTTTAATTTAAAATCATTTATTTTTAATTAGAAGATAATTGCTTTACAGTATCGTGTTGGTTTCTTGCATATATCAACGTGAAGTCAGTGACGGGTAGACGTAGTCTCCTCCCTCTTAATTCTTCCTTCCTCAGAATTGTTTTTAAATCTATAAAAATGTATTAGCAAGCAAAGAAAACCAATTATATTAAAATGCAGTTACTTAAAAAAAAACTAACAAATACGTAATATGATAATATGTGTTTTTTTATTAACACACTAAATGACAAGGCCAGCGGGAAGTCTAATAACAACTGTAATTTTGAAGTAGCAACAACTTTAAATGATACTTCAAATAATCTGTGACTGATGTGATATGAAAATATCTGATTTCCACTGGTGACAGAGTTTAAATTACTGTTAATTTTTTCTTGTGATCCATGGGCACCAGGTTAAAGATTCCTGTGGAGAGATCCATTAGCCCACGGATTCAAAAGAATTCATACAAAGGTCTCCACGTAAGAAAGAGACTCTCCAAATGAAAAGCCAAGATTTTCTGTCAGACGTCCCTGAATTCAGCTTCCTGTGCCTGCCTCTTGTGGGCTTAGGGACCTTGCACATTCCTTAACTACTCAGCTTCAGAGTCATCGTTTGCCGAGTGGGGCTAATGGCAGTCACCGCCAGGGTCTGCTTTGATGCTTAAATGATAGAGAACCGTGCCTGACATGTAATCAATGCCCAGAAAATGGCAGCTACTATTTCTACTTTAATTATGCCGGTTCTTTTTGACGGGGAGGCTCCAGTGCTTTTAACAGAATCAAGCCGAGCCATTCACTGGTGACTCAAGTGAAAGTGTTCGTCTCTCGTTTCCAGCTCTTTGCAACCTCATGGACTGTATAGCCCACCAGGCTCCTCTGTCCACGGGGTTCTCCAGGTAAGAATACTGGAGTGGGTTGCCATTTCCTACTCCAGGGGATCTTCCCGACCCAGGGATCGAACCCTGGTCTCCTGATTGCAGGCAGATTCTTTACTGCCTGAGCCACCAGGAAGCCCCATTGGTAACTTAAGGGAGGGAACCTACCATGGGGTAGAAAGCCGTGGGCCCATGTATATCAGCTGATTCTTCTAAGAGGACTTCGGGCTTTTTATTAGAAATCGCCTTGATCAGAGGCGCTACAAGGCCAAAGAGGAATATACACAAGGGTGCTGAAGCCTTGCTGGTGGCATCCGCCCTCCAGGTGCAGCAGCCAGACCCAGACCGGGTGTTCCTCCAGCCCAGCTTACCCAGGACTACCCCGTTAGTGCTTGTAGTTTCCATGGGGTTCTTTTTTTTTTTTTTTTTTCTTAATTAATCTTTTATATATGACTGCGCTAGGTCTTCGTTGCTACAAGAGGGCTTTCTCAAGTTGCAGCAAGGGGGTGCCTTTCTTCATTGCGATGCACAGGCTTCTTATCGCAGTGGCTTCTCTTACTGCAGAGCAGGCTTCAGTAGCTGTGGCATGTGGGTTTAGTTACCCTGCAGCATGTGGGATCTTTCTGGACCAGGGATCAAACCCTCGTCCCCTGCATTGGCAGGCGGGTTCTTAACCACTGGACCACAAGCAGGGTCCTTCGTGTGATTCTTAATAGCATCCTTTTTGCTCTTCGTAGCATCCCAGTCTGTATGCTATAATAGTAGATAGTTACTGTGGGTAAGGACCACCCCTCCCTCTGAGCACCCAAGCCCCTGATGAAATTCTTTTGAAGGAACAGTTAATATGACACATTTTCCCTTCCTTAGCAGAATTCAGACAGGAAGTTTGCAGGCTCTGGATTCCTGATCCTTTGCTTCCAGGCTTCCAGAGTCATTCTTGTATATGGGCTTTGGGCGTTTCCCAAGGTGGCTTAGTGGGTAAGGAGTTCACCTACAATGCAGAGACACAGGAGACGTGGGTTCGATCCCTGGGTGGGGAAGATCTCCTGGAGGAGGAAAACGGTAACCCACTCCAGTATTCTTGCTTGAAGAATCCCATGGACGGAGGAGCCTGGAGGGCTCCGTCCATAGGGTCACAAAGAGTTGGACATGACTGAAGCGACTGATATGCAGATGATACCACGCTTATGGCAGAAAGTGAAGAGGAACTCAAAAGCCTCTTGATGAAAGTGAAAGTGGAGAGTGAAAAAGTTGGCTTAAAGCTCAACATTCAGAAAACGAAGATCATGGCATCCGGTCCCATCACTTCATGGGAAATGGATGGGAAAACAGTGGAAACAGTGTCAGACTTTGTTTTTTGGGCTCCAAAATCACTGCAGATGGTGACTGCAGCCATGAAATTAAGACGCTTACTCCTTGGAAGGAAAGTTATGACCAACCTAGATAGCATATTCAAAAGCAGAGACATTACTTTGGCAACAAAAGTACGTCTAGTCAAGGCTATGGTTTTTCCAGTGGTCATGTACAGATGTGAGAGTTGGACTGTGAAGAAGGCTGAGCGCTGAAGAACTGATGCTTTTGAATTGTGGTGTTGGAGAAGACTCTTGAGAGTCCCTTGGACTGCAAGGAGATCCAACCAGTCCATTCTGAAGGAGATCAGCCCTGGGATTTCTTTGGAAGGAATGATGCTAAAGCTGAAACTCCAGTACTTTGGCCACCTCATGCGAAGGGTTGACTCATTGGAAAAGACTCTGATGCTGGGAGGGATTGGGGGCAGGAGGAGAAGGGGATGACAGAGGATGAGATGGCTGGATGGCATCACTGACTCGATGGACGTGAGTCTGGGTGAATTCCAGGAGTTGGTGATGGACAGGGAGGCCTGGTGTGCTGCGATTCATGGGGTCGCAAAGAGTCGGACATGACTGAGCGACTGAACTGAACTGAACTGAACTGAAGTGACTGAGCAAGTACTCACCATGGGCTTTGGAGGCAAAGAAACCTGGCAACAAAGTAACCGCCCATCCTGCTTTGCCTGGATTGGAGAGGCTTTTCCATATGCAGGGTTTTCAAGGTGAAAACTGAGGCAGTCAGGCTTGTTGGTCATGCTGTTAATAACTGGACTCAAACCCTGATTCCACTGTTTACCACTTGCGTGACCCTGGTTATTTTTTTTCCTCTCTGAGCCTCATTGTTTGGATGTCCCAGTGGGAATAACAATGTTTACCCCCACAGTAGTATTATAAGGATTAAGTAAGATAATATTTTTCATAAGGATTAAGGGAAGTACTATATAACCACTCCTCCAATGACTTCCATCCAAATAAAACTTAGTAATAAAACCCAAAGTCCTTATCGTGGCTTACGATGTCCTACACAGTCTGGTCCTTGGGCAGCTTCCAACATAACCCTTCCTGTCTCCCACCTCCCTTTGATCCCTCCGTGCAAGCGCTGGCCCTCACGCTGGCCCTTGCACACCACGCTGACGCCTCCTCTGGGCCTTTGCACTTGCCTCCCCTTCTGCCCGGGATGCTGGTCCTGAGATCTCCTCACCATAGCCTCTGTATCAGCGACGTCTCTACAGAGAGCGCTTCCCTGGTCATCATCTGAAACGGCTTCGCTGTCACTCCCTGTTGCTGTCCGGCTGCACTGTCTTCCGTCACAGCGCTGTCACCGCCTGACGCTGTGTTCACTGCTGCTGTCTGGGCTGCACCGGGCGCGTCTGCGCTGTGTGGCCCTTCGCGGCAGCGCGCGGGCTTCTCAGCGGTTGCAGCGTGCAGGCTTAGTTGCCCCACAACATGTGAGATCTTAGTTCTCCAGCCAGGATCCTGGTCGGACCTACGTTCCCTGCATAGAAAGGCAGTCTTTTTCTTTTTTTTTTTTAAATAAATTTATTTATTTTTAAATTGAAGGATAATTAATTGCTTTACAGAATTTTGTTGTTTTCTGTCGAACAAAAGCACAAATCAGCCATAGTTATACACGTGTCCCCTCCCTCTTGAACCCCCCTCCCACCTCCTTCCCCATCCCGCCCCTCTAGGTTGATACAGAGCCCCTGTTTGAGTTTCCTGAGACATACAGCAAATTCCTGTTGGCTATTTTACACATGGTTAAGTTTCCATGTTACTGTCTCCATACATCTTACCCTCTCCTCCCCTCTCCCCTAAAACGCAGATTCTTAACCACTGAACCACCAGGGAAGTCCCTAATATTAATTTATAAACCATCATATTCAGTTATCTAATACTTGGCTTCTCCATTGATCTATACATTCCCTGAAGCAGATACTCAGTTTTAGTCACTGACTCTATCTCCCCTATGCCTTGAGCAGTGGCTAGCGAGGGCAGGCAGTACTTTTAGAAGGAAATGAACACATCGGACACAGCAGCAGGGTTGCTGGAAGACCCAGCAACCAGAACCAGCTTCTGCTGGACTCAGAGCTGAGTCCGGGAAATGGTCCCCATCCTTGCGGCTGCTCCTCTGTGGGCCTTTGGGAAATGCTAGGAAGGTCTGCTGGCACCTGTATGTGCTTCAGGAGATGCTCGCCAGTTTGCTCATCAATCGGCTACATCCATGGGGTCGCAAAGAGTCAGACATGACTGCAGTGACTGAGTGCATGGCACGTGACTGGCAAGTGCCACACCACATGTTCATCAGCAGTCCCACCAGCTAAGCCCACGGGCTCTCTTCCATTGCTGGAGTCCGTTTCTGGGGCAAAGATGAAGAGGCATCCTTTCTGAGGCAGGATGTGAGGTGGAAGATAACTTTGAAAGCCAGGATTAACCTAAAATCACATTAGCCAAGTTATGCCTGAAAATCCCTTGAGCCTAAATCTCCCGTGGTGTGGGTATGGCCTGGCATATACAGCTCTGGAGCCCTTTTTGTACATGTTCAGGTTGAAGATCCTCTGAGCCAGACTAAAGAGACGAGCACAGGGAGCCTGTCTGTGCCCACATGCTTGCGCGCAGTCAGCCCTCCCCGTCCCAGGACGACTGTCCCAGCAGGGAAGGTGGTGGTGGAGAGCTGGGGAGCGGCCTTGCTTATCTCGGGGCTCAGCTCCACGCACACAGTTCAGTCTCTGTGGCCTTGATGGGACTTCATGGCTTTGTTTGCAGTTGTGAGAATTAACGGGGAGAGTGGTCATTGTGAAAATGTGTATATTTGTGTGGTAGGAGGGAAGGGAGACAGGTGAATTAAATTCAGCCTAAAAATTAAGTGTACACATGCATTTCACACTGACTCCTCAGTCACCAGTATTTTCATGTTTTAAAGATGCCAAGGGCAGTGCTGCTTTCTCTGAAAAGAGGAAAGCTAGAACCATCCGTTCATCCTATATCTTCCTCCTCTATATTCTGGAGCGGCGAAGGGCGCACAGAGGTGAACGGCTTCAGCAGAGTCCCCTCCCTTGGGCCGCTTACATTCCAGAAGTGGAGACAGACGGTGGACTGGTGAACAGATATGCCTTGGCCGGCGAGAGTGTGGAGAAGCTGGGCCCTGACACGCTGTGGGTGGGAATGTGAACCGCCAGCCACTCTGGAGGACCAGCTGGCGGTTCCTCAGACGTTTACATATAGAGTTACCATGTGACCCAGAAATCCTACTTCTAGATCTGTACCCAAGAGAAAATGAAAACACATGTCTACGCAAAAACTTGAAGGTTTACCGACAGAGTTATGTGTGACAGCCAAAAGGAAGACACAGCCGGACGCCCACCAACTGCTGAACGTCTTAAAAAATTATGTAACATGTCTATACAGTGGAGAATTATTAGGCCATACAAAGGAATGATGCGCCCAAGTATGCTACACCCTGGGTGGGCCTCGCAAACACTATGCTAAATGAAAGTAGCCAGTCACAAAAGACCACATGTTACATGATTCTATCTATAGGAAATGTCCAAAACAGGCAAATCTAGGACAAAAAGTAGATGAGTGCTTAGGGCTGAGAAAGGGGATAATAGTGATATCCAGAGGGTACCGAGTTCCTTTTTGAGATGATGAAAATGTTCTAAAATTGACTGTGGTGATGGTTACACAGGCTATGAATATACTAAAAACCATGAAATTGCACACTTTAAGTGGATGAATTATATGGTTTGTGAATGATATCTCAATAATGCTGTTAAGAACAAAACAAGTACATCCTGGACCATCACGAAGAAAATTACTATGCAGAAAATAGAGCAGAAAGAGGGCATACAGAGATTTTGGGAGAGAGCAGTGTGCTTTCAGATGAAATGGGCAAGAAATTCCTGTATGAAGAGGTGGCATCTCGGCCAAGATGGACTAGAGTGAGGCCGTGAGCACAGTGAGTGTCTGGGGAACATCCAGCAGGGCACCTGGAGGAAGGGCCCTGTGGCAGGGGTGTGTGGCCATGTTAGGAGCGTGTATGTCTGGGGCAGAGGGAGCACATGGAAAACTGGCAAGAGGCTGGCAGGCAGCCACCCACTCCAGACGGCCTCGGGTTGATGACCAGGGGAGGCGCGGAGGGCTGTGCAGCCTGCCTGGAGGTCCGGAGGTGAGAGCCCCCAGCAGACCTGAAAATCTATGTGTGGGCGCCCAGCCCCAGCCACCAGGTGGGCTGACCTCCGTCCTTGGCTGCCTTACTGGGTATTCAGCCCTTCTCATCTCATTGTCAGATGCACTAACTGAGTCATTTCACTGTGAGCTTATGTTCCTAGGAGGGAAGTGGCTGAACCCTTGCAAAGAAAATGGGGGAAAAGGTTAAACTGTAATGTGTAAGTCATATCCTCACCTTCTGTCCAAAGGTTTATAAAATTAGGGTGCATGCACAGTCCGTGTATATTAAAAGACTTCTGCCCAGACTAGTTAGGTTCAAGTGATTGAGGGATGTAAACATGTAATTTCCTGGTGAGAGACTTTCATTTCTAAGCTATGAAAACGATTTGCATGACACTGCTATTTCAAGAGCAAGTTATTTTCTCAGTTTTCTTCTCTTAACAATGCAGAATGACTTTGTCCTTGTTGTTCGGTCTCCAAGTCGTGTCCAACTCTTTGCAAGCAAGCCAGGCTGCCCTGTTCTCTACTATCTTCCAGAGTTTGCCCAAATTCATGTCCGTTGAATCAGCAATGCTATCTAACCATCTCATCTTCTGCCTCCCCCTCCTCCTTTTGCCTTCAATCTTTTCCAGCATCAGGGTTTTTTCCAGTGTATTGGCTCTTTGCATCAGGTGCCCAAAGTATTGGAGCTTCAGCTTTGGCATCAGTCCTCCAATGAATATTCAGGGTTGATTTCCTTTAAGATTGACTGTTTGGATCTCCTTGAGTCCAAGGGACTCTCAAGAGTCTTCTCCAACACCACAGTTCAAAAGCATCAATCCTTCGATGCTCAACCTTCTTTATGGTCCAAGTCTCACATCTGTACCGTGACTACTGGAAAAACCATAGCTTTGACTATACGAAACTTTGTCGGCAAAGTGACGTCTCTGCTTTTTAAGGGGAGGGTCAAGTCCAGCGTAGACTTGGTGTAACGTGAGTCGGCGAGTGTTGGCCTTGCTGCAGAAACACCATCCGTGCTCCCAGGTGTTCTTCAGCCACGTTTCTAGGTGGGTGGTTAGGATGTCTTGCTTCTGCCATGGTTTGTGATAAGGTTGCTGCTGATGAGATGGAATGAGGTTTGCAAGTCTAATGGGACCCAAAGAGCAGGACTGTGGGGATGAGAGTTCCAAGCTGGGATTCTGGACCCATGAATGGCTGGACCACAGGTGGGCTCAGGACAGTGCTAGAGCCCACTCCACGGGCATATGGGAGCTGATGGTTAAATCTGCAGGAACCTCACAAGCTGGATGTTAAACACAGCTTTAAAAAAAATTTAACTTTATTGAAGTATAGTTGATGTACAATGTTGTGTTAATTTTTGCTGTACAACAAAGTGACTCAGTTATACATACATGTATACACTAATATATACACACATATATATTTCATATTGTCCCCTGTTAAATATAGTTTATGAAAAATTTAAAATTCTGCAAATGTATAATTAAATAAAGGATGTTAAACACAAAGGATAAGCTAAGTGAAAGAAGCTACACATAAAAGGATAAATACTGTGGGATTCTACTTTTATGAGGTACCTGGAACAGGGACATTCATAGAGACAGAAAGAATAGAGGTTCCCAGGGCCTTGGGGAGGGAGAAGGGAATAGGAGTTATTGATTGATGGGGGCAGAGCTTCTGACTGGGATGGTGAAAACATTCTGGAAATAGTGGTGATGGTTATGCAACATTGTAAATATTGTTAATGCCCCTGAATTGGACACTTACTGGCTCAAGTGGTCAATTTGATGTATATTTTACAACATCTATATAACTTGAAACAAATACTCAAAACTCATAACTTTCTAATGGTTTTCCTACATTTTACTATTGCTCTTGAGATTACTTACTTGTATGGTGGAAACAATACATGGCATTATTACACATCTTTTCCCAACTCTGTGTCCAGTGGCTGAAGCTCCAGCTGACATAGTGGAGCAGGAAAGCTGCCCCGTCAACCTCAGAATTGTGGGGGAAAAAAATGACTCAAGTTACAAAATTTTGACATGGTTTATTACTCAGTGATTGAGCTTCCCCAGTGGCTCAGCTGTAAAGAATCTGCCTGGCAATGCAGGAGACCCAAAGATTACTGGTTTGATCTCTGGGTTGGGAAGGTCCCTTGGAGAAGGAAATGGCAACCCACTCCAGTATTCTTGCCTGGGAAATCCCATGGATAGAGGAGCCTGGTGGGCTACAGTCCATGGGGTTGCAAAGAGCCAGATACAGCTTAGCAACTAAACCACAGCAACAAAGGGGAAGTCAGGATCCCTGGTCAGGGAATTGAGGTTCTGCAAGTCAAGTGGCACGGCCACCAAAACAAACAAAAGTCAGTCAACAGGAATGAAGTAAGGATACACACGGCAAGATAGATGACTCGCAGAAACACTGTAGGGGCTTCCCTAGTGGGTCAGCGGTTGGGAATCTCCTACGTCTGTGGGGGACCATGTTCAGTTCCTGGTCAGGGGGAGATCCCAGCTGCCTCAGAGCAGTGAAGCCCACCTGCCACAGTGAGTGAAGCCCGCACACCTAGAGCGCCGGCTCTGGGACAGAGAGGAGCCCCCCGCACCAGACAGGAGCCCCGTGGGTGGCGACAGAGACCCAGTGCAGCCGGAAGTGAGTGAGTAAATCTTCTTAAGTAACAAACAAACAGAACACATTAGAATGCTGAAAGAAGCCAGACACGAACGCGTGTGTTTCGCCTGGTTCTGTTTACATGAAGCTGTAGAACTGGCAAGCCTGTTCTGAGCCGTGAGAACTGTGCGGGTGGGCAGTTCTTACTGGGAGGAGACACCAGGGAGTTTATGGGGAGGGGGAGTGATGGGAGGTTCTATGTCAGGGCCGTGGCTACAAGGTTGTAGATATTTGTTGAAATGGTGAAACTGTACTGGAAGTTTTTGCAGTTCATTGCATGAAAATTTGGACCCCAGCTCATCATCATCAATCAGGCTTCCAAAGGCTTTCTCAGAAAGGTTTGGAGGAGCTGGCAGGCTTTCACCGTAAGCGTGTGGCTCTGAGTCACATCATTAGGGAGGTATGGGCTAGGGGGTGAGGCCCCATGGGGCCTTAATGTAAGCATTAAATGTGTCTCCACTTGCTCCTTCTACTACAGAAAGGAGGATAATGCATTTACATCTTCAGGAGACACGCAGGAAGCATCAGCAGAACATGCATGTAATTCCATTCCTGCCAGCTGGCATGACAGGGGTTTGTCTCCAGTGAGGCCAGCTTTATTTTCCCAGGAGTTTGCTGGCAGGAAGGGCTGAAACGCTGCCTGCCTTCCTGGAGGGACATGACGAGAAGGAGAGCAGAGATCTCTGGGGAACCTTCCGCAGGAGTCAGACCCCAAGCAGAAAGTTGGGAATCAGGCTCCTGCTCTTTATGCAGCATGTTGGCATGTTCTTTAGTCGCTAAGTTGTGTCTGACTCTTTGCGAGCCCATGAACTATAGCCCACCAGGCTCCTCTGCCCATGAAATTCTCCAGGTAAGTATACTGGAGTGGGTGAGCCATTCCCTTCTCCAGGGGATCTTCTTGGCCCAGCGATTGAACCCACATCTCCTGCTTTTCAGACAGATTCTTTACCATCTGAGCCACCAGGGAAGCTGTTTATGCAGCACAGAAGCCAGTAATTCTCTCACTTAGAAGAATCATTTCAAATACAGCCCACTGTTTGATCAGGGAGACTAATAAAATTGAATCATACCAATAGAAATGAACACAAATTCTCTTGTAGAGCCCTCCAGCTACCCCTGGGCTAAGGGGAGCAAATGTGGGAACCCTGGAGCATGTATTTTGGGGACTTTTTAGAAAATCACTCGTGGTCCCAATTTGGAATGCAGCATTTCTCCTGTAAAGACAACATAGTTAGAGTCATTTTAAAATCCCACAGAAACCAGTTGAGGAACTGAGAACATGTTGGCGTGTTTTGAGCAGCCTATCTGCATTATTCTTACTCAACCCACTCCAATCCCATGAGGTAGTTATTATTGTTCCATTTTACAGATGAGAGAGTTGTGGCTCTGACTTGCTTTCAGTTTGTCTGATCCTTGCTCTATGCTTTCAGAATCCAGCAAAGTAAGCTTTTCGAGTTGCCTTAAGAAGAGAATATCATTGTACAGCAGAAACTAACGCAACATTGTAAAGCAATTATATTCCAATTATTGAACGTTTAAAAGGAAAATAATTTACATTTTATGTTCCTTTTTTACGGTCATCTGGAAATAAATCTTTCCATATTCTGACTGAGCATCCCGCTGGCTCCTGTGCTCAGGTTAACAGTCCCT
Organism: Bos indicus x Bos taurus; assembly: GCF_003369695.1. Classification (NCBI taxonomy): domain Eukaryota; kingdom Metazoa; phylum Chordata; class Mammalia; order Artiodactyla; family Bovidae; genus Bos; species Bos indicus x Bos taurus. The sequence goes on from NC_040088.1 coordinate 2,153,604, forward strand.
GGCCCCGAGTTACCACACTTTATTTGTGGGATTATGGGGAAGGAACGGGAGGCAGCTGACCGTGTAAAGGGTGCGCCCGCGCCCCAGGAAGCCTTTGTTTCTCTCCCTTTGGTCCCAGAGATGAAAAGTGGTGAGCAGGCTGAGTCATCGCGTTGTCAGAAAGAGCCTGTGACCGGGGTCCACGCTGCCTGCACAGATTTCCAGATTTCACTTCTGTGCAGTTGTTTCAACCACCATATTAAATTATTGCGGCTGATTTGGGTTTAGCAGTTTTCATAGCTTTGTTTTGTGTTAATCTGTAAGTTTGCTTTGATCGTAGGGCTCCTGAAGAACTGTAAGGGTAAGAAGCGGAAGCCTTCTCTTACATCTGCGTTTGTATCGTGTAGTTCAATGTAAGTGTTAACAGGGCATTTACAAGACTGTCTTTTCTTTGAAAGGGATCTGAATATTACTCGTATTTCAGAGAATCTGTATTTCACCACTGCTGCCCCAGAACTTTTTTTAAGAACATACATTTCTCATACATTTCATAAAGAAATTTCAAACTTACTAGGAGTCAAAAAATGCAAATAAAAACCGAATACAATTTCCTTTGTAACATCTGCAAGTGTGTGTGTGTGTGTTAGGTTTAAAATCTTGAGTTTCTTGGAAGAAACAAATATATCCATCCGCACTGTGCAGATAAACTGTGAATCAGTGCAGCCTTTGGGAGAAGCAGTCACACAGCGACTGTGCATCAGTGCAGCCTTCAGGAGAACGCAGTCACACAGCAGCAGCAGGGGCTTCAGAGCTGTGACAGCCACTGCTTGAGGATTCAACAGCCAGGAGTTCATCCTGAGTAGATAACGTGGAAGAGGAAGGAAGGACAGAAGGAAGGGAAAAGGAGGGAGAAAAAATGCAAACCGGAATGAGAGATTTGCTTAAATGTTCCCTGCTGGCACATGCCACAGCCCTTTTAAATGATGCTAGTGAAGAATATTTAACATTGTGACGGAAAAGCAGTCCCAGATGTCAAGAGAAAAAAATAGAATATTAAACAGGTCCTAACTTTCCTGAAGTACATATGTTTTTAAATGCAGAGAAAAAAGACTAGCTGGATTTCTAACAAAATGTCAACACTGGTGATTGCTAGATGGTGAGATTAGCAGTGAATTTTTTTTTCTTTTTTTGTTTTGGGGCGTTTAAATTCCCCGCTGTGAGTGAATGTAATTTTGAAAATCAGTATGGTGAGTGAACCTAGCATAAAACAAATTTGGGTGAAGATCCCAGATGCATCAGTTCTGAGTGAGTTTGAAGAAGTTATTTCATCTCCCTAAATATCTGTTTCTTCATCAGGAGGAACCCGGGGGTAATATTTATTCCTGTTTTTAAAAGCTCTGAGTATTACATGAGACGACACACATGAAGGAACTTAGCGCTGAGGCTGACACATAGTATGAATTCAGTGAGTATCATCTGTGATGAGAAAAGGATGATGAAAATGTTCTCTTTGAATCAACCATGTGTCTAAGCAAACGTTTTCAGGCTTCTGAGTGTGGTCATCAAACATTCACCTTCCGTTAGGAATTCCTGCGAGTCGGGGTGAGAGAGAGAGAAATGCCCAGTGTACGCTGTGATCTAAGGATATTCTTTGGGGCTCTGAAAGTCATTGTTAAGCCTTTATTAATCACAGACTAGTAATTAATTCACAGGGGCAATTCTGTCCACACACCTCCTGCCCCCGAGGACATTTGGCAACATCTGGAAACAACTTTGCCCATCACCACAGAACATCTCAGCTTCCCAGGCGGTGCTGGTGGTAAAGAACAGGCCTGCCAACGCAGGAGACATAAGAGATGCGGGTTTGATCCCTGGGTCGGGAAGATGCCCTGGAGGAGGAAATGGCACCCCACTCCAGTATGCCTGGAGAATCCCATGGACAGAGGAGCCTGGCGGGCTGCAGTCTGCAGGGTCGCAGAGAGTCAGATACCTGAAGCGACTTAGCACACACGCACGCACAGAGCATCTAGTGAGGAGAGGCCAGGGACGCTGTGAACGTCCGACAGTGCTCAGACTGCAGCCACCACCGTCAACTCCCTGCCTGCCCCAAACTGCAGTGCTGCCAAGGTTGAGAAACTTCACTCCTGCTGTTGCCACACACCATCTGACCGCTGGAGGAGTGTCCTGCTGTTATCACACACCATCTGGCCGCTGGAGGAGTGTGTGACAAAGCGAGCCTGCTGCCTCACTGCCTTTGGATCCTTTACATGTTTGTGTGGGGGACTGAAATGAAAACATTTTAGAAACCCCTTCCTCCATCTCACCCCACACAGAACTGTTACTTTTCCTCTGAAAACCCACCAGACCTCAAGGTCTACTGTGCACAGGATCTTAGGTTTGTTATCAGAGTTAAAAGATGAAGCATGTTTCTGTCTTTCTCTTTTAAAATAAAGACAGACAGACCCCCTAAGAACAGACTGAAGCCCAGAGTTGTAGCTGGGAGACAGTTTGAAGTTTGGAGTCTGACCAGTATGAGCTCAGTAGCTTCTTCACCTACTCCCGAAGTGACCCTGGATAAGATTTTTCACTTCTCTTAAAGTTAGCATCCTTATATGAAAAAATAGAGCTAGCAGTACCTGGATAAGTGACGGTGATCACTAGAAATATCAATAAGAAGAGAAGCACTCTTGACAGTCGCTTTGTTGAGTGACATTTTTGGTAAGCACCTCGGAATGCCCATCAAAGCAAAATGCAGTGGCACCAACCTCAGGGACAATGGACTCGATCAAACAAATCACAAGGAAGATTACAAATACAAGCTGCTGGACAGACCTGTTTTCTAAAGTAGCAAGTGCTGAAGCCATGGTCCTAGATGCCAGGAAAGGAGTTCACAAGGCAGTGCTTTGCCAAGAAATAAGTTATCAGATCAGAAGTAAATGTCACCGGTTCATCAGCAGCAAAATCAGCTCCAAAATGCAAAGCTGGAAGACAGCTTTGCCACCTGGCCGACAGGCACTCGTTTGAGAACCTGACTTAGTATGCAGAGAGGCCTTGTGGAATGTTTCCAAAAGGCAGCTCCCACAAGAAGTAGAAAAAGCTGTCAGTGAACCCCCAACTTATTAGCGAGGCTGCTGCCTTTACTACACACCTCCAGGGGGCGCACTCACATCCTGGCCTGTTTGGAATGAATTCCCGGAACTGTGCAGTTCCAACTGGCAGCCTGATCATAGTCAGTGTCCTTGCTTAGTAAACAATAACAACAATAACAGTAACAAAACAACGAGGAGAATGTAATATTTGAGGAAGTTTTAAAAAGCAGTTTTATTGACATGTAATTAACACTTGATAAACTGCACATTTTTAATGAGTACAGTTTGGTATTAATATGCACAGTCCTACATGTATCCCTGTCAAACCACCACTGCCATTGAGTGAGTGTACTTTATTCTCAAATTCCCTCTGTAATCTTTCTTTTCTGCTCCCCAATACCATCACCAGGCAACCAAAACTGCTTTTTGTCGTTATAGATTAATGTGTATTTTCTAGAGATTTTAGAGTAAGTAGAATCATACAGCATGTACATCTTTTTTGTCTGGTATCATTGAGCATAATGATTTTAAGATTCATCCATATTATCACATGTATCAGCAGCTCATTCCTTTTGGTTCCAGGTAACATGCCGTTGAATGGCCAGACCGTAATTCGTTTACACATGCGTCTGTTGACGGACATGTATGTGGGTTATTTTCAATTTGGGGCTATTGCTATTAGAGCCTTTATAAATGTTTGTCCACAAGTCTTCGTATCTATTTCCTCTTCTGTTGGAAAAACACCTAATTATGGCATGGCTGAGTCATAGATTAGGTATATGTTTAACATTTTGAGAAACTGGCAACTATTTTGCAAAGCAGCTGTCCCATTCTGCATTCCTACCAGTGCTGTGTGAGTGTTCCAGACCCATGTAATCACCAGACTTTTTAGCCAAGAATATCATGAATAATAAAATAATATAACAATGACAATATCTTAACCATAAAACTAGCAGAAGGGTGCCTTTATTATTAATTCCCAGCATTGGCAAGGGAACCTGGGAAAGCCTTGGCAATATATATCAAATGCCTTGGAACCCTATTTTATTTTATTGAGCAGTTCCCCTTGTGAGAATTTATCCTGAAGAAATAAGGATGCATGCAAAGATATACACCACAGCCCTGGTTCCTGTGGAGGGAGGTTTTGCACCCGTTAGTCTCCTCGAGAAGCAGTAAAAGCTGAACATCAGAGGTTTACAGTCTATGGTCCCCAAGCTAGCTCCTCCCTTCAAACCTGATTTCTCTGACTCTCACAATGTCTTTTAATCATTTGAATTTTTTGCCCGAATTTCAAAATAAGAAGCTGTCATATAAAGCTCTACTTTCTGAGCATTTCTTGTAAAGTTAAAAGAGTAGACACACAGTGGGCCCACATGAACGCAAAAAGCAAAATGAGGTGCCCTTCTGTGCATGCGTGCCTAGTTATGGGTTCAGTTCCTTCAGTCATGTCCGACTCTTTGCAATGGCATTAACCATAGTCCGCCAGGCTCCTCCATCCATGGCACTTCCTTGGCAAAAGTACTGAGGTGGATTGCCATGCCCTCCTCCGGGGGATCTTTCTGACCCAGGGGTCAAACCCGCATCTTCTGCGTTGCAGGTCAATTCTTGACTGCTGAGCCACGAGGGAAGCCCCCAGGTGCCTTGCTATGCTGGGCCTAATTTATAGAATTTATTACACTCCAGTACAAACTGTGTGTCCTTCGGTCTACTGGGAGTACCTCTGAGGCTAGACACCAAGATTTGTTCTTCCAATGGGGGAAAGAGATAGGCAGTTTGGGATGGACATGTACACACTGCTACGTTTTAAATGGATAACCAACAGGAACCTACTGCATAGCACAGGGAACTCTGTTCAATGTTTTTTCGGCAACCTGAATGGGAGGGGAGTTTGGGGGAGAATGGATACATGTATATGTGTGGCTGAGTCCCTTTGCTGTCCACCTGGAACAATCGCAACACTGATCATTGGTTATACCCCAATATAAAGTAAAAATTTAAAAAAAAATCTATTCTTCCCCTCCCACGCACCCCAGCACCTGACACAAAGAATTAAATATTTGTTGAAAAATGAACAGTTGGAAATTGCAATTGGTTTAAAGTGTGAAATTAATTGAAACTGAATCAGCTGAAAGACAGAAAGGCAGTATTCTCTTGGTGAGGGGCCAACAAGATTCACTCTCTCCATCCTCAGTAAGAACATAAAATCAGTTGTCTCTTCAGGCCCTTTGGTAACACCTGTCGACATTTTAGGTTTCCCAGTGACAGTGGGAAACAATCCACCTGCCGATGCGGGAGACACAAGAGACTCGAGTCTGTTCAGTCACTGAGTCGGGAAGATCCTCTGAAGAAGGAAATGGCAACCCACTCCAGTATTGCTGCCTAGAAAGTTCCATGGACAGAGGAGCCTGACAGGCTACAGCCCATGAGGCCACAAAGAGTTGGACATGACTGAGCTACTGAGCATGCACAGACAGAACAGCACATAGCAGCGTTTTACAGCCTAGTGCTGTGTGGTCTGGTTTCCCCACTCACAGGGAATAGCAGGCAGACAGCACTCGCACTCGGGCATCTGTGAACGAGAATCACAGCCGTACTGGACTCCCTGGTGGTACAGCAGACAAGAATCCACCTGCCAGTGCAGGGGACACAGGTTCGATCCAGGTTCCAGAAGATCCTACAAGTAGTGGAGCAACTAAGCCCATGCACCACAACCGCTGAGCCCATGTTCAAGAGCCCACAAGCCCCAACTGCTGGGACCACGCGCTGTAACTGCTGAAGCGCGCAGTTACAGCCTGGAGCCCGGGCTGCACAACGGGAGCCACGAGGAGTCCCCACTCGCCTCAGGCAGAGCAACCGAACCCAGGGCAGCCAAAAATAAGCAAGTGCAATAAAATAATCACGACAGTATTGTTTGTGGAAGCTGGAAACAATCTAAATGTTTCTCAACAGGAGGCTGAGCAAATAAATGGTCATTTATACAGCAAGATATTCTGCAGCTTGGAAGAGTCTGTGCAGATACAGAACAATCTCCACGGTTCAGTGAAAAGGAAAAGATGAAGTGGGTGGTGTGTCTACCACTCGTGTATAAGAAAGCGGGTGTGTACGTGTGTTTGTGTGTGCATGCACACTTGTATGTGCTAATATGTGCACACAACAAGGATTTTCAGCCTCAGCACTGTTGACATTTGGGGCCAGGTGGTTCTTTGCTGTGGGGTGGCCCGGGGCGTTGCTTAAAACCCTGGCCTCTGCCCACTGGGTGCCCGTTGTGCCGCTCATTCAGCGGTCATGGCCGCAGCTGTCTCCAGACATTGCCCACCGCCCCTGAGGGTCAGATCACCCCCAGCGGAGAACCACTGGCGCAGACCATCCCTGGAGAATATACCAGAACCTTGTGACTGTGGCGTCCTCTGAAGGTGAAAGCCGGAAAGTCATGACCAAAAGAGGGAGGTCTTATCTGAACATTTAACTTTGGCAACATGAATATTACAAAAGTTTCATTTACATTTCTTCTCATGTCCAGATGCCTTTATTTTTTTTTATTGGTGAGTACAGTGATTTTTTATTTAACACCAGAAACATTATGTATTGGGGTATAGCCGATGAACAATGCTGTGATAGTTTGAGGTGGACAGCGAAGGGACTCAGTCACACATACACGTGTGCCCATCCTCCCTCGGCCCCTCCCATCCAGGCTGCCACATAACGCTGGGCAGAGCTCCACGTGCTATTCAGTAGGCTTTGTTGGTTATCCATTTTAAATAAAGCTGTGTGTATGTAACCTTCCCAGAGTCCTTAACTATCCCTTCCTCTGCCCCTGCCACCCCCTCCCCCAGCAACCAAGAGTTTAGGGATAGAAAAAAAGAATACAAATCAATTATTGGTTGTCTTTAGGTTGTTGGGATATTACTGAATGGTTCTTTCATTGTTTCTCTCTTTCAAATTTTCTTTAATCCAGATGCCTTTAAAACAGCATTTTTTAAATTAAAACGTGTTTGACATATAACATTGTGTAAGTTTAAGGTCTACACGTTGGTTTAATTAATTTATAATTGCAATGTGATTGCCACTCTCGTGTTAGCTAATGCGTCCATCGAGTCTCATAATTACTTTTTTGTTTGTGGAGGAAATAATTAGGATCTAGTCTGTTAGCAAATGTGTTGTTTCTTGTACGGTATTGTTGGTGGCAGTCACGGTACCGTGTGCTAGAGCCAGGACTTCTTTTTCTACCAGTTGCAAGCTGGTACCTTAAACATCTCTCCTGTTCCATCACCTGTCCCCACCCCAGCTCCTAGTAACCACCATTCTACTCTCCAAGACAGAAACGGCTTCGGAAAATGCAAAAAGTTCTAAAACTGCTTGGCAAGGAGTTTACATATCTCTTTTTAGTCTATTTTTTTAGTGACAGGCTGGATCGTATTAGAGATTACATAGTTTTTTTCAAATTTGCCCCGTTTGCCGGGTGGGAAAACTGAGTCAAGAAAACAGAAAAGTCCTAACGCCGTCTTATTTGTGACCGGTTTGCAAGCAGCACCCGAATTCCTTGAGACCCAGTCTTTGCTGCCACTTTGGGTCTGTGAATCTCCACTGTAGAAAACAGATCTTTCCAGTGAGTTAGAAACTCAAGAAGGTAATACTTGTAACTCCTCTTTCCCAGCCAGCAAATGTCCGTCTTTGCTCCAGGACAGTTGAAGTTGTGCAGTGGAGGCTCCCTCCAGCCCTGAGACTAGATATGTGACGAGTTCTAGCTGGAAACATCACATTTAATCTCAATCATCTATTTATAACAGGAACCACAGTCTCTGTGCTGTTTACCTCCTGAGTCAGTTCTTCTGGTAAATTATGTGTGAATTATAAGTAATATCTGTATGGTGCTTCAGAAAGTACTTCCACCTACGATCAAGTTGTCATAGAGATCCTTTCAGAAAGCTATGAACAAACTTTATCCAGAAAATACCTTCAGAGAGGTACATTAACTTGCTCACCACCACAGTCAGTGAAACGGGGTAGCCAGGTTTGGAACCCAGATCAACTGAAAAGTGTTAGTCGCTCAGTTGCGTCCAACTCTTTGCAACCCCATGGATCCACCAGGCTTCTCTGTCCATGGGATTCTCCAGGCAAGAATACTGGAGTTGGTGGCCATTCCCTTTTCCAGGGGATCTTCCTGACCCAGGGATCAAACCCTGTCTCCTGCATTACAGGCAGATTCTTTACCATCTGAGCCTCCAGGGAAGCCCAAGTTTTAACCTTTGCTCTAGAAGAGCCTTCATCAACATCTTAGGCTTGCCAGTAAGAATCGCATTAAAAATAAAAATAACTTTCCAACTAAGGAATGAAATTCTTAATTAAGAACCCAGACTAGTGAATGAAATAAGACAGTAAAGCATGTAGCATCATGCCAGGCATATAGTAACTGCTAACCACCTGTTAGTCATTACGATGAGCCAGAGATCTTCAAATACAAATATATATATATAGTTTATTACTGAAGACATCTTAAATTGATAGTGTAGGGGTGAGGTACACCCATCGGTCTATATTATTTGGCTGCACAGAGTTTTTTTAAACATTTGAGTTGGTTTCCAGCATGTCATAATTGGGCCATGTCACATGAATGATGCTGACATAGGGATTCTGCACTGGTGCCTACGGGCCGGAGCTCCGCAGCCACTGAGCTCGAAAGGTGGCCCTGAGTCCTGTCTGGTTCCCACAGACGCTACAGCCTGAAGTTAGGCCTGCGGCCTTGCAGGCCTCTCAGGTGGTTCAGAGAGGACCCCGGGGTAAAAGGACGAGTCTCGAGTCTTGGCTTTGCTGCTTCCCAACTGGGTGTTCTGAGGCCAATCATTTCGCCTTCCTGAGCCTCTTTCCTGGAACTGTGGTGATGCTTCAGTAAAGCAATCTGCAGAAAGAATTTAGCACAGCGCCTCTCAGACAGCTTTCAGTAAAAGTTAGCTCTTCCTGTAGTCAGGTACAGAGGCAGAATAGCATTTAGCACAGTGCCTCTCAGACCGCTTTCAGTAAAAGTTAGCTCTTCCTGTAGTTAGGTACGGAGGCAGAATAGCGGCTCCCTGAAGATGCCTGCATCCCAGTCCTGGAATCTGTGAGTACAGTACCTCCTGTGGCAAAAGAGATGGCTGCTGTGTGATGAAGTTAAGGATTTACATGAGAGAGTGTCTTTTTTTTAAAAAAATATATCTTTTCAATTGGAGGAGAATTGCTTTACAATATTGTGTTGCTTTCTGCCTTACATCTGCATGAATCAGCCTCAGGGACCGTACGTCCCCTCCCCCTTGAACGTCCCTGCACCTCCTACCCCATCCTATGCCTCTCGGTTGTCGCAGCTGCGGTCTGAGCTCCCTGAGTGATGCAGCAAGTTCTCCCCGACTCTGTTTACATACGGTAATGTGCGTATTTCCCTGCCACTCTCTCCATTCGTCCCACTCTCCCTCCCCCACTGTGTCCATAGGTCTGTTCTCCATATCTGCGTCTCCATTGCTGCCCTGCAAATGGGCTTAAGAGAGTATCTTTGATCACCCAGAGGGTCCAGTATAATCACAGAGTCTCTGTAAGTGAATGATGGAGGCGGGGGGCTTAGCATCAGAGGAGCTGTGACGATGGAGGCGGAGGCTGAAGAGATGGTCTTTGAAGATGCAGAAAGGGACCGTGCGTCAAGGAAGGCACATAGCCTCCAGAAGCTGGAAAAGCCAAGGAAGTGGGTTCTCCCCTAGAACCTCCAGAGGGGATGTCTGACCTCCAGAACTGGAAAATAATAGATTTGTTCTTTTTCAAGCCACTAAGTTTGTTGTAGTTTCTTACAGGAGTAGTAAGAAGCTAGCCTATTAGGTTGTGTTATCCACACAATAATTTTATGAGGTATGCCTATTCTCCCCCTTTCTGCAGATAAAAAAACCAGGATCACTAAAGCTTAAGAACATTATTCAAGAACCCAAAGCAAGGGATGGAAAAACCCACAGTCAGTTTCAAAACTCTGAAATCCAAGTGCAGGATTCCCCTTGTTGTTGTTTAGTTGCTAAGTTGTGTCCAGCTCTTCGTGACGCCGTGGACTGCAGCACACCGGGCTTCCCTGTCCATCACCATCTCCCAGGGTTTGCTCAGACTCCTGTCCGTTGAGTCGGTGATGCCATCCAACCATCTCCTTCCGATTCCCAATTATCTAGGGTCATTCAGCTCCTACTTAAATGATCCCAGAGACATACATAAACTTCCTGAGGCTACTCTTCCAGTGGCTGAATTAGACTTGCTATTATGTCTTCCATACACTGAGCCACCTTCTGCTGCACTCTGCAGTACTTGAGACACTCAGTTACTAGTGAAGCGACCCGGTTGGACTAGTGGAAATAAAAAAGGGAGGGCATCTGCAACCAGGGCACAAAGGAGCTCCGTGTCCAGGAAGGCAGTTAGGCTTTCGGAAGAAAGAATGCCAAGAAATGGGAAGCTCATGGACTTGCCTGGTGGTCACTGGATAAGACGCTATGTTCTCAGTGCAGGGGGTCTGGTCTGGTCCCTGGTCTGGGCTACAGCCCGTGGGATCGCAAAGAGTCGGACAGGACTGAGCAATTGAGCATGCACACACTGGGAACTAAGACCCCACTTGTCGCAGCTACTGAGCCCAGGTGATCTAGAGCCCAGGTGCCACAGTGAAGACCCTGTGCCCCAAAACGAGGCCCAGCACAGCCTAAGCAGACACTGAAAGTGTGAAGGGGAGAGGTCTAGCCAGACAAGTCCCTCCATCTTCTGCCGCTCTGCGTTCCTGCCTCACGCTTTTCTTCTGCACATTGATTTCTCTACTACTCTCTTATTATGGGGGCAAATGGCTGTCCTGTATTTATACATATCAGACGCTATCAGATGGAGGAGCAGCCTGGCAGTCCATCCCCAAGGCAATTCCACATTCCCCAGAGAAAGGATGGATCGATCTGGCTCTGGCAAGCAGCCACGCCTTGTGGATCAGCTGTCACAGGAAGGCAGGGTTGTGAAGGACAAATGCGTCCGCCAGGGACTCACCTCACTTGAGATCATGGACTCGGGGTACACACAGGAGGGTTGGAGAAGCTGTTGTGAGCTGAACTGATACCCCGAAAGGTATCACACTTATCCCCCCAAAGTTTAGCAAAAAAGTATACAGATAGTAAGGCTGCTTGCTCCATGTGGAAGCTTTCAAAAAGCTCCCTCTTGGGCTTTCCTGGTGGCTCAGTGGTAAAGAATCCGTCTGCCAATGCAGGAGACACAGGTTCGATCCCTGGCCTGGGAAGATCCCACATGCCTCGGCGCAACTAAGCCCATACTCTGCAACTACTGAGCCCACGTGCCCTGGGGCCCGTGCTCCACCAGAGGAGAAGCCCACACCCCACAGTGAAGAGCAGCCCCGATACCCACAGCCGGAGAAAAGCCTGCACGCAGCGAAGACCAGCACAGCCGCAAGTAAGCTAATGAGCAAACACTGGGGCTTCCCAGGGGGTGCCGTGGCAAAGAAGTCACCTGCCAGTACAGGAGATGCAGGAGACCCAGGTTCCATCCCTGGGTCAGGAAGGTCCCCTGGAGGAGGAAATGACACCTTATTCCGGTATTCTTGCCTGGAAAATTCCAGGGACAGAAGAGCCTCTTGGGCTACAGTCCATGGGGCCATGGAGAGTTGGACACGACTGAGCAACTAAGCATGCACACAAATAAAAATTATTAAAAAAAAAAAAGCGCCGTCTTCCCCTGTGGTCATCGCCTTCCCTGGGAAACATCCCTAGATCCGTGGGTCACCCTCACTCTGACAGATGCCGCTGACTGACTCATCAGCCTGACCGTTGCCCCACCGCCCCTTCAGTCTGCGAGACTCAGAGTTACCTGTGTCTCCACAGCTCACCTCCCTGGTCCAGATGCGGGCTGCCTCACTCATTTAAATTGTGTTCTTCCTCTGCCTGCCTTGGAGCCTTGTACCCTCCCTGGACCCACCCTCTCTTGCCCCTGTTCATGCAGCCTGCGATCATTTCCTTGGCAGCTGCATACATCTGGCTCAAATTGAGCTTGTGGCCAACTAGAAGCCCCAGATCTGCTTCCCAGGAGCTGCTGTCTGGCCACGTCTCCCCATTCCAGACTTAAATAATTGATGCCAGAATCCACGGCAATCCCCGGTAAATGTTCTTATTTCTTCCGGCGCTTCATCTGGTGCTATGGAGGGTCATTGTGAATCCTGATCCTATTATATCAAGTTTTGGCCTCCTAGAAATTTCATCTGTATGCCTTAATTTTTCAGCCCTGAAGTGCAGTGACACCCAGAATAGACCAAAAATCAGTGCTCCAAGGCACACCAATGGATACTTCCTAAGTTGCCATGCCTCTGTTAATCACCATTAAATATACTAAAAATACACTGTGAGTATTTTACAGTTTTATATTCCTGGAACAGGAAGGGTGGCTGCACAAATTCCTCAAATATTTTTGATGTTTCATTTTTATAAGGATAGAAAAGATCCAAGAGTATGAGGAAAGCCCTGGAAACCTTTAATTCAGATGAATCCGAGTAACTCTGCAGAGTCAACACCACTAGGATTATTGAACTTACTTCTCACATCAGCCCCGAGGTATTTGTATCCAGTTTTATAGGTTTGTAACCAATTACACAAAAGGAAGTTGTAGAAGTGAGATTTGGATAAAGGCTGTTGACAATCTAATTGCTTAACACCAGGGGTGAGCAAATTATTTTCTGTAAAAGATCAGAAAGTAAATAGTCTAGGTTTCAGGGGCCATCCAGTTTCTGTCTCTACAGAGGGAATGCAGCAGTAGACTACATGTAAATGAATGGACATGGCTGTCCTCAAATGAAGCTTTATAAAAGCAAGCAGCTACACCCCATTTGGCTCACAGACTGAGGTTTGCCAACCCATCCTAGAGCGTTCTTCCTTCCAAATCTGCGTGGCAAAACCCTACTCAAGAATGCCGTTCACATATGACCTTTAAGTTACAACATTAGACGTAAACTGAATTTGGTCCCTGGATCATCACTTGCCAATCCATCCTCAACCATCATGCCTTCTAATTTTGTGGGTTAATATGTCTCACTGAAGAACTTGGTGTTACTGGCTAAATGGAGACCAGAGCCAGAGCCAGAGCCAGCAAGTGTGATGCCTTTCATCTCCTCCAGGGCTGCCTGGTGGCTCAGACGGTAAAGTATCTGCCTGCAGTGCAGGAGACCTGGGTTTGATTCCTGGGTTGGGAAGACCCCTGGAGAAGGGAATGGCTGCCCACTCCAGTATTCTTGCCAGGGAAATCCCATGGACAGAGGAGCCTGGTGGGCTACAGTTCTTGGGGTTGAAAGAGCCAGACGCGACTGAGTGAGTGACCCTTTGAACGTTTGCACTTCGGTTCATCCCCTATTCAATGTTGCCCTGAGTGTCGGAATTCCTTGTGAGGCTATTTGTTTGGAAACCTTTTTGTGCAGATCCCCGAAATAAATTCATAACGATCCAATACATACACTCACACAAGTGCGCACACACACACACACACACACACGTGCGCGCGCACGCACGCACACGCCTCCCCTTGCTCTGAGTCCTGTTGTAAGATCTCAGTTTCCTGGTGGCCATGCTTTTTCCCTCTGACCAGGGCACTGTAGCATTCCATGACTCAGACTTGAGTGCAGTGCTGATTCTGAGTCCAGTCTGTTGTCCTGCTTGCATTTTTTTTAAACAAATATTTATTGACTTCTTTGGCTGCATGCCTGCTAAGTTGCTTCAGTCGTGTCCAACTCTTTGTGACCCTATGGACTGTAGCCTGCCAGGCTCCTCTGTCCGTGGGATTCTCCAGGCAAGAAGATTGGAGTGGGTTGCCTTGCCCTCCTCCAGGGGATCTTCCTGACCCAGGGGTCAAACCCAAGTCTCTTGCCTCTCCTGCAATGGCAGGTTCTTTACCACTGGTGCCACCTGGGCAGCCCCTTATTGGCTGCGTCAGCCCTCAGTTGCAGCACACAGATCACTGTGGGGGGGCACGGGCTCCATTGCCCTGAGGCATGTGGAATCGTGATTCCCCCAGTCAAGTGTCAAACCTAGGTCCCCTGCATTGCAAGGAGGATTCTTAACCACTGGACCACCAAGAAGTCTCTGCGCACATTTCTTTTTTGTAGGGAAATGTACCACTGGAAGTTTGAATGAAAGCAAGGATAAAAGGCCCAGGAAGCGGAAGAGTGATGGGGCAGGATGAGGGGCTGTGGCCATCGTGGCGACCAGAGGAGACGTCCTGGGCGACTTGGAAGAACAGGTGAGAGAAATCAGACCAGAGTCCTGATGTGAACTTGAACAAGTTGGAAAGAGCAAAGCAGGCATTTAATGCTGATTCAGAGGAGGCTACCACTTCCAGAGACGCATCCTCCTGAGAACAGGAAGTTCAAATTGTAGCGACATTCAGTGGGCATTTTGCAGGCAAACCTATCCTATAAGCCTCTGGCTAGCTTAACTTTATGTTTCTCAGTGTGAACAGTTTTCAGGCAAACTGTTTGATGGGTCCGTTTAGCCTTTAGAAACACAGAAGATATAAACAGTAATAATTGGTTGGTTTTAATGACATAAGAAGACATAGGTAACAATAACAAAAGTCCTGGACTCTCCATCAGGTTTCTTTGCGTTTTTAATGCTTAAGCAAGACTTGTCCATTTGTTGGGACTGGCCTGGCCGTCCAGTGGTTAGGACTTCGCCTTCCTGTGCAGGGGGTGGAGCCTGGATTCCTCATTGGGGAGTTGGGACCCCACATGCCTTGTGGCCAAAAACTGACACGTAAAACCGAGACAATATTGTAACAAACTCAATAAAGACTTTCTAAAAAAGTGATCCACGTAAGAAAAATCTTTTTACAAAAAAGAAGACTTTTGTTGTTGTTGTTACCTAATTTAACAGAGTGCTTAACAAAACAGGAGCTATCAGCAGACTGACATGTAAATCTTAATTATGGAGTCAGGCCAACTTAAACGTCACCCTCCTCATCTGTAAACTGGGAGGATGAGTGGAACTGACCTCACACACCATCAGGTGTCCTCCATCTCTCCAGTCTTGTGGACACTAGCTTTTACCCCGCAGTGTAGCAGAAATTCACCGAACGGGAGGAAATGGAGGTGTTTTCTGAAGCCCCTCCCCATCTTGGCCACTGGAAATTTTTCACTAGAAATGTGTGGCCTTCATTATCCTGCCTCCCACCATCCCCCTCCCATCTTTGACCTCTTCTGTCTCTATCTCCTCTCGGTTCTTGAGACTTCTGCCTACCTTGAAATTCCACCTTCTTCCCATTCCATTGTTGTAACTGATCCTTATCAATTTTTCATATCTATCCCCTAACCCTTCTGATAACCATACTTAGATAGCTGGACTCTTCTACTCAAAGAGACCATCGCAGTATCTATGAAAAGCCCTGTCCTTTTGACCCAGCAGTTCTATATAATATGAAGATTTATCTCTCTGGTAGTGAATGAGTGAGTGAAGTCGCTCAGTCGTGTCCGACTCTTTTGTGACCCCATGGACTGTAGGCACCTACCATGCTCCTCCATCCATGGGATTTTTCCAGGCAAGAGTACTGGAGTGGGTTGCCATTTCCTTCTCCAGAGGATCTTCCCAACCCAGGGAATGAACCCGGGTCTCCTGCATTGTAGGCAGATGCTTTACTGTCTGAGCCACCATCTCTCTGGTAAGCTCAGGAAAATACTGCCCATTGAGACAATTCATGTCAGCACTGTTTATAGCAGACAAGAAAGCAGCCATCCAAATATTCAGCAACCAAGAACCAGTCAAACAGACCTGCATGTGGTCATGAAGGAGGGTCTTTTGCAGTTGTAAAAAAGAGGCAGGAAGCTCTCTTTGCACTAATGTGGAAGGACACCAAGATAAGTAAAAAAGCAAGATATCTAAGAGATGTATGTTACACCAGAGTTTGCCTTGAGAAAGGAAAACATTGAACAAGAAAATGTTGGTTTGTGCTTCGCGCCCAAAGAAGACTCTGAAAGGGCTCCCAGGGAACAGAAAGGGGCCAGCGGGGCAGGACTGGGCCAGGCGCGAGCAGGACTGGGCTCCTCACACGCTCCTTGCAAACCAGGGCAGTGCAATCACACTCAAAAGCTATCAAGATGTAGAGGACAACAGTACTTTTCTACGACGATGTTGCTGCTTGATGTTAAAGTGTTTTTATTTCTCTGCACTAGGTAAAAAATAGATGAAATTAGCTAAATAATGTGCTCGGGATGGTACTGCCGGCAGAGAATGTAGTGAAAATTGAGGTTATTCGAGGTAGCATGTAGAAACGATCAATATGGAAAACACCTAGGTAGTAGTATCACTATATTATCTGTATATTAATGTGTCGTAAAGAGATTGAATTTGGACTTCAGACCAACCCGGGTGGAAGCCAGCTCCAGCGCCCGCCGGCTGTGTCCCCCTGAGCAGCTCAGGTCCGTCACAGACCCTCAGTAGCTGCGTGCGGCGTGGATCACTACACACTTCGAATGAGTAGCGTTCACTTCTTCAACAAGTCAACTCTTAACTACTTACCAATAATGTGCCAGGCACTGGTTTAGGCTGAGACGAGACCTTGAATTCTAGACCAGGACTTCTCCACGAAGAGCGTTTTTGCCTTTTAGAGAACACTGGCAACGTCTGGAGACATTTTTCTTCTGTTTCTTAATTTTGTTTTAATGGGAGGATAACTGCTTTACAATGTTGTGTTGGTTCCTGCCGTAAAGCGTGTGAATCAGCCCTAAGTACAGTGTATTTCCTCTCTCTTGGGTCTCCCTCTCACTCACTCCCACCCCACCCAGGCCCTCATAGAGCACTGGGCTGAGCTCCCTGTGATACAGCAGCCCCGCTTCAGCTCACTGTTCCACACACAGTCACATATCTATTTCAGAGCTGCTGTCTCGCTTCAGCCCGCCCTCTCCCCCGACCGTGTCCACGGGTCCATTCTCCATGTCAGAACTGGAGATCTTCTTTGTTGTCACGACTCGGGGTGCAGAGGAAGATGTGCGTGGTGGGTAGAGACCAGAGATGCAGCTGAAGGCCCCGCGGTGCACAGGACCGCCCGCAGCCCCAGACACAAAGTTGTCTGGCCCCGCTGTCGTAGTGCCGAGGCTGACCGCTCCTGCCCCGCCCTGTCCTAGAAAAGAGAAAACAAAGTTAGAATAAACAAATAAAAGGCAAGTCATGATACGGCTCCATGCTATGAAGTCAGTAAATCCAAGAATGGACAGAGTGACCTGGATGGCTCTTGCAGCTGGGACAAGGGGGGCTTCTGGGAGGGCCCCTGTGTGCACGAGTGCTCAGCCACTCAGTCCTGTCCAACTCGTTTGTGGCCCCATGGACTGTAGCCCTCCAGGCTCCTCTGTCCATGGGATTCTCCAGGCAAGGGTGCTGGAGTGGATTGCCGTTTCCTCTTCCAGGGGATCTTCCCGACTCAGGGATCGAACTCACATCTCCCCCATTGGCAGGCGGATTCTTCACCACTGACCCACCAGGGAAGCCCAGGGCTCCTTGAGAACAGGACGTTTCTGCTAAATACTGACAGGAAGGACCTGGGCAGCCTAGTGTCTAGGAGACAAGCCCTGGAGGCCCAAGAGAAAGAGAGAGCAAAGCTTTCAGGCCCAGCCACACTCGGTTTCTTCAAGAAAGAGGTTGCCAGAGTGTGGCTGCAATCCAGTGAGCAGAGGTACCTGGAGGTGATTCAGGGAGGAGCAGGGGCCAGACACCTGCTGAAAACTTTTTCTCTTATTCAAAGTATGGTGGGAACCCAGTGGGAAGGTTTTACATAGGGAGCTGGCCTGGTCAACCGTGCGTTTTAAAAAGCATTCTGGCTGCTCTATGAACAACCTACTGAAGCAGGGCAAAAATGAAACAAGAAAAGCAGGTAGGTGGCACTTCCTGGTGGTCCAGTGGGTAAGAATCCACCTGCCAACACAGTGGACACGGGTTCGATCCCTAGTCAGGGCAGATCCCACAAGCCTTGGAGCAGCTGGGCCCCTGCGCCGCAACTCCTGAAGTCTGCATGTCCAGAGCCCGTGCTCTGCGACAAGGAAAACCACCGCAATGACAAGCACCGCGACGGGAGAGCAGCTCCCTGCTCGCTGCAACTAGAGAAAGCCCGGGAGCGGCAGTGCAGACCCAGAGCAGCCTCATGAATAAATAAGTACAAAGAAACAAAGCAGGCAGATGCACCATCCAAGTGAGAAGGGGTGGGCAGTACCAGGGAAAGGATCTGAGACCCGTTTGTGGAGGTAAAAACCTGCCAGGATTCTGTGGAGAAGAGAATTAATTGAATCTCCCCAATCAAATTAGTCACCTGCAGAGCAGTCTATAAACAAAAGGAGCTTAAATCTTTCCATTTGAAAGTTGTAATTTAATGAAGACCCAACTTAAGAAAGCACTTTAAAATTTCCAGTTTGCCCCAACTGCCCCAGCGTGCATCTGATGGAGGATGAGCTGGCAGTTTTGATGTTTGAAAGTTCTGGAGTGAAGAAAACAAAGATGAACACCGAGGAAAATAAGAAATGTAAAGATGCAGCAATAATTCCAATTTGGGGAATGTTACAAGAGATAGTTGGTGTGCTCCAATTCTTAAGTAGGAGGTTATCAGAAGACTCAGGAAATATTTCAAATTAAAAAAGAGGATTCTGAAATATACAGGTCTCCGCTTCGGAGTCTCTTGCTCACATAAACAGTGGATTGTCAGCACGGTTGACAGTGGAAAAGCCACGTCAAACACGGCATTAACTGGAGTCCATGTCAAGCCACTTACAAGTGGCTGTTTAAAGATTTTTAAACATAGGGGATATTGTTTATGAAACGTAATCTAATCACCCAAGCAAGAATGACATGAATTCCACGGCAACTGTGGAGATTAAAGAAGTGTTTTAAGGACAAACTCCACATGAATCCCTTATCTCCCATCCCTGCTGTAAATTTTTCTCACCAAATAAAAGCCTTCAGGAAAAATGTTGAGGGATAGAGACAATTCACTCTAGGCAGAGAGACTTTCAGAATCCCACTTTGAAAGTGGGATATAAACACCACAAACCCTGTGGGATTAAAAGGCATCGTTAGGCTTTGTTCTGTTTTATATAAAGGCTAAAAATAAGAAGAAGGTAATATTAATAGCAGCTGCTGCTTACTACGTGTTCCATGCGCATCAACTCTAATTCTCCAAAGAATTTGAGATCTTCCCTTGGTAGATGAAGGAAGTGGGGAGGCTACCTGACTTGCCCAGAGACACACAGCTATTGCAGGGTTTCCAGGCTTCTGGCCAGGCAAGACATTCTCCAAGTCAACGCCCCTCATCACATCCTAAGCAAGCAGTCCAGTGTCTCTGGGCGCAGCAGAGAGCAGAGCAGAGACGCCACCTTCAGAGACTAGCAGCCCGCCTTAATCGGGCACTGTCGGGGTGCCCGTTTCTTCAGCTCAAGGCTTCACCTAAGAGTATCTCCTCTGATTCTAATGATAAATCTAGGCATGTGGACTTCTGCTATTTCCATTCTATAGCTGAGGGACCTAGGCTCCTGTAGGTTCAGTAACTTCTCTGGAGGTCACACCACCACTGATTGGTAACAGGATTTGAAACCCTCCGGTGGGAGGCACTTCGGGATCTACATGCTTAGCCAGTCCCCTGCAGCGAAACAAATAGGACTCACAAGGACTCGGGAGGTCTGATGGAAGCTCGAACGCAGCTCAGATAGATCCTCATCTCATCCTGAGGCCGTTACTTTCCACTGTTGTTGTTCAGTCGCTCAGCTGTGTCCGACTCTTTGCAGCCCCACGGACTGCAGCACGCCAGGCTTCCCTGTCCTTCACTATCTCCCAGGGCTTGCTCAAACTCATGTCCATTGAGTCTGTGATGCCATCCAACCATCTCATCCTCTGTCATCCCCGTCTCCTCCTGCCCTCAATCTTTCCCAGCATCAGGGTCTTTTCCAGTGAGTGGCTGGGCTCTTTGAATCAGGTGGCCAGAATATCAGAGCTTCAGCTTTAGCATCAGTCCTTCCACTGAATATTCAGGGTTGATTTCCTTTAGGATTGACTGGTTTGATCTCCTTGCTGTCCAAAGGATGCTCAAGAGTCTTCTCTAGCACCACAGTTCGAAAGCATAAATTCTTCGGCACTCAGCCTTCTTTATGGTCCAATTCTCACATCCGAACATGACTACCAGGAAAACCGTAGCTTTAACGACATGGACCTTTTCATTGCAAGTCTTAAATGGTAATTATGTTATCCTTTGAGGATTTCTCTCTTCAGAGTATGTCTCCATGTAATTAGCTGTAAGAAACCTGTCTTGCTTACCATCTCGGACACAGTGCCCGTGACAGGGTCAGGTGGTCCATTCTCCACCAGTGTTCTCTGTTTCTGTCTCCATTTTTTCAGTTTGAGTCAGGGAAACAGTCCCTGGAGAGGGGAAGGGGACGTGCGGAGAGTCACAGAATGAGGGAGTCCTTACCCTAACCTAGGAAGTAGGCACGTTTGCTTCCTGCCTTCCAAAATCAGGTCTCATTCTTTCCCCCAGAACCTTAACTCTAGCTCCACGTTGATCCCTAGGTCAAGAATTATCCTCCACGTGTCCAATCAAAGAAGGGAAACTAAAAAACATCAAAATGGGCACCTCTGGAGCTCGAAGATCCAACCTGGAACATCATTAGGTCATTAGGTATATCATTAGGTATTTAGGGCAAAATTGTTACTTTCATAGCGAGTGACACCTCAAGAGTGTTGTTCCCTCTATCCATCCCTCGGATGCAGTTCTCTTTGTCTGGGGTGGAGATGCGTTCTGCTGGATATTCTAATTCTTATGGATCCGGCTTTCCTCTCGGTTTCCTGCATCTTTACAGCACATAAGTTACTTGCGTGGAAAGTGACTTTGTAGTAGGTAAAGTCAACAGATTGCAAGAAGGCTGGCTCCAGGGACCCTGCTTGGCCATGGGAGATCACGTGTGTGTGTTAGTTGCTCGGTCATGTTCGACTCTTTGCAACCCCCATGGACTGTAGCCCACCAGGCTCCTCTGTCCAAGGAATTCTACAGCCAAGAATACTGGAGTGGGTTGCCATGCCTCCTGCAGGGAATCTTCCCAACCCAGGGATCGAGCCTGGGTCTCCCACATTGCAGGCAGATTCTTTACTGACTGAGCCATGAGGGAAGAGTAGGTAGTGAGAAATAGATTTGGGACTCAGAGGCTTGTTGCGTCCTAACCAGCTGCCCACCTGGAAGGTTCATCCTTCATCTGCCACGCTGAAGAAATGAATGTAGGTGAGGCCAGCCCATTGGGCTGTACCTGTTTTGGTAGGAACAGAGTCTTGGCTTTTCAAGTCAATATACACAGCTTCTGCCACTTTACAAACTGGGCTTCCTATACTTCTCCAAGTCTTGTCTGTATGAGATTATGAATAGGACCTCCTTAGAGTTTTGGAGCCAAGATTAAATGAGATAAAGAGTATAAATCATTTAGTACAATGGTTAGGGGGAAAAAAGTGCTTGATAAATGACTGCTATTATTAATGTTATTAACAATCCTTCATTTATAAAAAGAGGTCTCCAATCTTTACACGAAACAGAAATCTTCACTTTCCTCTTTTTTTTCTTCCTCAAAAGGAAACAAATTTGTGACCAGGACAAAAATGATAGCACTGCTCCCAGTTGGTGAAATAGTTTACTTTTTTAGGTCACCATGTTTATACTGGGATGATACTGGTGAATCTGTTAATACTAAAGCAAAAGGAAGTGTAGCCCAGACATTTCAAGTGGCATCCTTGATTTTCATG
This sequence comes from Bos indicus x Bos taurus, assembly GCF_003369695.1. Classification (NCBI taxonomy): domain Eukaryota; kingdom Metazoa; phylum Chordata; class Mammalia; order Artiodactyla; family Bovidae; genus Bos; species Bos indicus x Bos taurus. The sequence goes on from NC_040088.1 coordinate 2,175,448, forward strand.
TTTCACAGGCATTTTACCCCTTTCCTCTGCCCAGCCTTCTAGCGATCGTATGTATTTTTCAGGTATGTTTTTCCTGCACAAATCCCACCTACCCCACTTTTCGTAAGCGTGAAGATTAAGTGGACAAAGACAAATTCAATTAAGCTGCAGGCTTCAGTGGCCAGGAGCTATTTTTCTTGGAGAAGGAACATCTCAGGGGTGGAGACGTGTGTGCACCGCACTCCTGAATGAAAAGGAGGCAGAACTTGAGTATAAATCACTGACAAACTGAGCCCTCCTCTATTAATCTTTTATTCAGAAGCAGACACTGTTTTAAGGGGAAATTAAAGTCAATCAATAAGCAGGCTTGCCTGGGCGTCTTCTGAGCTTGAGATGCAAATATTATTCCAGATTCTGGATTCCAGAGAGATCTCTCCATTGATATGTTAATAACGTCCGTGTGTCTGTGACCTCGGATCCTGGCAGGGCGTGAAGCTGTACTTACAGGAAGCAAAAGGAAAGCACTCCTTGTAGAATAAACATTTGCTGTAAGTGGACTTTGACTGTAAACCCCAACTTGCCGCGTGCTAAGGAAAGGATGGAATTCTCCCTGAGCCCCGTACTGGTAAACACTGAATGTTTGACGTGTTTAACATGCTCAACGAGCAGCCATGGCTGATTCTTTCTCTCGTGTCACCTGACGTTTCAGCTTCACGACCGTGGTACACGAGACAGCAGCTGTTTTGGGGTTGTCACCCCCAAAGGAGGCGACCTTTACAACTGGAAATACAGCCCACGAGGCTGCAAAGAAGCAGACACGACTTAGCGACAGAACAACAACCAATCCAAAGTGATTGCAGCCAAATGTTGGTCACCTGTGTGTAAATTTAGAAAGTCAAAAACAGATTCAGGGAGATTTATTTAGCACCTGGCTTCCCTGTTGGCTCAGAGGTTAAAGCGTCTGCCTGCGATGCGGGAGACCCGGGTTCGATCCCTGGGTCGGGAAGATCCCCTGGAAAAGGGAATGGCAACCCACTCCAGTTCTCTTGCCTGGAGAATCCCATGGACGGAGGAGCCTGGTGGGCTACGGTCCACAGAGTCGCAAAGAGTCAGACACGACTGAGCGACTTCACACTTCACATAGGCAAGATACTATCCTGGGATATGGGGAGAGACAAACGTGTTTGAGACGCAGTGGGAAGGAAGGGCGGAGGGGGAAGCCCCGCGGCAGGACCGGCCGGTGTTTCACGGTGAGGAAGTCGCCCGCGCTGGAGCAGTCACGGCGGCTCAGGGGTTACGGCTCCATCCTCGCAGCGCGGGGCACCGTTTTGACCCCGGTCAGGGCACTAAGATTCCCGCGTGCCGTGTGGTGTGCCCAGAGATTTTTTTTTAATAAAGAAAGAAAGTTGTCCACCACGGCAAGAGTGTGGTGGGTGAGCTTACTGTCATCGCTGAGCAGGAGTCAGGTCACACGGGTTCCGGCGCTCAGTCCTGTCCGACCCTGCGACCCCGTGGGCTGCAGCACGCCACGCCTCCCTGTCCTGCACTATCTCTGAGTTTGCTCTCTCATGTCCACTGCTGGGCCTTGTAGCTAATGATACTTTATAAAAAATTAAATGTGATATTCAAAAAAATTATTTCTTCCTGTCAGTAGAGGTACATATCTAACCTTTTTTAAAAAAATTTTATTGAAGTATAGTTGATTTACCATGTTGTGTTAATTTCTGCTGTAAAGTGATTCAGTTATACATAGATATATTCTTTCCATTATGGTTATCAAAGGGTGTGTGTGTGTGTGTGTGTGTGTGTGTGCGCGCGCGCGCGTGCTCAGTCATGTCCAACCCTTTGCCACCTCATGGACTGCCAGGCTCCTCTGTCCCTGAAATTTCCTAGGCAAGAATACGGAGCAGGTTGCCATTTCCTACTCCAGGGGATCTTCCTGACCCAGGGATCGAACCTGTGTCTTTTGTGTCTCCTGCATTGGCAGGCGGTTTCTTTACCACTGGGCCCAGAATTGGACCTAGCTAATCTTTAACCACAGTTTATTGTGATCCACACAGTCAAAGGCTTTGGCATAGTCAATAAAGCAGAAATAGATGTTTTTCTGGAACTCTCTTGCTTTTTCGATGATCCAACAGATGTTGGCAATTTGATCTCTGGTTCCTCTGCCTTTTCTAAAACCAGCTTGAACATCTGGAAGTTCACGGTTCATGTATTGCTGAAGCCTGACTTGGAGAATTTTGAGCATTACTTTACTAGTGTGTGAGATGAGTGCAATTGTGTGGTAGTTTGAGCATTCTTTGGCATTGCCTTTCTTTGGGATTAGAATGAAAACTGACCTTTTCCAGTCCTGTGGCCACTGCTGAGTTTTCCATATTTGCTGGCATATTGAGTGCAGCACTTTCACAGCATCATCTTTCAGGATTTGAAATAGCTCAACTGGAATTCCATCACCTCCACTAGCTTTGTTCTTAGTGATGCTTTCTAAGGCCCACTTGACTTCACATTCCAGGATGTCTGGCTCTAGGTGAATGATCACACCATCGTGATTATCTTGGTCTTGAAGATCTTTTTTGTACAGTTCTTCTGTGTATTCTTGCCACGTCTTCTTAATATCTTCTGCTTCTGTTAGGTCCATACCATTTCTGTCCTTCATCGAGCCCATCTTTGCATGAAATATTCCCTTGGCATCTCTCATTTTCTTGAAGAGATCTCTAGTCTTTCCCATTCTACCGTTTTCCTCTATTTCTTTGCATTGATCTCTGAGGAAGGCTGTCTTATCTCTCCTTGCTATTTTGGAACTCTGCATTCAAATGGGAATATCTTTCCTTTTCTCCTTTGCTTTTCACCTCTCTTCTTTTCACAGCTAGTTGTAAGGCCTCCTCAGACAGCCATTTTGCTTTTTTGCATTTCTTTTCCATGGGGATGACCTATATGCAGGTCAGGAAGCAACAGTTAGAACTGGACATGGAACAACAGATTGGTTCCAAATAGGAAAAGGAGTTCGTCAAGGCTGTATATTGTCATCCTGTTTATTTAACTTATATGCAGAGTACATCATGAGAAACGCTGGGCTGGAAGAAGCAGAAGCTGGAATCAAGATTGCTGGGAGAAATATCAATAACCTCAGATATGCAGATGATACCACCCTTATGGCAGAAAGTGAAGAGGAACTAAAAAGCCTCTTGATGAAAGTGAAAGAGGAGAGTGAAAAAGTTGGCTTAAAGCTCAACATTCAAAGAACGAAGATCATGGCATCTGGTCCCATCACTTCATGGCAAATAGATGGGGAAACAGTGGAAACAGTGTCAGACTTTATTTTTTGGGGCTCCAAAATCATTGCAGATGGTGACTGCAGCCATGAAATTAAAAGACGCTTACTCCTTGGAAGAAAAGTTATGACCAACCTAGACAGCATATTCAAAAGGAGAGACATTACTTTGCCAACAAAGGTCCTTCTAGTCAAGGCCATGGTTTTTCCAGTGGTCATGTATGGATGTGAGAGTTGGACTGTGAAGAAAGCTGAGCGCCGAAGAATTGATGCTTTTGAACTGTGGTGTTGGAGAAGACTCTTGAGAGTCCCTTGGACTGCAAGGAGATCCAACCAGTCCATCCTAAAGGAGATCAGTCCTGGGTGTTCACTGCAAGGACTGATGTTGAAGCTGAAACTCCAGTACTTTGGCCACCTGATGTGAAGAGTTGACTCACTGGAAAAGACTCTGATGCTGGGAGGGATTAGAGGCAGGAGGAGAAGGGGACAACAGAGGATGAGATGGCTGGATGGCATTACCAACTCGATGCACATGATGTTTGGGTGAACTCTGGGAGTTGGTGATGGACAGGGAGGCCTGGTGTGCTGCGATTCATGGGGTCGAAAAGAGTTGGACACGACTGAGCGACTGAACTGAACTCAACTGAATCTTTAACCCTGAATGTACAAATAGAATCTCAAAGGCTGACCAAACATATATTTCTGGGTTTACTCATACTTACTAATTTACTATGTTTTTTAAATTGCTGTACGTTTTTATTATGTTGGTGAACTATGACTTCATGCTAGTATCGGTGACATCGTTAGTGTGTACAAGTGGTTGTACCAGGAGTCATTTTCACTTTAGACAACACTTACTGTGTTCTTAGAGAGAGAGCAGTTTTAGAACTACACACATTAGCCTCACTATCTGTTCATCAAAGTAGAGGTTTCTATCTAATTTGCTTTTCCAGATCTAAACTCAAATAGAGACTAACCTAATATGCCATATTTCTTTTTTATCTTTTATATGAAGGGAGTTTATAATATTTCCCAAGAGTAACTTTTCAAGAGAAGTAATCATCTCCAATGTGAGGCTAAATCTTTCATAAAAGTCAGTTTTCCAGCCAAAGCCTATTTTCTTTTAAATATTTTCTACGCACTGGCCTGTGTTTGGTGTGGTGGCCAGCCTCTGAGATGGTGTCTCCTGTCCCCATTCTTCTGAGATTCCCTCCCTGTTGTATCAGGATTGGTCCATGTGACTGTAAAACCCACAGAAGTGATAGAACGTCGCTGCCCTAATTAGGTTATCAGAGGCACTGGGGCGTCTCCAAGGTTCCTGCCGCCTTTTTGAATTGGGGATATTTCCGCGGATTTCCTGAGTGGCAAGTGATAGAAGAACATAACTGATCCTAATCAAAAATCTTGGGAAGGACCCTAAGATTCCTGGATTATCCCAAGGCAAGAGGTCCTGAGATGAAGAGAGACGGAGCCTCTTTTTGCTGAGTTTAGGGAAGAGTTCAGAATTCTGAACGGTAGCAGGCAGCAGAGTCACTGAGAGAGCCAACTGCTAAGCGCTTTGCCTGCTCGTCCCCCTCCTGGCTCGTTACTCTGTAACCGGCAGGCTCCTTCCCTATAACCTGGGAATGAAATAATGCCTGTTCATCAGTTAATCGTTCAGCGTATGAGCTGATTTGTGGAAAGTGCTCTGTGTTTGGCACATGGCGTATGCCGTACATATTTTTGCAAATATTAACAGCCCACGATGAGTGAGTGTTCCAGGCACTGTGCCAAGTGAGGTATCATGATCGCTCCCATTCACAGATGAACAAACTGAGGCCGGCGGAAGTGAAGCAGCTTGGCCGCTAGCACATGGTTCGTGAGGGCTGGAGCTGAGATCCAGGCCCCTGGGTTTCCCATCTCGGAACCTTTGCTCTGAACACCTGTGTGAGAGTCAGGCCCAAAGAAATGCTGATATATAGACTCACACGTAGAACAGTGGTTTCTGAGGATATTTATCAAACTTCTGTAGTGCCGTGTAGGCTGTGTGTGCTGATTCGTTTCGGTTCTGCTGTGGACACAGTTGCTCAGCCCACTTCCTTCCCCCTCTCTCTGTCCCTTCCTTCCTTCCTTTTCATCCTTCCTCCAGCCTCTCTTCCTCCCTTTCCCCAGCAATGAGGGTACACATGCAGCTTCAGTCGTGCCCAACTCTGTGTGACCCCACGGACTGCAGCCCTCCAGGCTCCTCTGTCCGTGGGATTCTCCGGGCAAGAACACTGGAGTGGGTCTCCCTGCCCTCTTCCAGGGCACCTTCCCGACCCAGGGGTGCAGCCTGCCTCTCTTAGGTCTCCTGCACTGGCAGGCGGGTTCTTTACCACTAGCACCACCTGGGAAACCCGATAGGGGTATATGATTTAGTTAAAAATTTTTTTAAAACAGGTTTTATTTTTTATTTTAATTTATATTTTAACTTCTTTACAATGTTGTATTAGTTTCTGCTGTACAACGAAGCCAATCAGCTATATGCATACATATACACCTTCCTTCTTGCGCCTCCCTCCGGCCCTCCCCTTTTTTAATATTTTTTTAATTTATTCACTTAGCTTCCCTGGGTCTTAGCTGCTGCACTTGGGATCAAATCCTCTACTTTGTTTCGGCATGTAGGATCTTAGTTCCCCACCCAGGGACGGAACCTACGGTCCCTGTGTTGGGAGCGTGGAGCCTCAGCCACGGACCAGCAGGGACGTCCCCTAAAACAGTCAAGGTGAAATGTTCCGTGCACTTTGCCAGGGCCACAGGCTGCGGCTGGAAAGGGACAAGGGAAGAAGCAGCACAGGGAAGTGTCGGGGCCTCACTCACACGAGGCTCTGAACTCGCTCCTTTACGTCGGTTCCCTCTACTGTGAACCAATGTGTCAGTTACCCTCAGGACAGCCCTGTGAATACATGCCATTGTTATACCCATCTTGCAGATAAGGAGATTGAGGCCAATCGAGAATTTGGGAATTCTTCCTGAGGCTGGCTGAACCCCTTATTTCCTCCTGATGAACGTTCTGTGAAATCTCCCAGTGTTACCCTCTGAAGAACAGTTGTAATGGGCTTGTCTTGCCTGTACGGTGATCTGTTTGTGGCCAAGGTGCTTTAAGAACTAGGGCTGCCGGCATGTGTCGATTGCTCTGCTCAGACTATTAATCCATTCCAAGTGGGGCCAGTGCAGGTATTTTTGGCCAAAGTACCTGGTCATTGGCTAGGCTATTTATTTTCCCTGAACTGGAACCTTTTATTTGCTCACCCAAGCCACAGGTCTGCAGAGAGTCCCCACCGTAGGGGCATACACAGAAGACAGAAGTCCTGATGCACTAGGAACGGATTGCATAAAGCCCCCCTCCTTTTCTGCTGACTTTTGAGTCCTATGCTCATTTTTAAACATCATGTAAATCATAGGAAAATAATCTAATCTTCAAAATTTATTTTTAAACCACAACCAAGGAAACACTGCTTCGGGGAAGTCTTGAGGTGAGAGTGAGTGCCATTCAAACGGTTACAGGTTCAGTGGCATTGATCATGGGTCACCAGGTCCTGAACTGCAACCCAAGTCAGACCACCAACCATTCAAGCAACTCAATTATGCTCAGAGACTTCCTATGGAAGGACAGATTCAAAAATGCTCAAAGGTTTTCAGCCCCAAGGGATGCTGTGAAACAGGTTTTCTGCATACCCCTGAGCTCTGACAAATGCCAGTCACCACAGGCCCCCACAGAACCCTGAGCAAGATGACCCATTAAGGAGCTTTCTGTTTTGAAGAGCAGCTGAGTTGAAAACCCACCAGGATCTGCCCCCTCACCCGGCCTGCTCGTGCCCCTGTGGCTCCCCACTAACCAGCTTGCCCCCGGCACACGCCCTGGGCACGCGTGTGGCCTTCTGGCTCCTCAGGGCGCTGCCCGCCGACCCACCAGTCACACTCCTCACCCACAAGGTCACCGCCTCCCCACCCCCATCCCGTGGCGCTTGTCACTTCCTGCCATCTACTTGTTAATGGGCTGTCTTAAAGATCAGACTGAGGGACTTCCCTGGTGGTCCAGTGGTTAAAGAATCCACCTGCCAATGCAGGAGACGTGGGTTAGATCCCTGACCCGGGAGGATGCCACGTGCCTAGGGGCAACCAAGCCATTGAGCCTGTGCTCCAAGACCCAGGAGTCACAGCTACTGAGCCACGTGTGCAGCTCCTGAAGCCCTCGTGCCCTCGAGCCTGAACTCTGCAAGAGGGGCCACCAAAGTGAGAAGCCCCCGCCTGCCACAAGTACCCAGAGCAGCCAAAAATATAATTACCTAATTCAGTTAAAAATAATCAGACTTAGGCCAGCCGTATGGTTATAAGGCAGATCCTAAATCCGTATGATTGACCTTCAAATCCCACTGACCATCCAGCTGGCTGTGGGACTTTCAGAAAGATACTTAACCTTTAGGCTTCTTGGATTCCCCGTTTGTAAAATTTTGCTGTCATGTTCAACTCTGTGCCACCTCATCGATTGCAGCCCACCAGGCTCCTCTGACCCCCGCCATCTCTGGGGTTTGCTCAGATTCATGACCACGCACCATGTAATAAGCAGTCTGTCGAGGTTCTTCATGTGTTAATACAGTTCTCTTACTCACTGTAGTTATTATAACAGACACTCTAGTCAACTCTGTATTGATGTATAAGTTCGTTTATCTGTTACTTCGTGTTTCACTCGCTCCCCTAATAGAAAAGAAGTGACCCGAGAGCGGGGACTCTTGAGCACAGTACCAGGCATACAGTAGGCGCCCCATAGTTATCTTGTTGAATGAATGAATGAGTGAAATCAGCAAGGGATGAAGAAATTCAACCAGCAAGTCCTTGCAGAATGCAGACAGAAAGTCCTGGAGAGTGGATCTCAGCGGGCTACCCCGAAGGGCAGAGGAGCCGCTCGCCCCCTCTCGAGGAGCAGCTGTGCGGCAGCGCAGGGAGCCCGGCCGGCCCGGGGCCTCCTCACGGCAGCCTCGCTCGCCCGGAAATCCAAGGGAAGTCGGCTTCCTTGCCTGCTCCCTGGAGACTCAGAAAGTAATCACCCAAGTCCTTTCATTTCTGAGCCTGGGTTTATTTGGGTTGGAAGAGAACTCTGAAAGCAAACTTAAAACGTGAAATGTAAGACTTCAAGGGGAAACTAAAAATAGCTGAGTGGGATTCTTCTTTCGCCCCCTCGCCATCAGCAGTATTTATCCTGGGCGGCCTTAGCTGGCTCAGAGGAGGGAGGCGGCTGTTCTTCAAAGGAACGTGGGCGGACCGTGGCGGCAGATGGCTCCGGATCGTGCTCTGGCAATCACCATCTAACATCTGTGCACGCAGAACGTTCTCCTTTTCTTCCTGACCCGCGCGGACAGCAGTTTCTCTACATTTGTTTAGTTTTGCATTTATCACCACTCCCCCCACGTTCCTCCTGATGAAACAGTTCAAGACTCATTTCGAAGCTCTCACCTGCAGAACAGTGAAGACACCAGCTCCTGGGTTCAGAGCAACATGGCCTTCGCCTCGTGTCTCAGGCAGCATCTGGACCTAGCGGCTGACAAGCCCTCGCTCTCGGGAACCCTCCACGCTAGACTCGAAGGAGGGTGGAGCAGAGGGAGGGGCCGGCAGGGCGAGAGGGCACCGAGCTAGAGTCCAGGGGGCACTTGGAGAAGACCTTCTGATGAGGCGATGTTGGAGCAGAGACAGAGCAAAGCGTTGGGTGAATGGCTGTTCACAGGCTATTTTGGAGAAAAGCGTTGCAGGCGGAGGGAGGGGCAGAAGTATGGTGACCCTGAGGCCGGAGAGCCCTTGTCTGGTGAGAGAGCAGCAGCGAGTTAGGAAGAGGGGCGAGAGCAACTGAAGCTGCATTTGCAATCATCCCCAGGGGCTTCCCTGGTGGCTCGACAGCTAAGAATCCACCTGCCAATGCAGGAGACACAGGTTCCTTCCCTGGGTCGGGAAGATCCCCTGGAGAAGGGAATGGCTACCCACTCCAGTATTCCTGCCTGGGAAATCCCATGGACAGAGGAGCCTGGAGGCCCACAGTCCAGGGGCTGCCAAGAGTCAGACACGACTGAGCGACTGAGCAACAGCAAGCATCACCAGGGCGAGGATGACAAGCTAATGTCTCTTCACTGCCAGCCTGAACAAGTGTCTTACCTCACTGTGCCCTGGTTTTCTCAGGTCTACAGTGGGAATAATAATAACACCCCCTTATAGGGTTGATGTGAGCATGAAATGAATTAATATTTGCAAAGCACCTAAGGCAGTGTCTGATGTGTAGCTGTGAGTGAGCTGTTACTGTTGTTTATGACTAGCTTTATTACTGTTGCTAATTTTACATCACTTTTGTACATGCTTGAAAACTGTTACTTGCTCCTCACCACCACTAAATCCCTGACTTCAACGTTTTGTACTTGGACAAGGTTAATTTGGGGCTTCCCAGGTGACTAAATGGTAAGGAATCTGCCTGCCAATGCAAGAGATTCCTAGGTCAGAAAGATAGCCTGGAGGAGGAAAAGGCAACCCACTCCAGTATTCCTGCCTGGGGAATCCGATGGACAGAGGAGCCTGGTAGGCTATAAGAGTCAGACAAGACTTAGTGGCTAAACAACAATCAGCTTAGTTTTATTTATTTTTCCTTAAGCAAAACCTAGATGATCACCCACTTAGCCATCTAAGCGGATGATCATCCACTGAGTCTAAGTGAATCGAGACATTTGAGTTTCCGCTGCAATGAAAAAGGACTCAAGTTTTGGATCAGAGTCTGCCTTCGAGACAATTTAGTCTGAAAGCTAAGCTGGGGAGTAAGAGTCAGCCCGTTCTTCTGTTTCCTGCTCTGCCACTGACCTGCTGTGTCCCAGTTGTTTTCCATCCCATGACTCAGTCTTCCTTTCTGTAAATGAAGGGGCACACCCCTTGAGTAAAGGGAGCCTGGGACTGTCTCGAGCCATCATCTACGCCCACAGAATCACCTTGCCGTCCACTCGCAGAGGCCTGGTGTGGTCCTAGAAGACCAACAGCTGAACAGTCTCCTCAGGTAATAAAGTAAAAATAGACAAGTTCCTGGCAGGGCTGGAAAACGCTTGTGGTGTATATCTGATGGCAAAGGTGAAATCAGTCCTTTCCCCAAAGTCTGAAGTAGGTATTGGAGCTGGGGGGGAGGGTGAATCATGGCTAAATAAACCTCTTCTTTGAATTTTATTGTACTCTTGGAAATTTTTCCAGAACCTTTAGCCCAAGATGAAGCCTGGAATTGACTGAACTGCACCTGAATAAAATCTGATAAAGATTATACCTGTCTCTGCTCAAAAGGTTAAGTGAAAAAGACTGGGAATCCTAAACGCTCTCTGGCCAGTTATTTACATGCGTGAATTAACCTTTTATGCCGCTCTCTCCTCTGCAACATGGAAGTTCCTCACTCTGACAGCCTTCATGTTGCTACGAGGGTCAAAGCAGAAATAACACGACAAGAGGCGCTTTGAAAAGGAACAAAACCCAACCTTTGGGCCGAGCTTTTTTTTTTTTTTTCCATCTCATTTGATCAATGAAAACAAAATTTCTTACATGATCCTTATTTGAAAAAAAACAAAACCACATTCTAAAATGTGGGTGCAGACTTTTTCTAACACCCTTTCCTAAGTCTGCAAACCTGAGGGATTTTGACAAACTTTCACCAACCAGAGATGTATCCTGTGAAGCTAAAAGTCTCAGTCTTCAGAGAATAGTTTCCTGCTTCACAAATCTTTAAATCCTCCCATGCTGGTAGTTTATTCTTTCAGCGCATATGACTAAAGCTCCAGTAATTAAGAGTGTGCGTGCTCAGCCAGGTCTGACTCTTTTCGACCCCATGGATTGTAGCCCGCCAGGCTTCTCTGTCCATGGGATTCTCCAGGCAAGAATACTGGTGTGGGTTGCCATTTCCTTCTCCAGGGGATCTTTCCCCAGGAATCAAACCTGTATCTCTTGCATCTCCTACATTAACAGGCAAATTCTTTATCACTGAGCCATCTGGGAAACCCAGTAATTAAGCATACTGTTCTCCTGAGAGAAGCCAGTTTCAGATTCAAAGCTGGAAAAGCTTCTCAATTTGTGCCTGGCCAGTAGCGACCATTTTGCTGAGTTCCTGTTGTCTGTGTAGATGGAGGGGAATGCAGGAAGAGGGATGGAGGGGAATGCAGGAAGAGGGATGGAGGGGAATGCAGGAAGAGGGATGGAGGGGAATGCAGGAAGAGGGATGGAGGGGAATGCAGGAGAGGGATGGAGGGAATGCAGGAGAGGGATGGAGGGGATGCAGGAGAGGGATGAAGGGGATGCAGGAGAGGGAGCCCCTTCCTCCGTTTCACCATCACCACCTGCCTCATGCACCTTCATCTTCTATTTTCTATTTAACCTGAGTTTTAAAAAACAAAGTGAAAAAAGTAACAGTCCAGTGAAACTTCAACCGAAAAGTAACCTGAAAGTAAAAAGGCGAACAATTATTTTTCAGTAGTGGCTCTAATCTGCCTGCAATGCGGGAGACCTGGGTTCAGTCCCTGGGTTGGGAAGATCCCCTGGAGGAGGGCATGGCAACCCACTCCAGTATTCTTGCCGGGAGAATCCCATGGACAGAGGAGCCTGGCGGGCTGCAGTCCAGGGGGTCACAAAGAGTCAGACACGACTGATCAAGTAAGCACAGCACACTCTTAGTCTCTGAAAAAGGTTATTTTTTATTTACCTATTTATTTTTAGTGAAGTATACTTGATACACAATGTTGTCTTGTTTCAGGTATAGAGCAAAGTGCCTCAGTTACACACACACACACACATGTATATATATATTCTTTTCTTTAGATTGTTTTCCCTTATAGATTATTAAAAAGGTTGGTTGGTTTTTAGATGTGATTTTGCTCTTTAGCATTCAAAGGTTAGGATTGCATGCCTTAATCTAGTAGGATGTGGTTTTAAAGGATAAATTACAAAGAACATCAGTCATTTGGATGATACTTTTTTTTTTAATCTTCAAAACGTTAAGGAGAGTATTCAAGAGAGGAGGGAATTAAACATTTCCTTTTTGTTCAGCAGGCAAGTTTCAATAACAATGTTAAGGAGTCCACCTTGTTCCGGGGGTGGGGTAGCATTTGAAGTCAGCTTCCAAAAATGAATGAACTAGGAATGCCCCAAACCAGGAAGACCTTTTGTATCTGGAGCCTCCTAATTCTTAGAAGTCAAGGGATTTCTGTTTATTTTGAAGTGATGCCTTGCGGGACTTTTTTGTTTGCTCGTCTGTTTTTGCAAGTCAATTTTATTGGATTTTTTTGTTTTGATTACACAAACAATGGAAGAATACTGGCGCTTGTTTGATTGGAAATAGAAAGTTGCCCCTCTCTCTCCGACACACATGCCTTCCTCCACCCCCGCCTGTCTCTCATTTACTTCCTGTGTTAATACTGAGGGTGTATTCTTCTTGTCCTTCTTCTGTATTGTCACACACGCCCGCACACACACACATACTTAGATACGTGCCCTTGTCTTACCAGAGAGGAAACCATATAGTATTCACAGCCTACAACTGTGTGTAATCAACAGTGTCTCCTCCTGGCTAAGCTACAGCCCGTCTCCTCTGAGATTTTTCAAAGACAATCTTGCATGCTGAAACCATGTTAACTTTCCACTGCCTTCTGGAGGCAACTTCTTAAGGAAGCTTTGAAGCACGCGACGGGAGGCTCAGTTCCCCTCCTGACTGAAGGAAGCCAATGCCTTCAAGCTTCCGGAAGCAGCATTACCACGCCCCCTCGCCCTGTTCTCATCTCCGTCCGCAACAGACAACTTACACTTTTCCTGTGAGCTGCAGCTTTGAGCGCTCAGACCAGAGCAGCTCCCAAAGCCAGAGAGAGAACAGTCATGATTTTTCTTCCTTTTTTTTTTTTTTTTTTTAACAAGGGTCTGTGCCTTGAGAGAGGCAGAGTTTAACCACAATGACAAACTGCTCAGCTCAATCCTACCCGGCAGGAACAGCATCTGCTTTCTTTCCCCTGCCCGCCGACTAGTGGGTTTTGTCACCTGATTCATACAGATGAGCTTCCTGAAACAGAAGGAGGACACAAAGCCCCAGGAAACAGAATGGTGCGCAGCTCCTTTCTGAGGTGTGCGTGGATGTGTGTGTTCGCATGCGTCGCGTGTTTTAAACGCACATTTATGACTTCGAAAATTGGCCTGCAAGGATGTTCTGACGGAATAAAGGCAGGAGACCCCAGCAGCAGGCACACCAGCCCGGGCTGGGAACAAGCCCCAGGCAGCTTCACCGACCCTTAGTTCAGCCGGCTGACCAGCTCCTACCCCTCTCCCGAGAGAGCCAGAGAGCCGAATGGGTCCAGACACAACTCAGGGATCAGATTCCCGGATTCAAATCTGGGCCCTGCCACCCGCTGAATAAGCATTGTTACTTAGTTTTGTCTCTCTATTCCTTGGGCTTCCCAGATGGCTCAGTGGTAAAGAATCCACCTGCCAATGCAGGAGATCCCTGGGTCGGGAAGATTCCCCTGGAGGAGGAAATGGCAACCCACTGCAGTATTCTTGCCTGGAAAAGCCCATGGACAGAGGAGCCTGGTGGGCTACAGTCCACAGTGCTGTGAAGAGATGGTTGGACTTAGTGACTTAGGGACTAAACAATATCCACTGAATAAACATTGCTATTTAGTTTAGTCTCTCTATTCCTCAGCTTTGCAATAAAGAAGAACATACATCTGTATCTCTTATGCAAACCCTTACGGCTGAATATGCTACCGGAATTCAGGAACTGGGGACTTCAGAAGTGAAAAATGATGCTGTGTCATTATGTTACGGAGCTTCTCAGCAGGGCCTGGGCCAGTACTCCTAATCCACCTCACTGTTATGTTTGCTGGGAAACATAGAAAGGCTGACTTAGATAAATATAGGCCATCAAAAGCCTTGCATTAGTTCCGGTCATATTTTGCAGCCAAATGAGTCAGGTCAGATAAAATCAGTTTTCAGTGGCAAATTCATTTTTTTTTTTAAGTGTGACTTTAGAGTTTCAGTTCTGTGGACTCTTAATAGGATCTAGCTCACTGAGTGGTAAGGAGGATTAAGTGAGATAATCCATGCTGTTCAGTCCCTCAGTCGTGTCGGACTCTGTGACTGCACAGGCTGCAGCGCCCCAGCTTCCCTGTCCTTCACTGTCTCCCAGGGTGTGCTCAAACTTGAGTTGGTGATGCCATTCAACCATCTCATCCTTAATCTATTAATTAATATGTTCAAAAAGTATTTTCTGGGGACCCACTGAGTGCCAGGCACTGCCCTAGAGCAATCAACGCATAATCCAGCCAGAGTTGGCACACATTTTCTGAAAAGGGTAAATATCTCCGCTTTGTGGGTTATCCATTCTCTATCAACAACTGCTCGGCTTTGCTGTTGTAGCAAAAGCGACCATACACGATACATGATAGAATGGACGTGGGCTCCAAGAACACTTTACTCACAAAATAAGCCAAAAGGCCAAACTTGGCCCGTGAGCTGTAGTTTACAAACCACCAGTCGAGATGGACATGACGCGAGCTCATCAAGGTGCCAAGATTTGCGTGCAGGAGACTTACCAACTAGTCAGCTAGGAAAACAGCGTCTAACCTGGAGATGACAGATACAAGTGGGCCGCCTGGTTGAGCATAGCCAGCAGCACAGGCGCCGGCGCTCAGTTCGTCTTTATTAGATGAGTAAAGTGGCGGAGTGGGACTTCCTGGTGGTTCAGGGGTTAAGAATCCACCTTGTGATGCAGAATGTTCACGTTTCACCCCTGGTGGAGGAACACAGATCCTATATGCCCTGGAGCAACTGAAAACCCCATGCACCACAACTGCTGAGAGTCCCTGTGCCCCAAGGAAGATCCCACGTGCCAAACAAAGATCGTGCATGCCACAGCTAAGAACCTGACGCAGCAAGAAAAAGAGAAAAGTTGGGGAGACAGTCAGCGTGAAAGGAACCCAGGCTAGGAAAAGTCATCACTCAAAATGCAAAGCAAGAAACAGAGAAGGGAAAGAAAGAATCTGGAATTTAAATCTATGGCCATTGAAAATGGAAAAGAACTGAAGAGTTCTCAGGGGGTACTCTTGAGATGAGGGTCTCTGCAGTGTGGTTGGGGCCGGCAGCATCGGCATCCCCGGGAGCTGATCAGAAATACGGAGTCTCAGGTGCTCTCCAGACCCGCAGGCTCGGAGCACGCCTGCAGTGAGGCACCCAGGCGATTCACGTGCACCTTCCTCCTCGCTGAGAGGTGTCGCCCTGGTCCCCGCCTTCTTCCAGAGACTTTACATTGCCAAGAGGTGCCAAACACTACTTAAATCTTGATTAATCCTTTAAGAGGTGAGCCATCTTATGCCCGCTTCACAAATGAGGAAACTGAGGCTCTCTGATCCCATGTCACCCACTTTGTAATTTCTACAGTAAAGTTTTAGAGTCAAGCCTTCAGAATTCCATTCCCACACTCTTAACCACAAATCTTTTTTTGCTTTGCAGGAAATAACAGGAAATAGTCTCCCTCCTATAAAAACTCCAGAAAAGGACGTGTGACATTGCCCTAAGTCACCTGCAAGGGAAGCTGGGAATCAATTTTCAACATTTTATGTTTCTATAGTGAAAACTGGGCTCTGGTTCCCACCAGAAACCACTCGGAATAAGTGGGTTCACTATTTAATCAGTTAAAAAAAAGAAAAGGGTTCAGATGGTAAGTGATTAAGAAAAAGGGATAAACACCAACTGTAGCTGATGAGGACACAAACTCAGAACTTTCTCTGCTGGACACGTGAAAGCAAGGACTCCAGCTTTTGGATCTAAATCAGTCTGCATGGGCCAAAGACTGTGTTTTCCCACCTTCCTCATTTAGATGCAAAGCTCAGCCTCTGTTAGGTGTCCTTAATTTTCCAAAAAGTGTTAGCCATTCAGTCATGTCTGACTTTGTGACCCCGGGGTCTGAGGCCCACCAGGCTCCTTTGTCCATGGGATTCTCCAGGCAACAGTACTGGAGTGGGTAGCCGTTCCCTTCTCCAGGGGATCTTCCCGACCCAGGGATCAAACCTGGGTGGCAGGTTTGACTCTGCATGGCAGGCAGAGTCTTTATCATCTGAGCCACCAGGGAAAGCCTAAGACAAAAGATTTGCCCAACCCCTATTATCCTTCCCAGGTGATGCTAGTGGTAAAGAATCTGCCTGAAACTGCAGGAGACTGAAGAGACACAGTTTGAATCCTTGGGTCGGGAGGATGCCCTGGAGGAGGAAATGGCAATCCACTCCAGTATTCCTACCTGGAGAACTTCATGGACAGAGGAGCGTGGCGGTCTACACTCCATGGGGTCGCAAAGAGTCGGACACGACTAAAGTGACTCAGCACGCACTCACTGGGATATATTCTTTTAGGGTGGGTGGTACTATTGTTTTGTTATGGTTTTCACAGGCTCTACCTCTGTCTTGGGGAAAATTAATTCTCTGAGCCTGAGTCTTATCTGAAAGTCAGGCTGATGATAAAGCAGACAGAATTTACTGAACACTCATCCTGTGCTGACGCTGGGCTGTTTCACGGCTGGGCTTCCTTAATCATCATAAGCACTATTGTCTCCATGTTTGCACAGGAGACCACTTCTTGACAACTGCAGGAAGCACAACCCACAGCACCGCACTCTACCAGGGGCCACCTGGAGCCTGTAAGGATCACTGAGCGCTTACCTAGGAAGCTAGGGGTCCGCACAGTCGAAGGCTTAGGCATAGTCAATAAAGCAGAAGTAGATGTTTTTCTGGAACTCTCTCACTTTTTCGATGATCGAGTGGATGTTGGCAATTTGATCTCTGGTCCCTCTGCGAAGTTCACAGTTCACATACTGTTGAAGCCTGGCTTGGAAATTTTGGGCATTATTTTACTGGTGTGTGAATGAATGCAAGTGTGCAGTACTTTGGATATTCTTTGGCATCACCTTTCTTTGGGATTGGAATAAAAACTGACCTTTTCCAGTCCTGTGACCACTGCTGAGTTTTCCAAATTTGCTGGCATATTGAGTGCAGCACTTTCACAGCATCATCTTTTAGGATTTAAAATAGTTCAACTGGAATTCCATCATCTCCACTAGCTTTTCATAGTGATGCTTCCCAAGGCCCACTTGACTTCAAATTCCAGGATGTCTGGCTCTAGGTGAGTGATCACACCATCATAATTATCTGGGTCATGAAGATCTTTTTTGTATAGTTCTTCTGTGTATTCTTCCCACCTCTTCTTTTTTTTTTTTTTCCACCTCTTCTTAATATCTTGTGCTTCTGTTAGGTCCATACCATTTCTGTCCTTTATCGAGCCCATCTTTGCATGAAATGTTCCCTTGGTATCTCTAATTTTCTTGAAGAGATCTCTAGTCTTTCCCATTCTATTGTTTTCCTCTATTTCTTTGCATTAATCACTGAGGAAGGCTTTCTTATCTCTCCTTGCTATTCTTTGAAATTCTGCATTCAAATGGGTATCTTTCCTTTTCTCCTTTTCCTTTCTCTTCTTTTCATAGCTATTATGCCTCCTGTCAAGAAGCAACAGTTAGAACTGGACATGGAACAACAGACTGGTTCCAAATAGGAAAAGGAGTATGTCAAGGCTGTATATTGTCACCCTGCTTATTTAAGTTATATACAGAGTACATCATGAGAAACGCTGGGCTGGAGGAAGCACAAGCTAGAATCAAGTTTGCTGGGAGAAATATTAATAACCTCAGATATGCAGATGACACCACACTTATGGCAGAAAGCAAAGAAGAACTAAAAAGCCTCCTGATGAAAGTGAAAGAGGAGAGTGAAAAAGTTGGCTTAACGCTCAACATTCAGAAAACTAAGATCATGGCATCTGGTCCCATCACTTCATGGCAAATAGATGGGGAAACAGTGGAAACTTTATTTTGGGGGGTTCCAAAATCACTGCAGATGGTGACCACAGCCATGAAATTAAAAGACACTTGCTCCTTGGAAGAAAAGCTATGACCAACAAATAGGCAGCATATTCAAAAGCAGAGACATTACTTTGCCAACAAAGTCTGTCTAGTCAAAGCTATGGTTTTTCCAGTAGTCATGTATGGATGTGAGAGTTGAACTATAAAGAAAGCTGAGCGCCAAAGGATTGATACTTTTGAACTGTGGTGTTGGAGAAGACTCTTGAGAGTCCCTTGGACTGCAAGGAGACCCAACCAGTCCATTCTAAAGGAGATCAGTCCTGGGTGTTCATTGGAAGGACTGATGCTGAAGCTGAAACTCCAGTACTTTGGCCACCTGATGCAAAGAGCTGACTCATTTGAAAAGACCCTGATGCTGGGAAAGATTGAAGGCAGGAGGAGAAGGGGACGACAGAGGATGAGATGGTTGGATGACATCACCGACTCAATGGACATGAGTTTGAGTAAACTCTGGGAGTTGGTGATGGACAGGGAGGCGTGGTGTGCTGCAGTCCATGCAGTCACAAAGAGTCGGACACAACTGAGCAACTGAACTGAACTGAACTAGTAAGGTAGTAAGCAAGAGATTAGATTTGAACCCAGCTTCACTGATAGCAGAGCCAGGACAAGTGTGTTCACTCATCTGTGCTTTGTTTTCCTTATCTGTACCTCTACCTTGTCGAGTTAGAAAGTTGCGAAAGGCACAGGAAGTCATAGGGCTGAGAGTAAGCTTGTAAAACAAAAGCTGATATTATTTTCTTACCAGTTCTCTGAACAGTAACAATGACGCTTTTTTTTTTTTGAGTATGTACTCTCAGCCAGAATTTGAAATAGATCCCAGGGACAGAGGAGCCTAGTAGGCTGCTGTCTATGGGGTCGCACAGAGTCGGACAGGACTGAAGCGACTTAGCAGCAGCAGCAGTCCTGCAACAAATCCTCTTAGATTCTGAGAGGCGGTTACTTCTCAGTTACAAAGTCTATACTTTAAAATACTCCAGAGTAACTAGTGTGGTAAACATTCCATGCGTGTGCATGCCGAGCCGCTTCAGGTGTGTCCAGCTCTTGTGACCCCATGGACTGCAGGGCTGCTCTGCCCAAGGGGTTCTCCAGGCAAGAATACTGGAATGGGCTGCCGTGCCCTCCTCCAGGGGATCTTCATGACATTAGTCCAAGTTCAGCTGTAGGAGTATGGTCAGCTAACTGACACTAGAGAAGAAATTATTTAAAGAGAGTTAGCAAACACCCTTGGCAGAAAGGACCACCCTCCAGCAGTGGTTTTGAAACTGTTTACCTCAGATTGAGACTTGAACCATGTGCTTGGGACTCAAACCCAGCCAAAACCCACAGTACCTGGTTTCAGGACCTAATGAAGCTCAGATTCTTGATGTCTCATCGCAGAAAGAATTTAGTGAGAGACAAAGTGATAGGTAAGAAGTGGATTTATTCAGATTCAGAGAAACACACTCCACAGAAAGAGTGTGGACCATCGCAGAGGGTGAGTGCGGCCAAGTAGTGTGGCGTGGTTAGTCTTTACAGACTCGGTGACTGCATATGCTAATGAGTGGGAGGAGCATGCCAACTGGGGAAGGGGAAGAGGTCTGCAGGTACTGGG
The DNA here is from genome assembly GCF_003369695.1 of Bos indicus x Bos taurus. Classification (NCBI taxonomy): domain Eukaryota; kingdom Metazoa; phylum Chordata; class Mammalia; order Artiodactyla; family Bovidae; genus Bos; species Bos indicus x Bos taurus. Next base: position 2,195,254 of record NC_040088.1, read on the forward strand.
CCACTGCCCAGTCCTTGGTCTTCTGACGGAGCCTTGGAGCTGTCATGGCACCTCTGTGTGTGTCATTTAGCTTGCTGATTGAGGATCAAGGTCTAATCAGAGTCTACTTGTCTGCCGTCTTGGACCCATTTGATTCTAATCAGTTTATCTTGTGTCCTTGGCCTAAGTCATTCTTTCAAAAGTTGTGCCCTGCCCCTTTGCCTCCTGTTATATTTACAAGTTGTTGTTCAGCCGCTCAGTTGTGTCTGACCCCATGGACTGCAGCACGCCAGGCTTCCCTGTCCTTCACTATCTCGCTGAGTTTGCTCAAACTCATGTCCATTGAGTCGGTGATGCCATCCAACCATCTCATCCTCTGTCGTCCCCTTCTCCTCCTGCCTTCAATCTTTCCCAGCATCAGGGTCTTTTCAAAGGAGTCAGTTCTTTGCATCAGGTGGCCGAAGTATTGGAGTTTTAGCTTCAACATCAGTCCTTCCAAAGAATGTTCAGGACTAATTTCCTTTGAGGTGGACTGGTTGGATCTCCTTGCAGTCCAAGGGACTCTCAAGAGTCTTCTCCAACACCACAGTTCAAAAGTATCAATCCTTTAGTGCTCAGCTTTCTTTATAGTCCAACTCTCACATCCATACATGACTACTGGAAAAACCATAGCCTTGACTAGACTGACTTTTGTCAGCAAAGTAATGTCTCTGCTTTTGAATATGCTATCTAGGTTGGTCATAACTTTCCTTCCAAAGAGTAAGTGCCTTTTAATTTCATGGCTGCAGTCACCATCTGCAGTGATTTTGGAGCCCAGAAAAATAAAGTCTGCCAGTTTGCACTGCTTCCCCATCTATTTGCCATGAAGTGATGGGACCAGATGCCATGATCTTAGTTTCCTGAATGTTGAGCTTTAAGCCACTTTTTCAGTCTCCTCTTTACTTTCATCAAGAAGCTCTTTACTTCTTCGCTTTCTGCCATAAGGGTGGTGTCATCTGCATATCTGAGGTTATTGATATTTCTCCCGGCAATCTTGATTCCAGCTTGTGCTTCATCCAACCCAGCGTTTCTCATGATGTACTCTGCATAGAAGTCAAATATGCAGAGCACAGTTCAGCCCCGGGAGAAAGGAGCAATGACCCCACTAGAGACTGACCCAGACTTGCCTGTGAGCGCCCAGGAGTTTCCAGCTTAGGCGTGAGTGGGCAGCGGCCTGCTGCAGGGCTGGGGGCACTGAGTGTAGCAGTGCGTGCATGGGATCTTTTGAAGGAGGTCGCCATTGTCTTCATTACCTCCACCGTAGTTTGGCCCCAGGTAAATAGCACAATTCTTTGTCTTGCAATTCAGAAATCGGTTTTTCATTGGTAAAACTAGTTAATTGGCATGCTGGTGTTAGCAGTGGATTTGCATTGGTGAAACTAAACCTGGTGGAGTCTTGTGCATTAACTAGAATACATTACGGGATATGATAATCAGTCCTTCACCTACACCCTCCCCCCACCCCCCCAATTAATTCTGTGTCCAGCCACTGGTTTAGGAGGAGTTGTGATTATATCATTGACCAGGGAGCACAGAATCCTGCTTTGGGAATGCTGTTATGCCCGCCCGGGAGCACTTTGCATTCAGGGTGTAACCAGAGCACCCGGAAGAATAGAGTGCTGGGCGCCTCCAGAACAGGCTGCGTGAGCTGTTCTGTGCCTGCTCTGCTGAGCAGCGTTTAGCTCTAGGAGTAGCAGAGTTGCGACAGAGACTTAATTTTACGACGACATGTAGTTAGACCGTGGGCCAACAGTGAACCGTCACCTCTGCCAAAAAGCAGCCCAAGAACTGTTTCATGCAGCTTGGCCTAAATCCCAGCCGTTTACCTGGAATCCAATAGCCATCACCCACGTCATCGTTCCTAAGAGAACTGCTGCTGGTCCGGCTTCTAGTCAGCAATTTAGTCAGAGAAGACAAGACATGACCTGTGATTAGTCTAAGCCAGGCGTCAGCAAACTGTGGCCTGCAGGCGAAGTCCAGCCCTCCACCTGTCTGTGTAAATAAAGTTTTATTGAAACATAGCCACACCCATTCATTTATATGTTGCTGTTGTAATAGCAGAGTTGAGTAGTTGTGACAGAGATTATCTGGGCCAAAACAACGAAAATATTTACTCTCTGGCCTTGTACAGAGAAAGTTTTCTATGTCCAGTATAGGATCTGCATGTGTGCCAAGTCACTTCAGTCGTGTTTGACTCTGTGTGGCCCTCTGGATGGTAGCCCGCCAGGCTCCTCTGTCCATGGGATTCCCCAGGCAAGAATACTGGCGTGGGTTGCCATGCCCTCCTCCAGGGAAACCTCCCTAGCCAGGGATCAAACCTGGGTCTGCCTGCATTGGTAAGTGAGTTCTTTATCACTAGCGCCACCCAGGAAGCCCCGAGTACGGTCAAAGCATTCTACAGAACAGAAGCATTGGCCTCACCTGGGAGCTCGTAGGAAGTGCAGGCTGTCATGCCTCACTCAGGCCCACCCTGGAATCAGTATTTAGGGAGTAAAACTTCCCACAAGGGGGAAACAGAATGTCATGACTGGCTTAGATCAGATAGCCTTCATCTGGGTGTATTGATGGCCAAACCAAATGCAGGCTCTGTTAGTAGGGGAGAAGAGGAAATAACTGTCAGGTAGTTCCATCCCTGGGTTGGGAAGATCCCCTGGAGAAGGGAAAGGCCACCCACTCTAGCATTCTGGCCTGGAGAGTTCCATGGATTGTAGTACATGAGGTCACAAAGAGTCAGACACATCTGAGTGACTTTCACTTTTATGGATTTGTTTACATATATAAAAAAAGCCCCAGACACTGAGAGTTTATATATTACTATCATGGATTTGACCCATGGGTTGAGTAGACCCCCTGGAGTAGGAAATGGCAACCTACTGCAGTATTCTTGCCAGGATAGTCCCATGGAGAGAGGAGCCTGGTGGGACAGTGACCACGCGTGAGGTCACCAATAATGAGACAGGACTGAGCACGGGCACACACACCGCTGATAAAGATAAGATCACCACGGCTGGTTTACACCGCCACGAGTCTGCAGACTTTTCCCATCAAGAGCCAGACGCTGAATGTTTGGGGCTTTATGTGCCACTCGGCGTCTCTCACAGCCGCGCTGATGGAGTGACGTGAAAGGCACCCACAGCCACTGGGTCTGGCTGTGTTCCAACGAAACCTTATTTATAGGAACAGGTGGGGAGTGGGTTTTGGCCAGCAAGCCATGCTTTGCCGATCCCTGTCCTATATCTTAGTCATTCAGAGCACAGAACTGGATCCAGATAGATTCAGACCCTGCTTTTCTCACTTACAGCCATGTGACCGCAGAGTGCACGTAACCTCTCTGTGTTCCAATTTCCTTGTGTAAAACTGAAGATGCTTAGACCTCCAGGAAACAGAGAAACCACCAAAACTATGCATGAATGTCCGCCTATTAGGGCAGCTCCAAGGTTGGTTAATTCAATTATTCCAGCTCCAGGTTCTTTGGATAGTGTTCTGCCTGCCTTGGTATATTCGCTCTGAATCTCAGGTTTGCCTCTCATAGCCACAAAATGGCTGCCGCAGAGCCTGCTGGCATTTATTCACCTACAAAATGCCTAAAACTTGGAAGAGAGAATATTTCTTCCCTTGCTTATCATGAGCAAGAATAATCCTCTGAGAGACACATACCATCCCACTTACTTCACATCTCATTGGTCAGAATTATGTCACATGGCTATTCCTTAATCAGTTATTCCCAAGAGAAATAAAATGACCTTAACTGCTTAGACTAATTTAGCCACACTAGCTGGGAGTGGGGTCTAGGCACTGAGAATTTGTTAAAGCTCTGAAGATGAGCTGACCTGTGGCTGAGGTTGAGAACCACTGATAGCAATCAATACTTCATGCCCTGGGACTGTTGAGGTCCTAGCTTTCCCTGAAGCAGGTAGCAGTCAAGATAAATAAAAGTATATGTATGTGTGTACGTGTAAACTGTGTTTTATTAGCAAAGAAAATAATTAGTGATTACTATTAGACTACAGCTGGGCTTCCCAGGTGGCATTAGTGGTAAAGAACATGCCTGCCAATGCAGGAGATGTAAGAGATGCAGGTTCTGTCCCTGGGTTGGGAAGATTACCTATAGGAGGACATGGCAACCCACACCAGTATTCTTGCCTTGAGAATCCCATGGACAGAGGAGCTTGGTGGGCTGCAATCCATAGAGTTGCAGAGTCAGACGCAACTGAAGTGACTTAGCATGCATGCATGCATTAGACAACAGCCAGGCTATGCTCAGCATAATTTTGAAAAAAATAATATGTTGTCCCTTGAATATTTTTAAGTTGATATCTTTAATTCTTTACCATGATTCAAATAAGCCCATTTTTCCTAACAAAAAATAGAAAATAGTAAACAGTTTGTATGAAAAAAAAAAAATACAGTGTTTTAGGTTCCAGATGATGGAGTAGAAGGATGTGTATTCATCTCCGTCTTCGAGAGCACCAAAAGCACAACTAGCTGCTGAACAGCCATCCACAGGAGGACACTGGAACCCACCGAAAAAGATGCCCCACATCCAAAGACAAAGAAGAGTCACAGCGCGCCTGTAGGCACAATCAGGACAAAATCAAATCCCATACCCACCAGGTGGATGACCCCCAGACTGCTGCTGCTGCTGCTAAGTTGCTTCAGTCGTGTCCAACTCTGTGCGACCCCATAGACAGCAGCCCACCAGGCTCCCCCGTCCCTGGGATTCTCCAGGCAAGAACACTGGAGTGGGTTGCCATCTCCTTCTCCAATGCATGAAAGTGAAAAGTCAAAGTGAAGTCGCTCAGTTGTGTCCAACTCTTAGCGACCCCATGGACTGCAGCCTACCAGGCTCCTCCGTCCATGGGATTTTCCAGGCAAAAGTACTGGAGTGGGGTGCCATTGTGGATGACCCACAGACTACAGAACAGTAATACCAAAGAAGTTCCTGCACTGTTGTGAAGGTTCTGAACTCCACATCAGGCTTCCCAGCCTGGGGATCTGACAGAAGGGCTGGGAATCCCCAGGGAATCTGACCTTGAAGGCCAGCAGGATTTGATTACAGGACTTCCAGAGGACTGGGGGAAACAGAGACTCCAGTCTTGGAGGGCACAAATGAGATTTTGCATGCACCAAGACCCAGAGGACAGGAGCAGTGACCCCACAGGACCCAGAGGGCAGGAGCAGCGACCCCACAGGAGACTGAGCCACAGCCACCTGCTAGTGTTGGGGGGTCTCCTGTTGGAGGGTCTCCTGTTGGAGGCTCTCCTGTTGGAGGCTCTCCTGTGGGGGTGTGGGTCTACAGGGTTGGGAGCACTGGATGGTCCCCCTTGGCGTAAATCCTCTTGCAGTTCACTATTATCCCTACCAAGAGCCAGGGCTGGGTCACCTCAGGCCAAACAGCTATCAGGGAGGGAGTTCAACCCCACCCATCAGCAAATAATTGGATTAAAGTTTTACTAACCAAGGCCCTGCCCATCAGAGCAAGACCCAGTTTTTCCCATCACCAGTCCCTCCCATCAAGAAGCTTACACAAGACTGTTAGCCTCATCCATCAGAGGGCAGACAGAAGCAAGAAGAAACACAGTCTCACAGTGGCTAAAACAGAAACTGTATTATGGAAAGTTAATCACAATGAAAAGGCAGAAAGTTATGTCCCAGATGAAGGGACAAGATAAAACCGCAGAAAAACAACTAAATGAAGTGGAGATAGGCAACCTTCCAGAAAAAGGATTCGGAATAATGATAGTGAAGATGATCCAGGATCTCGGGAAAAGAATGGAGCCAACAATTGAGAAGATGCAGGATATGTTTGCCAAAGACCTAGAAGAGCTAAAGAACAAACAAACAGAGATGAATAAAACACTAGAAGGAATCCATAGCAGGATAACTGAGGCAGAAGAAGGGATGATTGAGCTGGAGGACAGAAGGGTGGAAATCATTCCACAGAACAGAATATAGAAAACAATGCAAAGAAATGAAGACAGCCTCAGAGACCTCTGGGACAACAGTAAATGCACCAACATTCCCATTAAAGGGGTCCCAGAAGGAGAAAAGAGAGAGAAAGAATCTGAGAAAATATTTGAAGGGATGATAGCGGAAAACTTCCTGAACATGGGAAAGGAAATAGTCCACCAAGTCCAGGAAGCAGAGAGTCCCAGGCAGGATAAACCCAAGAAGGAACACACTGAGACACAAGCAATCACAATGATAAAAATTAAAGACAGAGATAAAATATTACAAGCAACAAGGTATAAATGAAAAATAACACACAAGGGAACTCCCATCAGGCTATCAGCTGATTTCTCAACAGAAGCTCTACAAGCCAGAAGGGAATGGCATGATATATTTAAAGTGAAGAAAGAGAAGAAACTACAACCAAAAATACTCTACTCAGCAAGACTCTCCTTCAGATTTGATGGAGAAATCAAAAGCTTTCCAGAAAAGCAAAAGTTAAGAGCATTCAGCACCACCAAACCAGCTTTATAACAAATGCTAAAGGACCTTCTCTAGGCAGGAAACACAAAAGAAGGAAAACACTTACAGAAAGTAAAGCGAAGTGAAAGTTGCTCAGTCATGTCTGACTCTTTTCAGCTCCATGGACTATACAGTTCATGGAATTCTCCAGGCCAGAATACTGGAGTGGACAGCCTTTCCCTTCTCCAGAGGATCTTCCCAACCCAGGGATTGAACCCAGGTCTCCTGCATTGCAGGCAAATTCTTTACCAGCTGAGCGATCAGGGAAGCCCTACAGAAAGTAAACCCAAAACAGTCAAGAAAATGGTAATAGGATCATGCTGCTGCTGCTGCTAAGTCGCTTCAGTCGTGTCCAACTCTGTGCGACCCCATAGACGGCAGCCCACCAGGCTCCCCCGTCCCTCGGATTCTCCAGGCAAGAACACTGGAGTGGGTTGCCATTTCCTTCTCCAATGCAGGAAAGTGAAAAGTTAAAGTGAAGTCGCTCAGTTGTGTCTGACTCTTCGAGACCCCATGGACTGCAGCCTACCAGGCTCCTCCATCCATGGGATTTTCCAGGCAAGAGTACTGGAGTGGGGTGCCATCGCCTTCTCCAATAGGATCATATATATTGATAATTACCTTAAAAGTGAACGGTTTAAATGCACCAACCCAAAGACATAGACTGGCCGGGTGGATGAAAACATGTGCATGTTCCCAGCTACCACATCACTCTGCTTGATCCCGCCCCCCATTGTATATTTTATACACATTTTTACAGTTATTTTTACAATTTTTATACAATTTTATACAATTATTTTGTGTTGTTAAGTTAATCATGTTCCCATTATGGCTTGCAATTTTATCTCTTTTCTCTAGGTATTGATTGTGAAAACTGATAAACATGTTTTACTCTTGTGATTACGTAACTTTCTAACTTAATACCATTGTATCATGATTGGTCAACAGAAAAATAATAGAACTCTGTGTGCTGTGCTGTGCTTAGTCACTCAGTCTATTGACTCCTTGCGACCCCATGGACTGTAGCCTGCCAGGCTCCTATGTCCATGGGAATTCTCTAGGCAACAATACTGGAGTGGGTTGCCATGCCCTCCTCCAAGGAATCTTCCCAACCCAGGGATCGAACCCCAGTCTCCTGCATTGCAGGAGGATTCTTCACCATCAGAGCCACCAGGGAAGCCCATATCACCAAAACTTGGATCTAGTAGAAAAACCTGCCATCACTTTTTAAAATCCAGATGCCTATCAGAGTTATCTTGAAATTTTTTGAAAAACACAAATGCTCAGGTATTGCTTTCTTTCTCCAGAGCTCCAGGTGTGTTTCTAATGAGCAGCCATGTTTTAAAAAACTGGAGTGTATGATGATCTTTTACTTTTATCTACTTTGTTTCACTTTTTCTGTTTCATATTCAATGCTTCCTTTTCATTTAGTTTATGTTCTCCAATTTCTCCATCTCTCTCTCTCTCTTTTTTTTTTTTTTGATGGTCTTTCTCAAGCCTTTATCAAGTGTAGTAAAAAAGCTTTTGTATACCTATATATAAATATGTATAATATATATATTTTAGGAAACATTAGTTTTTGCCTAACTAAAAAAATCATGACATTTTTATTAAACTTGTTTGACTTAGTATGAATAGAATGCTAGATTTCTAATTAAAAAATAGATATGCAACAAGTAACAAAGGTTTACTGTATAGTATAGGGAACTATAGTCAGTATCTTAGAATAACCTATGATGGAAAATAATTTCAAAAATAATATATGTGTATTTGGATAACTGAATAACCTTGCTGTGCGCCTGAAACACTGTAAGCTACTACAATAATACATGTTTTTAAAATTAATAGTACAATGAATGACTGTAATTGGAATCCATAATTCATTATATGACTTGACAAAGTAAGTTTTAAGTAATATATTAAACAGCATGCACTAAATCTGAAAATATATATATATAAATATTTTATCCTGAGACATATCCAGTGTATTCTGAAATATTTGAAGGTTCTAGAAAACTGTTCCATTATATTTATAAGAATAAATAATATTATTAAACTCCTGTCATTGTTTGGAATACTACCTAGAAAGAAATACATATAAAGGACTTCCCTGGCTGTCCAGTGGTTAGGACTCCAGACTTCCAGCACGGAGAATGTGGTTCAGTCCCTGGTCTAAGAACTAAGATCCCATATGCTGCATGGCACAGCCCCTCAAAAAAATAAGTAAACAAAAATTAAAAATATGAAAAAAATTTTTCAAAAAAAAAAGCAATGCATTGAAGATAAAGTAATATAGAATGCCCACATTTAGGTGCCTTGATTAATCATCAAAGGTGGGTTTCCCAAAAACAACATTTGAATTAATCTATTTGTTTTTTACCTTGAAGATTATTGCACCACCTACCCCTCAATGCTCCATAAAGGTGCTGGCGTACACCCCGTACCAGAATTCTTTGTAATGTAGAAAAAGGGTTACTGTGAATTTAGGCACGCCGGAGCATTCCCAGACAAGCTTAGGAAGAGTCCATGTAAGTATGAACATGTGGATTCTAGAAAGTAATCTACATGGCGCTCTCCCTGTCACCTCCTCTTGTTGTGAGACCACAGAAATGCACCAGGTTGCTGTGCAGATGAAATGAGATGATACGATCGAGCAGTTAGGATGGTGCGTTGGGTACACGGCATGTGCTCAGTAGTTGGTAGCTTTTACGATTGTTTCCAGTTACAAATAAGTAAGGGGAAGGAGGTTCCGCAGTGGGAAGTCAGAGGATCCTCTTAGATCTGAGGATGAGCTGTCTGATAACCCTGCGCCTGGAGAGCCCAGGCCCGTCAAGCCTGGGCCGGTCTCTGTGCCACACAGGTGAGAGGATGAGACCAACAGGACTCCAGCACAGAGACCCTCCCGTCCCGAGGGGCCTGCTCTGCCCTCTCCTCCGCTCGCAGCTCTCCTCCAGAGTCTGGATCTTCACCCGTGGCCTCTGCCTCTCTCACAGATCGCCTCCTCCGCCCCCCACCCCCGATCGCTGCACCCATCCCGACCTCTCCATCCTGCCTGTCCTCCTGAATCCCCTCCCCGGCCCTCCTCGGCAGCTGAAAACACCCTGCTCTTTACCTTGTTGACTGAGCTCCCTGTTTTGTTCACTGCTGAATCCCTAGAACCACGTGTGTGCCTGATAGATGGTAGGTACTCAAGTAGGTAAAAACTGGCTGAGTGAGAAGGCAGACACTCAAAAAGATGATGGAGCATGAAGTCAGGCTGTCGGGGTGATGCAGTCACATGCTAGCTGAGGCACTGCATGCCCCTCATTGTTCTTCTCTAATAAATGAAAACAGCAAGGGCTTCCTTGTAGAGTTATCAGGAGGACTTAGCGCCGGTGTATTCAGAGCTGACAGCCTGGACTTCCTGGTGGTCCACTGGCTAAGAATCCACCTTGCAACAGCAGACACCAGTTCAGTCTCTGGTCCTGGAACATCCCACACGCCACGGGGCAGCTAAGCCCGTGAGCCACAGCTTCTAAAGCCCACTCGCCCTAGAGAAAGGACTAACAGCCCACAGGGCCCAGCACAGAAGACACTATTAATAATGCTGTTCATTAACTTTTAAAACCTGGGTGTAGTTATACTCATCAATCCCGGAAACCTATGAAAAACAAAGCCACTGTTACAACATCGAAACACTTAGTCACATGGTAACCAGATCAGTTTCCAAGATCTCCGGCTTCCGTTAGTAGGCAATAATAGAAAAAAATAACTGTTGGGTAAGAAACTCCAACTGTCCTTGGTTTTCCTTCTTCTTTGGTTACAGAATTTTCACATTTATAAACAAAGCTCCAAATGATGCGAGTTTGTATATAACTATCATGGGATAAACATCAGATTCAAATCTGGTAGCTTCTCACTTCAACAACTTATTTTTCTTGTAGTTTTTGAAAATAACATACAAAAACAAGAATTTTTAAGTCTCGTGGAAAATAGTATTTTGTGGGGTTTTTTTGGAAATTACTCTAGAAGTTTGGCTTTTTAGAAAAGTATTTGTATGCAGTTTTGATAAAGTTGATAAAGCAATGAAGGTTTTTAGTTTGTTCTAAATTTAGGATCAAAGTGCTTCCAAATTTTGAGATTAAAAAAAAAGGGAAAAAGGAGAAAAGTTTGTTTTCATTTGTTTTACATCTTCCTTGGATCCTAACAGATGCAGTTTTCCAATAATTTTTTTTCTTTTCTTTCTTTTTTCTCCAATTATTATTATTTCTGACATTTCATAATCATTTTTTCTGTTAAGCAGCACATTAAAAAGGCATTTTTGGAGTAGAAGCAAATATATGGGTTTAAGAGCATGGGCTTAGGTGATCTAGAGCAAGGATCTGCGAACTTTTTCTGTAAAGGAGTAAGTGTTAGTAATAAATATTGTAGGCTTTGCAAGCCATCGTGTCTCTGCCACTGTAGCTCAAAAACAGTCACAGACAATACATAACTAAGTGACCACGGCTGTGTTCCAATAAAACTTTATTTACAAAAACAGATCTTGAGCTGGATTTGTCCATCAGGCTGTAATTAGCAACCGCTGAGCTAGAATTCCGTTTCATCTCTACCATTTTCTAGCTGTGATCTGGCTGTTGCTGTTCGGTTGCTCAGTCGCGACTGACTCTCTGTGACCCCATGGACTGCAGCACGCCAGACTTCCCTGTCCTTCACCATCTCCTGGAGACAGTCTGACTCTTAGTCCCCATTTATGTATCAAACAGACATAATATACCACTTACTAGGCTCAGAGGACAAAGTGGATCCAGGTATAAATCAGTCCACGTAAGGCTCCTACAACTGCTGCCTCTTCTGCTGCTTCTTCCTCTCTCCTTACGGTGAGATAACAATCAGCCCAAGGCATGCATTTAGGAGGCGTCTGCAAGCGAGTCCCCTTGTCCAGCGAGTTTAACTTGGTCCTAACTTAGCTTCTGGCTAAAAATGCCTTTTCTGTCTTTAGGCAATTTCATTCAAGGTAAGTCCGAGGAGGAAAAAAGGAGGAACAGAGGTGGGTAGGTGACCCAAACAGACCAGTCTCTCTGGGGAGAGGGGTAATTCTCCCCCCACGAAACACTCCTCCTGCCCTCGAATCTCGACTCTTTTTTGAAGGAAAACTCTGTTCCCCAAGTTGACCCATTCTGTCCAAAAGCCAGAGCTGGCCTGATGAGCCCTGAAGGCACGTCGTGAATCTGGGGCCTCTGCCTGCAGAGCTGCTCACACGAGCACCATGGCAAAACCAAGCTTTATTTACTCCAGGAGCCAGCATCATCACAGAGGAAAAAGATCTCCAGGGACTTTTGTTTTCTTTTTTCCTTTGGGATGCTTTTCTTATATCCGGGTTTCCCATTTAAGTTTTAGGATTTCCGGCATCAGGCTGGGCTTTGTCCCTCGTTCTTTTGTGCTGATTGCCAAATGCCCACATATTATTTACACCTCCCATTCTTTCTGGGGCTTCTAATCCTCCCTTTCTTATTACTAGCATTTTTCCCCTAGAAACTCGCCTCTTTTTTTTCCTAACCAGCAGGCGAGCTCCCCAAGCCTCAAGATAAACAGCAAACAAGATTGTGACTTTCAATGACAAACAGAGCAGGTGATATATTTTCCAAGCCCCACATAATGTTTTAACTCAGGGATGACAACTTCTTCAGCTTTCCTGCTCTGAACATTGACAGACCCAGTTCCTCTTTCGCTCGGGCCTCGTTGTATCTCTTCCTGAATTAAATTTTTCAATTAGCTGGCTTGTTACGAGTCATGTGAAGCTGCCCGGCTCTTTAACTCAAATTTCCTTCCCAGGCGTCACAGAAATTTGCAGTACACACTGCAAAGACAAAGAACAAAAAGACCTCACTAGATGAACGAAAAGATTCAATCATATCCATGATTTCACCAGGTTTCTGACTGGATAATGAAAGCCGACTCCTCCCCCGAGGGGGGGGCGTCCCTCACCAACCTACCAATTTGACAACGTAAAACCCCACCCACTTCTTTCCAAGGACACACTTTGTTCTAAATCCCTGTTGCCTTCACTCTTGCACCAAAAAAAAAAAAAAGAGCAGGGAGCTGCACCTAAGTTATAAGAGTGAGCTGCGATGTTTCTCTGAGCCCAGGATACAAGGAATAAACAGGAGGAATTAGCCAGTATGAAGCCTACATTTATAATAAGCACACGACGCGTAAGCGTGAGCTTGGCGTGGCTGCCTTCTGGACTGGCAGGGGCAGGGGCAGGGGAGAAACGTGACTTTTTTTTTTTCTTTTTCTTGAGCCTCTCGCTCTCAAGCTGGAGGAGAGATTAAAAACCACAGGGAGGGGCGCATTAAAAATAATGGACTTTTAATGGGTTAATAGCACTCTGCTTTAAACCTCTTTTAAAAGTTAATTCAGTCCGTTCTTCAGAGGAAGGCAGTTGGAGGACAGGTGTGGAGTAACTGAGCTGCTTTCAGTGGGTGAGTGTGAGCAGAGAAGAGTGGCCAGGATGAGTGTGAGCAGAGAAGCAGAGTGGCCAGGATGAGTGTGAGCAGAGAAGAGTGGCCAGGATGAGTGTGAGCAGAGAAGAGTGGCCAGGATGAGTGTGAGCAGAGAAGCTGAGTGGCCAGGATGAGTGTGAGCAGAGAAGAGTGGCCAGGATGAGTGTGAGCAGAGAAGAGTGGCCAGGATGAGTGTGAGCAGAGAAGCTGAGTGGCCAGGATGAGTGTGAGCAGAAGCAGAGTGGCCAGGAGGCCAGAGGGTGCCTGAGAGCCGCCCACAGCCTGTCCAGAAGGACAAGGGAAGGAGCTTAAACCACAGCCTCTCAAAGAGGTACTGTGCCACATTTAAAACGTCCATTTTCCCTGTCTACACCAGTGACCCTCCGTATAAAGTGGGTAATGATGAGAGCCTACCGTACATCACCAGGAACTCTGCTTAGTGCCCTGGGGTGACACAGATGGGAAAGAAGTCCAAAAAGGGGCGGGGGGGTGTGTGCCTGCAGCTGACTCACTTTGCTGAACAGTAAACCAGCAACACTGTAGAGCAACTACACCCCAATAAAATTTAAAAATAATAATTAAATAAAACGTCGGTGTTTTCTAACATGGACCACTCTCCAAGAGATCTAAGTGAAAAATGGAAGGGGAAAGAAATGGGGTGAAGACCGATCAGTGTGAGTGTCTGATAAATGTGTACCCTGCTCTATGCTGAGATGGTTCCTGGCACATAAAAACCTCTCAGCGATTGTCTGCGGGGGAGGGACGAGGCCCAACCTTCCCCACAAGCCCTTTGATTTGAATCCTCTCCACCCCCATCCTAGGAGCACATATAACCTCATTTTTCTCAAAAACGAATAGCTAATTAAAAAAAAATGCATGTAGACTTAGAAAAAGGCTGATAGATAAGTTTAAAAAAAAACTAAATTGTATAGTAGTGTCTATAAATATGATTCCAGGGGTATATTTAAAACAAAGAGCACGCGCCCGTGTGTACACACACATACGCTCACAAACACGTGCGTGTTTATGAGACGCGTCGAAGGATGTGCGAGAAGCAGTCGTTGGCTGCTGCGATCGAGATCTTGAGCTATAGGCGAGAGCAAAGGCAGTGAGGCGCTTCGAGTCTTTTACCTGAAATTTATACTGCTTGAATCTTTTAGAGAGATGACATATTGCTTCTATTTTAAATTAAAAAAAAAAAAAAAAAAACATGAGAAAAAAAGAGAAGGAAATAGTCAAATACCCACAATACAGTAGAAATGTGGGCCCTGTCTTCCCGGGGAAACCAAACTGCCACGAACCCTCGTGGTAGATTTCTGCTTTCCGCCTCCTTAGCAACGGGATGCTGTCCATTATGGGTGATGCTGGAGTTTCTCTCCTTCCCCGGGCGCTGCTTGCTGGGACGGCTCCAGGTGGCTTTCCTAGGGGCCCGGTTGGGGTCTTTGCCCCAGGGCCCACCTGGAGGCCCTGGAGCCTCTGCCCTCAGGGAGCTGGAGACACAGGGCCCAGAAAAGCCCGGGCTTGTGCACGGGAGGCCTTCTTGCACTCCCTTTCCTGCCTTGCGCTGCTGAGCGGCACTCAAATGACTGCATCCTGACTGCTGTGTGCTGTCTTCTGTGACACGGCCATCCATCCCGGCCACCCATCCCGTACAGGGGCTTCTGCTGGAGTCAGAGTTGAGAGCTGGCCTCGGGGCGATCCCTTGGAAACACGCTCGCCCCTCTCAGTCAGCTCCAGGAAGACCTGCACTTTCTTCTGTACCAGGCGTGTGCGAAGACGGAGTGGGGAAAAGCACACTTGAAAGAAGAGATTTAAATCTTCTGTGTGGGTCCCAGTTTCCAGGCGCTCACACGGCAGTTCACCTACTGAAGCAAACATATTTTGCAAACGGACATGATCTGGTTTCTGGGGACTGATAACAAACACCGAAGGTCAAATAGCAGCTCTAATCATTTCTGCATGAACACTTTTCGGGCAAGTTTACAACTTATCCAACGTTCAGCACTTTAGGTTTTGTTTTTGTTTTTTTCTCTTTTCTGGGCCAGCTTTGTCTTGCTTCTATGATGTTCTGTTTGAAAGGTCCCTTCTTGCTTCCCAACAGTTGTTTGGAAATTTTCAACATGTAAGTCATGACCTTATTATTTTATTTGGGAGGGAGGGATCAAGTCGAGAAGCCAAATTTATACAAATAAGGAGAGAAATACAAATAAGGACGTGAGATTGGAGGAGTGGTCACACCCCAGTCTTGTTCGGCAGTTGAAGTTTCTTGTTAATTTGGATCTCTTGAAATGATAGTGGCTATGCTTGCAGGTATTTCTGAGACTCCATTTAGATTCCTTTAAATGGAGGTGAAACGTTAAAATAAAGCAGGACTGTCTCTCAAGATGAAAAAAAAAAAAAAGATCTACCGGCTATTGTCCTCACTGCCTGATTGACTAGTAGAAAACACATCTCCATGGGAACAGATAAATGTCTGCTTTTCACGCGGTGAAATAACCAGCTCAGCCTGTGCAGCTTCACCAACCTAGCACTTTATTTGGACGGCTGTAAGCAGCCTCTCCCTTTTCATGTTCAGCCAAATTATCTGCCAGAATTTCTTTTCAAGTCTAGGGAGGGAAAAAAAAAAGAATTCCCTCCCCCATCCCCCCACCGCATGGAGTTAATTACTGTATTTTCATCTGGGAGGGTGGGAAAAAATACACGCTGGGCTGAAACAGCACACAAAACAGCGGCTGGCGTATGGATCTGCCTGGTGTCTATTAGCCGTTGGGGATTTTTTTTAAGGTATGGCAGTCTGCCTTAGTATTTGGGTAATGTCAGCGGGATAATGAAGCAGCCTGGGAGGCAGGGCCTAGCACTGGCTGCGTGGATTGTCTGCAGCCTGTGTCGGGCTGTGTGACCTTAGGCAGGTGGGGAGCAGCGCTGTGTTAATACGGTGATCTGAGAAAGGGAGGCGAGGGAAGGGTAGGAAAGGCGGCCGCAGTCTCAGGTATCTGCCTCCCTCCCCCAACACCCGCAACATCTGCCGCCTTAACTGCCTGATCACTGATGCGTGCTCCCAGCCAACAAAAAGTCGCGATGGGCTCTCGGGAGACCTGGGGCTTTCTCCAGTGATTCCGGACACTTGCTTCTGTTCCTGGGTTGAAAATACCACCGGAAGCAGCATTTTCTGATGAGATTACAGCACTTCTAGGCCAGTTTCCGAAGCAGAGGGGGAAACAAACGAAAATGAAAAAAAGAAAAAGGAAAAAATGGAGGTGAAATACATAGACATGTACATGCACACACACATACATATGTATCTCTTTTTTACACACGAGGCTGAAATCCTAAGGGGGAAATGCCTCAGCCTACTCGGTTCTAACACTGGGCACGAGACAGTGCATGTGGGTTATTTTATAGGAATCCATTCACCCCTTCCTCTTATTCTCTCCTTTGTCGGTTAAGCTATTTGTGTCTTTGTCTCTCTCTTCTTCCTCAGCACCTCCACCCACCCACCCAACAAGCCTGAACAGGAAATGTTTAAAGACCGGTGAAGTACAAACCCCGAGCTTTTTCAAAAGAAACCGGGTTAAAGATACCTGCCGTTGATGTAGCAATCTAGTCCCCGTCCCCGCGTTCCGTGGAGGAGATTCCTAAATATCCAAACCCCAGTGGTCTTTATCTGGCCCAGCTGCTTCTGCTGGAGAAGGAATGTGGCACGTCAAGTGTGTGAACACTGCCTCTATTATATCCACACGGGCTGATTGAAGCCTAGATAATTGGCATGTAACCTTCTCCATTAATAGTGCAGACAGATACGTGAATTAGCCGGGTCCCTCCGACATATGCCATGCATTAGCTAAAGGAGCTTATGATTCTCCAAACGTCTCCGCTAGTACACCAATAATTAGGCTTTAGAACTTGATAACTTTGGGGAGAAATCAATAAATAACAGAGAAGCCCCACACTCCGTCTGAATCAGAAGTGCTTCTGGAGTCTCCCTACAGTTCAGTGCTGCTCCCTACAGTTCAGAGGGTTGGGGGTTCGGGGCTCTGGGTGTGTCCTGCTGATGCTGAGCTGCTAGGGGACTTGTTGACTGGTTTCTGTAGTCATCAAGTGTGTGAACAGCGGTGTACGCTCACCTCGTGCTGCTTGACTGCTGTAAAGGATAGACGTACCCCAAGGAAGATAGGGTAAAACCCGAATTAGGCTACTTAGCACTGTGCATGTCTAAGTACTTGGCTTGTCTCATGTCAAGTCCTAAGGCTAGAGGAAGCACTGTAAGCTGATGATTAAGAAAATAAACTGCTGCCAGGCGGCCGGGATCTGAAGCGTGGCACCCCTACATGCTAGCTTGTGATTTTGGACAACTTGTCCAACCTCTCTGTGCCTCACTTTTGAGATCTGAAAAACGGGAAGAACAATTGTTCCTAGCCCACTTTGTAAGGTTTAAATAACTCGTAAGCATCTTTGCTCTTCCTTTAATAAATATGCGCTGAAGGTCTTCTTCAAACTGCAGGCTGTGACCTACCTGGAGGTGGTGAGAGCCAGCAGCAGGTCGCAATCAGCACTTTCTTCATGGAATGGAGCACACAGCACATGGGAAGGGTAAGTACTGTTTACAGAAGTTCTGATAAATATATATGTGCTGTGTATATATGTGTGTGTGCTTGGGTTATATATGTGCATGCTGGCTGTCCGTGTAAAAATATTTCTTTTAGGGGGTCAAGGTTTTTGAAAATGTGAAAATCCTGCCATCAGACAATTTAAAATCTGAAGACAACCTGAATGCCTCGATAGGAGATTGGTTCAATAAATTAAGCCAGGACTTCCCCGATGGTCCAATGGCTAAGGCTCTGTGCTCCCACTGTTGGGGGCCCAGGTTTGATCCCTGGTCAGGGAACTAGATTCCCCATGCCACAACCAAAGCCTGGCACAGCCAAGTAAATAAACAAAGGTTTACAATTAATTGTTAAGCTATACCCTTACAATGGATTATCAGGCCGTCATTCATAAGAAAGAGGTCAACTTCCCTGTGCTGATTTATATGAGACACCCAGAAGCTTTATTCAGTGAAGATAAAAGGCATTGCAGGGTGTATATATTCCAATCCTGTAAAGAAAAAGGGCTTCATTGTGCAGGCTCGTTTCACTGTATCAGATCTCCGTCCGCTGTCAGACCCTGTGGAGTCTGTCTTCCCCGGAGCCCAGTGATTGGCACCACTCTCCTCCAACTGAGCAGCCAGCAGTCTTGAATCCACCTCTCGCTGACACACCTCTGTGTCTCGCTCACATGAGGGACCCAGGTCCATTCTTTCAGCTTCCTCATGAAGCCTCAATCCCTGTTCCAAATTACTGTCGTCTCTCCTGGGCAACCAAACTCTTCACTAGTCTCCCTGTAGGCTCCTAACTAGTCCCCTTCAGTCACCTAACTAGTCTCAGCGCATGCACTCTTGCCCCCTTCGCGTCTTCCAGTGAAGCCAGACCACTCCCCTCCCCACCTGGCTTCAGTTCTTGCCATGGAAGTCTTCCCCACACTCTTGGGACAAAAGCCCCCAATTCTATTCGCTATAATGACCTACTTTCTTGCAGACGCTGTAACAAGTATAAGAAACTAGGCAGCTTAGAACAACAGAAGGGTATTGCTGCAGAGTTCTGGAGCCTAGAAGTCCAGAGTGCAGGGCCGGCTGGGCAGGCCGCTCTGAACGCTGTGCAGAGGCTCTCCTCGCCTCTCCCCAGCGGGCCTGCCCTCCTGGCAGACCCCGGGCCCTCAGCCACATCACGCCAGGCTCTGTCTGCATCATTGCACGGTCTGCCCTCTGTGTGTCTGTCTTAGGTGCCCCTCCACCCTGCTCCAGTACGACCTCGTCCTAACTAATCACACCTGCAACAGGCCTGGTTCCAGATACAGTCATATTCTAAGATGCTGGGGCACCTAGTGGTAAAGACCATGGAGAAGGCTGAGCGCCAAAGAACCGCGGTGCTGGACGAGACTCCTGAGAGCCCCTTGGGCTGCAAGAAGATCCAACCAGTCCATCCTAAAGATCAGTCCTGGGTGTTCATTGGAAGGACTGATGCTGAAGCTGAAACTCCAATACTTTGGCCACCTCGTGTGAAGAGCTGACTCATTGGAAACGACCCTGATGCTGGGAAAGATTGAGGGCAGGAGGAGAAGGGACGACAGAGGATGAGATGGTTGGATGGCATCATCGACTCGATGGACATGGGCTTGGGTGAACTCCGGGAGTTGGTGATGGACAGGGAGGCCTGGTGTGCTGCAGTCTACTGGGTCTCGCATATCCCCTAGAGAAGGATATGGCAACCCACTCCAGTGTTTCTCGCCTGTAAAATCCCGCGGAAAGAGGAGCCTGGCAGGCTACAGTCCACTGGGTCACACCTGAGTGACTGGGCACACACAGGACATCAGTGACCTTTTTCTTAAAGACATTTTTATGTGGACCATTTTTAAAGTCTTTATTGAGTTTGTTACAATATTGCTTCTGTTTCGTGTTTTTTG